>NC_046167.1:34849980-35449980 GCF_011064425.1 Rattus rattus | reverse complement strand
AAGTGCAGACTGACAGGAGCCGGATGTAGATCGAACCTGAGAGACACAGCCAGAATACAGCAAATACAGAGGCGAATGCCAGCAGCAAACCACTGAACTGAGAACGGGACCCCCGTTGAAGGAATCAGAGAATGAACTGGAAGAGCTTGAAGGGGCTTGAGACTCCATATGTACAACAATGCCAAGCAACCAGAGCTTCCAGGGACTAAGCCACTACCTAAAGACTATACATGGACTGACCCTGGACTCTGACCTCATAGGTAGCAATGAATATCCTAGTAAGAGCACCAGTGGAAGGAGAAGCCCTGGGTCCTGCTAAGACTGAACCCCCAGTGAACTAGACTGTCGGGGAGGGTGGGGAGGAACACCCATAAGGAAGGGGGGGGGGAAGGGATGTTTGCCAAATGTACATAAGAAATACTCAAGTTAATAAAAAAAAAAACTAAAAAAAAAAAAAAAAAAAAAAAAAAAAAAAAATTAAGAAATAATAACTAGCAGAATCCAGCAAGTCTCAAGGGGTATGGTGTTAAGGAAGCCACAGTCAAAGGACAACTAAGGGAAACACTGCCAGGAGGTAGGTGAGAGAAGATATAGAAAGTATTAGAGCTTTGCCCAGTACAATCACTACATTTACTTTGATGCAAAATTAAGGCCACCTACCTGACCTCATAGGTAGCAATGAATATCCTAGTAAGAGCACCAGTGGAAGGGGAAGCCCTGGGTCCTGCTAGACTGAACCCACAGTGAACTAGACTGTCGGGGGAGGGCGGCAATGGGGGGAGGGGTGGGGAGGGAACACCCATAAGGAGGGGGGGAGGGAAGGGATGTTTGCCCGAAACCGGGAAAGGGAATAACACTCGAAATGTACATAAGAAATACTCAAGTTAATAAAAAAAAAATGATGGTCATCCTACAACATGTGTGGGAGGAGACATTGGTGTTGAACTTTATAAAAATGGCATTAACATTCCTTTGAATCTTGTCCTCTCCAAGAATTGTGCCTGAAGTTTGTAGGCACATTTAAGGAGAGATCTGCACATTGCCAACTGAGTATACATGGTGTGGTCTCCTGTCTTTGGAAACAGTTAAATTATCTCTTGAGTTATTCTAATTATAGAGGGAAAAAGATGGAAGATGACTGCTGGGAAGAAAAGAGCATTTAAAACTGGATTCTTTCTGAATACTTTTACCCAATAAAGGACATTTGTAGGAAGGTGATGAAAGTGCAGAATTAATTCTCCACATAAAAGACCAGCAATGAAATTTAGGATGCTATGAAAATACAAATGGAAATGTACCCTGATCACTAGTTAATTAAATACCCTGTGAAGAAATGTCAAATCACGATGGGGTTAAACTTCTAGAAGAAGAAACTGTAGAAAGCCTAGCTATATTATGACTGGAAAAATAAATCCCCTAGTCTCCAGCACAGATTGAGAGTAAACAGTTTAAAGAAAAAAATGGGGAATCAGAAAAAGTCTAAATGAACATAAATAGAAGGAAATCACTGCAGGTATGTATAAGAAATTGATGAAGTTCATATAAATTGTGGTCTGTGTTTCTTGTCACAATTTGATAAAAAAGTGTGCGGAGTTGGCAAGGAGTAAAAAATGGGCCTGAGGTCTGGGAAGCATTCAGAAAGGTCAGAAAGAGTCCAGCATCCCCTTGCTGTGAACGCTGCCAAAGAATGATGTCATCCACAGCACGCGGCACGTGGAAGTGGGAAGGGGGTCAGAAGACCATGTAATTACAATGCCCGAGGTGAAAGGCTGGGTGATTGGTTTCAATTGGGATTGCCTGATCTTTTGAGAACTTCTGTGGCATCTTGTTTCATGGCCCCTGTCACCCTCCCCCTGTCCCCATCTCCCGACTAGAGCTTATTATCTGGGTTTTGTTTCTGTGATCATCCATGATGTATTTACACTGCTCCCTGACTAGTTCCATGAACATAAGAAGCCTGTATTAGTCATTGTAATGTCCACCACATCATTCCCCAGGCTCTTAAATGTGGAAGAAAATCAGTAGACACTCAAGGCTAATCCTTCACCAAAATATAAGTAGCTTTTCACCCAAACAGGGTTTTGGACAGCGTGGAAAAAGCCACTTGAGGTTTGGAGTGTGCTGAATCTACATTCTTTGGATGCCAAAAAGGTGCAAGATCAGACTATTTTAGTCACTGCTCAACATGTAATCATTATTATAAGACATCCATTTATAAAGATACTTTCTAAATTTTCATTTTGACTATCTGCTTTAGAGGTGTGTGTCATTGTGGTTAACCAGTATTCCTATGACTGATGACTACTGCTATTCTGTGTGTGTCTTTGTGTGACTGTGGAGACCAACCCACAGACTGCCTCTTGGGTGCGTTTAAAAAGTAATTCCTCTGAAGACAAGAGAGAACTTGTTCAAAATTGCAATGAAATGATATCCTAATGCAAACACACGTCTTGTGTTTTAAAGCTCTTTAAAATTACCCACAAAGAAATCATTTATTGTACTCTCTACACAGCTACCAGAGTTGCTGACATATAATACTCCAGAGAATCTTGAGTTTGTCTCAGACAACATGAAAAACTATTAAATTCATAGAAGTTAAGTTTCTTGGTACAAAACTAAGAGTTAGACAAAGGAGAGCTGGCAAAGCAAAGTTTTATGATTTCCAACTATCTACTGTATTCATCCATTTATAACAATGTTTATAGTAAACATTTGATAAAGTATCATTGAAATAAATTCAGTTATCCAAATGAATGTCAATATGTGAAAACTATGACCAAAAATGAGACAAAATACAAATGTTTTGTCTCCTTCCTTTTCAAGATATGTAGTGTTAGTAGATTGATTTTCTCATTATCAACACTTTTCTACTCAACCTTACGTCACAGATAGATAGGCAGCTCTAAGAACAAGTTAAAATGGAAACCTGTCAATTGATAAAGTAGCAGTCCAAAAGCAGATTTTCTATATAAATGTAAATATATATATGTGTGTATATATATATATATATATATATATATATATATATATGGTTTAAATTTTCATTTCAAGGGTAGATTACTCCATTCCTTCTTAGTCAAGGCCTATTTTGGGAAGGCACCCACCATCTGGGAAGAGGTATGTTTAGCATTTCTCCTTCTCCCCAAGTTTTTATTTCACTAGTGTGCTATAGCCAGCTGGCCCGTTCCCACTTACTGTTCTCAGATGGTCTTTTCCATGTCCAGTTTCTTTTGATGGATTCCCTTTCTTTTATGTACCCTCTTTCTTGAGATAGACTTAAATAGCTCTAGATTTTTTTCTTCTATATGATCCATGGGAAAGGACCCCCTTCCCTATGCTTTGTAATAGATGAAAGAATAATTACTTCTTAATGCAGTTCTGTAGTATCTGTCCTGCCACAGACCACATCAAACCTTCTGTGACATGAATAAGCCTCTGATCCAAGATAAGCCCACATTCCACGAGCAAACTTGAGCTGTCCATATGGCTCCATACTTGAAAGCAGAGTAGATAGCAACAACCCACACTATCCTTCCACCCAACATATCCTCTAAAGTTTGGGAGTGACTCACCGACATGGCAGAGACCTGCAATTCTTTTCAAAGACTGTAACTCCTTCTTGCATATTGTGATCTGAGTATGACTTTTATTTGAAGAAGGTGTGAAGATATTGGTCTTTTGCTAATTTCTTTGTTAATTCTGTCCACGTTTTGATAAGTGGATCAAGTGTTGTAGATTGGAGATGGGATAAAATGTTGCCATTTGCTTCCCAATGATATGCTTGAGTTCCATGTCTCTAGTTATTTTTCTGGGGTGGTAGTTTATTGACATTTCTGAAGGACCCTTTTATGTTCTAGGAAACAAGACCAAATATAAAATTAGTGTGAGGTTTATTTTTGATGAAGCCTGTTAGTTGGTAATTTCCTACTTAGGAATATATTGCTATAGTAAGATTCTATTTATGCCTCCAACACTTATTCCACTCTGAAACGCACGGTAAGAAAATGACTGGTTTTCACATATGAGTAAGATGAATGGGAAATCCCCAAAATCTGTAAGTATTTTTCAAACTTTTTGCAATATCTGTAACATGTCAAGGAAGAAAACAGGCTATGCCTGCCTGCAAGTCCACTTTCCCTCCTTTAATATAGTATAGAAGTCCTTTGCTGAGTAAGACTTTGTAAAAGCTACTGTCTGGGTGAATGATAGCCAGCAGTGACTGGTGTGGACAACAAAAACCAAATTCATAAAATACAAGAATACAAAGAACAGAGTTACTTTGTTTAATTTGAAGGGTTAGTAACTTAGTGGTATTTGGCTACTTAGAGGAGCAAAATTCTTTATCTCCTAATAGTCCAAAGACCTCCTTAAATGTACTATTCAATGGCAAAAAAAGAGAAAAATTATTAAAGAAATAGGACAAAGTATGAGAACATTGTGAAGTTTATATTGGCAGGGTAAAGGGATTGGTTTAGTAAAGGTGAAGGAGGTAAAGAATAAATAAAAATAGTTGGCAGTACATTTAACCCAGGTAACTTTAATATTGGGAGAGTGATTACATGGGGAAATTATATGACCTTGTATATGTATCAGTGGAGACTTTAAGTTGGGATATGATGAATGACAGGAAATACAGAGATGAAAATTAAATGCTGAAAAAATAGAAGGAAGTATAAATTTGAGAGTCCCAGTGCAAAAGCAAACTTGAAGCCACTTCTTGAGTTGCTGATGAAATTATAGATTAAGAAACCAAAGGAAGATCCCAGAAACTCAGTGAATGAATAAAAGAAGAGGACTGAGGGAAGAGAGCATCTAAGAAGACAACAGCTGGCACCTTCCAGAATTATAATGCACAGTAATGATCCCTTTGTGTCTGAGTAACAGTAATTGTAAACTTCTACACAACCAAATTTTCAGCAGTACTAAGGTTTCTTTGACAACTATAATTGGATTTATAAACACCATTCAGTTAAATTGGTTTCTATACAAGATGACTTACTGACAATCATTCATGTTTGTATAGTTTTATTAAGACTTTTGGTCACGGTATGACTCACCATTGATTTATTTATATTTTACACACAGAATCCATAGCTGAGCAAGATTAGTGATGAAAGCTATTGCCCAGCAGGATACACTCTACCTTTGGCACTTTGAGGACTGGGTTAGCAGGAAGCTAGGCAGTTTCCAGACTAATTCTTACTTGATCTCTTGGTAACTTGCTGTGACCTCAGAGACCTCCCTAGCCAGCATATAGACTGATAGTTTACTCTTGCCACTGGTGTTTTTATTTGATAGCCTATGGTTTCTGTAATATTTTTGTCACTGTCTTTTTACTACTGTGGTTTGTGAAGAGGCAAAATATAATTTATATCTTTGTAAATAGGCATGGTGACTTTTTTATGCTAGAAAACTTTCAATCATTTACACTAGTTCTCCATCAAGGCTTCAGTTAAAGTTCATATTTTCATACACTAGCTCTGGTTCATGTGGTGAATGGTGTTCAAAGATTTCTCCTGGGATAATTTGAGAGTCTTAGTAACTTCTTTCTTCAGTTTTGGGGGTTTTGAGATATATATATATCTCAAACTGAGAAAGGAATTAAAATCCCATTCATAATAGCTTCAAAAATAGAATTATTTGAAATTAATGCACATAAAGGTGAAAAAAGCAAATAAAAATCTCTACTTTAGAAAATTCAAAACAGAAGAATAAAATTTATAATACTAGACAGTGAAAACAAGTCCATGGTTATTGATTATTAAAGTTATTATTGTAAAGATGGCCATTCATAAAGTTCAATGTACAGATTCATTGCAATTACAATGAAAGTTCTAGTGCATATTCTTCACGGTAGTTAAAATGGGAGCTTCCCAAGACCTTGGATAAAGAAAGCAATACGGAACACAGGGGCTGCTACTGAAATTATCACATTCCTACTTTTATAAGGCAGAACTCCTCAGTAAATGATGCTGGCAAGACTGTATAGCTACATGTAGAACATTGAAACTGGATACTTCTCTCCCACCCGACACAAAAATCAACTCCAAATGGATCCAGAATCTCAAGTTAAGACCTGAAACTCTGAAACTGTTAGGTAGACAAGTAAGGAATTCATTTCAAAATACAGGCAACAATAAAGTTTTTCTGAATATGACCCTGGTCAAGTGTGAAATAAGACCAAGAATGGAAAACATAGGACCTAATTAAATTTAAAAGACTCTGTTTAGCAAAGAAAACTATTGAGTAAATAATGGTATAGAGCACAGAATGGTAGACAATTCTTTCAGCTAATCTGAAAGAGGATTGAAAATTTAAAATAGAAATCTATACACCAAGAACACAAAACAGCTCAATAGAAATGTATGGTGTTGAACAAATACAAATATATAAAGAATAATTTAAAATGGTCAATTTACTCAGCCATTAGAGAAATACAAATTAAAGCTACTTTGTAATTCTATTTAACCTTAGTCTAAATAGCTGATACCAAGAAAATGACAGTAAGTTCTGGTGAGGTAGTGGGGAAGGGAAACATTTATTCATCCTATTGGTAAAACTAAGAATTGGCAGAACTACATGGCAAACATTGTGGAGGCTTCACCAAAAGCTAAAAATGTATCTGGCATATGACTCAGGTATACCACTCCTATATATTTCCAAAGGTCTCTATATCCTACTCCAAGACACAAGCACAGTCATGTCCACTGCTACCTTGTTTACAATAGGCAGGAAATGTAACCAGCCTTGATGTTCATCAAATGATGAATGAATAATGAAATTACATGCATGCACAAAAGAATTTTATTCATTTATTAAAACCAGACATTATGAAATTTACAGGAAAATAATTGAAACTAGAAAAATTAGACCTTAAGGGAACCCAGACCTAGTTAGATGTTGCTGCATATTCATTATCATATATAGATTCTAGCTATGATTTGTTAAAATGGGTTTGCAACTTGTAGTGCTTGTAGGACATGGATTTAGAAAGGGAGCATTAGATGGGAAGGAAATATGAGCCCTATTGGAGGGAGAAAGCAGAACATTTGGAATATGAACATACAGGGTTGGAAAGGCTAAAATTAAAAATGTTTAGGATGGAATGGGATGGAGGGATGGAGAGGAAAAGGGGGGATTATCTAAGTATAAAGACTATTAAAGAGTCCTATAGAGGTCTCTAGTTTGTCAGTCTATTGAAACACCATTATCACAACAATGACTACCACCACCATTTCCACCACCTCCATCAACATCAAGTGTTTAAAGGTATGATGCATGGTGAATGTTGCTATTCCCAGAAGCCAGTCTATGAAACAAAAATTCCTGGACTAGGTGTGGAATACCTTTCAACTGAGGCCACAGAAGACACAAATCAATCCTTACCATTGCTAGTGCTCTTGGCTTCCACCAGAAAGAGACTTTAAGGATTTAATGCTAAAGATATCAAAGAGATAAAATTTCTGACAAGAATCTTGGATTGCCTCCCTACTGGGTAGCTTTCACAGTGCTGAGACGTTCTATGCAGTGTTGGTAGACAAAAATCATCAAAATCCTGCCCAGCTGTGAACTCCACAGTTTATAATAATGACTTGGCTGCCAAGATATGCCCACTTGTCCAATAGTGGCATGACTATTATAAAGGCAACAAATAACGTTCCTTTCTTTAAAAAATATGTATTTATTTTAATAAAAACTGTTTAAATTTTTAGAAATGCATTGTCTATTTTAATCACACCCTAATTTATCATCAAGATAATAATTCTGTAATTAAATGCATATATATATATATATATATTTGCAAAATGTGTATGAGAGTCAGAAAACTTGGGAATATTAACCATGTGATTAAATGTTGAAAATACAATAACTTCAAAGTCAGTGAACCTTAAAGCAATGGGAGTCTATTCATACACTAAAAACATATTCAGTATCTTAGATTTTTCTTTTGTTTTATTGTGAATAAAACTATAAAGCTATCAGAAAATGGCTGACAACCCTTAACATATATAACAGAAATCAACAAAGATTGGAAGAAACAAATTATTGAAGAAGAAAACTATAATACACACACACACACACACACACACACACACACACACATTGGTTTCATACAGTTTCTTATGACACTGACGACATTTTAATCAACTTATTGATATATAGTCATCAAATCCTATCTTCAAGACTCTGGCAAACTATCCACGAATAGATCACTAAAATGACAGTTTACTATTGTGAGTGCTGAAACAAGAAGGCATGCATTATTTGAATTTCACAGTAGGTGTCTGTAGAAGACGATGCAAAGTTTTGATCATTCTATGAATGATTATTAGGTTTCAGTAGAGAATCCATGGAAAAGAAAGATTAACTGCACACACACACACACACACACACACACACACACACACACACACCCCAAGAGAAAGAAGTGGGTTTTTCCTTATTTTTAAATGTTTTTAAGTATGATTTACTCTCAAGATTATAAAAGTGATTGAAATAAGAAGACAATATTCATGACAAAACAGTGTGATATATGAACAAATTTTTTGACACATAAGGGGAAATCCATCCCCCCTTTAACCCCCCCAAAGGAAAAAACCAGGTTTTTGAAGTTTAAATATTATACATAACACAAAAAGGAAATTTTGGTTTTGAAAGAAAATGAAGCAAAATAACTGTTTTAGGAAAAAGAAGTAAGAAGAGATGAAAAGTGAGATAAAATGATTTAAGAGGAGAACCAGAGTCCCTGTAGCTTAAATCATTTTCATCTCCAAGGGGGAAAAAGGTAAACTTGATTGATAAAAATAATGAAAAATTATTTTAGTATAAATGCTTGCATCTTGAAATTCTTCCAGAGTACAGAGTATGAGAAAAAAATTAGACCCATACAAAGAAACACCACTGGGAGATTTCAGAATGAGAAAGTTGGCAAAATAATTGTAAAATTTTCCACATAGAAGAAAATTATACATAGATATTAGTCCTGGTTCTTCCTTTTAGCCCTATGCTCCCAGAAGTAAGACTCTGACTGAAGTACCATATAGGCTGGCTCTTCTCTGACTAGATCATAACATATCATGACCCAGTTACTCTAATCTACATACTGCAACATGGCGACTTACCTATGCTCAGCTGCCTCTGTCTAGCCATGCCTCTCCGGGTACATCTCTGTGCCTGACTCTATCCCAGAATTCTTTCTGCCTGCCAGGCGTTCCACCTTCTATTCTATTTTTCCCTATAGGTCATAGGCTTTTTTAATTGATAGGTAATGCATCTATACAATACAAAAGTTATTCTCTCTACAAGTAAATATACATGTCCAACTAAATACATACATTTATGCAGATTAAATACATATATTTATGCAGATTAATATATATATATGTACATTTCTGAGTTTTAAATATCAGGATAAAATCCAAAATTTCAAAATCAGACTGAAAGGAGGAAGCCAATGGATCAATGTCTTTTTTTTTCTTTGAGCAAGAAACTTTTATGATGCAATTTCATATCTAAGATAAAAATGAGAATAATTTCAAACATGCAATATCTCAACTATTGTGGCTCCCCTACACATCTGGGGAAGCCATTAACTGCTCTTAACAAACAGAATAGATTCCAGTTTACAAAGTGGAAGAACAGAGGATTAAGAAAAAGTACATCAAGTATGAAATGAACAATGATGAACAAGGGGATTTCCAGGCAAAGGCATTCCATACGAAAACTGTGTGAATCAAAAAAAAAAAAAAGGCATGTTTGGGTATGCTATTACCATAATTTTTTCAATGACATACAATGGCATATTTTAAATCTTTCTTAATGGGTAATGAGTCGGCGATTCAAAACAAAGTAGTACGTTATTAAGGGAAAAGTCATAATGCAAGGGGAATCCAAACACGGAGTAAACAAAGGGAATTTTTAGGATGATGAACTGAGGAAAACCCCAAGATTACAGTTTTAGAACAAGATCTACCAAAACCAAACCAAACCAAACAGAACAAACGGGAACCATGGAATTGAAGGATCAAGGATTTATCTTCTGAAAATTAAGCCAATAAACTTTTGGAAGAAACCTAAATATGTAAGAATGCCTAAAAAAATAATCAAAAAGTGGCATTATTAACCTTAGTAAAATGCAAGAAACACAGGAAACAGAATCATAGCATGTATAATCCTAAACTCTGAATAATATTTTAATTGGCAAGATAATGTTACCTATTAACATTGATTCAGCTTCAAGATATTACACTATGTGAGTACAGGAGAGAACACATGGAGGACAATTACTATTGGAGAGCCAAAACACAGTCTACCAGTGTAGGAAGTCATCAGATAGTGGTCTGAAATGTGAGAAACATGAAGATGTATCAATTCTGAAAGCAAACAACATTAAGAGTCCAAAGAGGTTGCAAGGGCCTCCACCAGGGCATAGCAGAGCAAACTTTCTGGATCCATCTGCAGCAATCCAGACCTCCAAAGATTCTGGCTAACAATACCCTTCATTTAAGAAGAATTATGATTTGCAAAATATTTCTATTCTAGTCTTTTAGTGTAATTTACCTTTAAAACTTTGCTATAGTTATTAAGTGAAACAATTAACAGTGAACTTGAAAATATTGACCGGTACACACTCTTCCAGAAAAGACATCACTTTTGACTCCTGGGCAAGCAACCATGGAGGTCTGTGTCAGTGTGCTCATCTGATCCATTGGTTCCAACCACGTGGATTGCTTACTTTCCAGGTACTGCAGTTGTGCCTCCACCAGGGTATTACAAAGCAAGTTTTCTGGAACTGGACTGCAGCTACCCAGACCTCCCAGGATTCTGGCTAAGAATATCCTCCATTTAACAAAGAATTATGACTAGGATTGTATTGCAATAAGTTAACCTTTCATTTAATTTAATTCTCAATGTTGGATTGGTACTGAAATCTATTTATGGACTTTTTCCTTCTTCTCCTCTTCCAGGAACATTATCTGGCATTCTAAACTTGGGGAAAGTCTGTATAAGGAACCTCTAAATCTTGGCAGAAAGTATAAATTTTTAGAGATCTCATGAGTAAGACCAAACTGTGGGATGTCTCAGAATTGACCTTCATGATCATCTTTTCCAACCCCCTCGTTTTATATGCTACAGGAAAATGCAGCCAAAAAAGGCTGAGTGATTTATCCAAGGCTGTACGGCTTATTAATGGCATAGAAAGGACAAGAATTCAATCGTCCTGACTTCTAGCTCAATAGTCTTTTTTTCTGCATTACACTAGACTGCATTGAAGCAAAGTGAGTGCAACCCGGAGCATAGCGGAAACTGTCCTCATAGCCCCATGCCCCACTATCTACTAGCACCACACACCCTATTCTACACTACACTAAACTTAACTGGCCCGTATACTACACACTGCTCTGTACTGCAGTACTCTTCACTGTGCCACGTCACAGTATCAGATACCACTGACTCTAGACTGCGTGGCATAAATACCATAGTATTACCAAATAAAGAACATGGGAGGACTTTTAGTTTCTACTCTGGGCTCAATCACCAGGATTCTGCTAATCTCTTCCCTGTGATCCCAGCTATATCTTGTAATCAGGAGTTGTTTCTGTCCTTGCCCACATTCCCTAAGATTCCTGTAGCCTCTCAGTTATCTTGAGATTCAATCTCCTTGCCTGTAGCATGGAGCCAGGTTTTCCTCATTTTCAAGATTGAGCAGAATAAAAATTCAGCATCACTGACCAAGATCTGACTCTGGGACCCTCCACTGTTATCTTCCAATTTATAAGGTGTTTTGCTTTGAAGTCAGAATTCCATGGAAGGTTCTGCTCTCAGTTTTGTCTGGGCTCTGGTCTACAGAAATGGTCAATCTTAGTGCCCCTTCTAACACACCAAGGAGACCATCAGCTGAGCCTTAAAACTGAGAAGACCTTAACCTTTCTCTCTGTCCTTTAAGAATCAAGGCTGTCATCAATAATCCGGGCTTAAGGACATCATTCTCACCCCTTACTAGCAATGGTAACTACTTCCTCAGCAGCCCCAAACATGGCAGCATCATTATTTAGGAAATAGTTGGAGTTTTCAAAGTCATTAGTATGTAGCTACAATGTAGGCCCATAAAGTCAGATCTGGATTTATCATCACCAGTTGGTGGCCTGAGAATCAATTTCCCCATATATGAAATGCAGATAGAAGGATGAAATCTATCCTGTTGGACTCAAAAACATTGGTTAGCATGTAGTGAGTACTGAAAGTGTCAGAGATTATTCTTATTTCAAGCCGTCTTTATGTCTTAATAACATCTGTTTGAATAACTTGTCACAGTGTCACAGTTAAACTGAGTAGGCATCAGACCAGAAGCCAATGGCCTTCCCATTTGCATATTGTGCCTTTTAGATAAGCAAGTTCCCTAGACAGACTGATTTTCTGAGCAATTCTCTTCCCACCTGTTGGGTGGATCCAGCTTGGATTCCCCGTAGTGCCAGGCGGCTGCCTGAATCGTGACGAGAACATGTTGATCACTGTTGGACCGGTGCCTAGCCCACCCAGCAGAAACTTCCCCGCCAGCCTCTGCAGCAAGGACAGCTCTCTGTTCTGTTCCAACCTATAGAGCAAGGCTGGTGTCAGCTTTATTCCCTGGGCCAGGCCTGTCTGGCTTCAGGTAGGATGTTATGACTCAGGAGAGAATTCAGAGTTTCCGTAATTTTTTATCTCATGTCTGTTGCAGGGTCAATATTATAATCACACAAAGTTGGGAATAAGGGGATAAAGAAAGGAGGAAAGGAAAGCATGTATTTACCATCAGCTTTCTGAAGTCATCAGGAAATGCCTCAGGGTATATTAACTGCCATCCTACCCTGAGGAAGAGGGAGTGATGACCCACCTCCTTGAGTGACTAAAGAGTTAATCATGCCCCAGGTGAGCGTTTATTGACTAGTTTCATATTGGGGTTTTGCAGAAGTCCCTTTGTTTCACTGCAGCACAGCCATTTCTGTGCTGTGTCTATTTTAAATATCCCGGAATGCAAGGCTTTACCCATTCTTCTCTTTAACTATGGGCTTTTCTAACCCTCGGGGTAGAGTTATACTTCTATCTGAATGATTACTCAGTGAGTCTTCACTGAAGGATGTTCTGTTCCAAGAATGACACATTTCGTTGGGGATGATTTTCTACCCAACAGAGGTGGGTGGGAGGTCAGGGGAAGCCCCTACCCAGGAGAAAATAGCTTCTTTGTGTGCTTGAAGAAAAAAACAGTCAGATGATGAACAGCCTGATTTGGGGGCTGTGTGTGGGTGCACCACTCCAGTGAAGTTGTCCTCAACGCTCCCTCCTAAGAGATGATGAATTTAATGAGCAGTATTGTGACAAGCCTTAAAGCCAAAGACAATAAGAAAAAGAATAACTTAAATTCTGACTAGTTATAAAATCAATTTCATTTGAAGGAAATTATACATGCACATACCTTTGCAGTATATTTTATTTAGATCTCTATCACACATGTAACCTCCCTGCAATTTGGGTTTCCTAAGAGATGCTGCCTGAAGGCAGAAGGCCATGGACATAACCTGCAGCAGTAAATATCCTCTTCTAGAGTACCACCGATGTTCTTCACAAAGGGTACCACATGGTACTTCACTGGAATACTTAGGACTAAGAAATCCTACAATGAGAATGTTTGCACCTTCACTGATCTCAGTAGTCCAAATGCAAACATAACCTCCCTCTTCGACCCGATCACTTACAGAAATCCCCAGTTTTCAGTGCTCCATCGATCTTTGGTGATATGTTCAAATGTAGTGGCTCTTTGGGATACCGATGCCTAAATGTTTTGCTATTACTTAAGAAGTGCACTAAGTACTCTGTGGTGCTCTTTCTAGTACCCTAAAGGACACTACAACTGTGATTTCAAAGGAGCTTTTTTGAGAAGTGCCTTCACTAAAACCTGTTCTGTTGAATGTGGTAAATGACAGGTTTCATCAAGTCATTATTGAGTCAACAGCAAAATAGCCTTGGCTGCCTGCGGAAAATGAATTTTAAAGATGCTTTTAACTTTCTAACAAGAGTGTTATGCCAAGCTCTGGCTGCATCCCCCAGCTCTCCACTTTCTCTGCTGCCTTCCACATTGCTATGTAACTCCTTTTCTAATTTCCACAATGAAGGGTCTCCATCCTTCCAATCTCATTTTCTTCTACTTCTTAATGCACTGTATTTACCATTACACAAGTTTCTTAGACTTTTCTTGTCCCGTGGCAACTGCTGGGAGTATTCAACTTTCTCCCTGATATTAATGTACAATATTCCAAGACCCTAAATACTTATCTATATTTATATAAATAAGTGAAAATACACATCATCAATAACAGGAAAATACTGTAAGGATTTCCAGTCCCGCAGTGATCTATTTTTCAATCCCACATTAAATGGTTTACTCTTGTGAGTAATTCACAGAACATCCTGAACTTTCAGATATCATTTCATGTGGCACAATTTAACAATAATATTTTACCCCCTCGGTCTGATGAGAGAATGGCTCTGTATTAGTAAATCTCAGTAACATTCAAGTTTCATCAGAGACAGGCAGGCAGTTTGCCTCCTTCCGTCTCCCTCATCCACAGAACACAAGTAGGTCCCTTACATTTTTTTTCTATAATGAAAATAAATTAAAGTTAAATTGCCACTCGTTTCTAACAGTGTATTAGGTGTCTAACATTTTGGAGTGACACTAGGTGGATCGATTTAAACAGTTTCTACTTAGATTGTTCTTCCTGTTTTTCCCCTCCAATATTCTATCATGAAATAAAACTCTGCCTCCATTTGTGTCATCCATGACAGAGGAACAAAGAATGCTTTAGGTAACGTAGAACTCCACTGAACGGTACTTTCCAGAATAATGATAAACCTGATGATCTAAAGACACAGGAATGTATATTCTGAGCCCCAGTGAGTTTCCATGAGAGCATTCTATACATTCACAGTAGTTTTCTGAAGGTGTGAACTCGGAGTCCTTTCTGGAAAAAAAAGATACCATTACGTGATGTGTGATTGAGCCTCTGATAAAGCATGCAGATGTGAGATTAGTCCTACCCTGCAGGGATGAAGGCGAAGGAGCTGCATTGCACCAGAAAATAAAACACTGTGGGACACGGAATGACAGTCTGGACTCACTTTTGTCTACATTACATCATTAATCAGATAATTACTTAGTAATAGTTATTATAAAACCCTGGGGGACTGATTTGTTACCATTATTACCTTATGTATACAGAACATTTCAAAGTAGGAATATATTTATTTAAAAACAGTCTTCATGAGTCCCATAATTTCCATTGAGGTTGGGAAGATACAGAATGTGGTTGACTTCACTGAGTAAAAAGAAATTCAGGTGTTGATACCTTATAAAAAGTCTACATATATGCTAAGAATAGAAAACACACTTTTAAAAATATAATATTTAATATTTAAAATATTTAGTAACACTTTTGTTATTGTAAACGGTTAGGGTGTCTACAATATCCAAGTGAGTTTTAGTGATCTAAACATGTATTATGGTAATGATTTCTCCAGTGTCTTCTCAGTCTTCACTCAGGATTCAGAAGCCTAGACACAGAGTTGAAAGTGAGGTAGGTGAAGAACGGCCACTGTACTAATCACCTCAGCTACCTCTAAGATGCAAGCAACTGAAGGCCAGAAAGCAAAAGCCCTGATGTTTGTCTCTAATGAGGAGGAAAGAGATCATAGCTCGCTGGTCTCCCAAGAGCATCACCAAACTAGTTAGCTCAATTTATACGGAAAGCATTCCAGAAAGAAAAATGATACCTAATATTTTTAGCTAGAAATTTGAGTGTACTTTGGATCACTAACTACCTTACCTTCAAATGAGTCTGATGTTAAGAAAGTGTACTGCTCGTATATAATGCCGGAAGGATATAAAGACAGTGTTTAAGTTGTAATTTGGGGGGTAGCTTATACAGATAGATATTTTGAGGGCACTTAAAAGGAAGCCTGAGATACAGCAAGATGTGCAAAAATAAAATGAAGAATATATCCTTAGAAGGATTTATCAGTATCATATATTAAAAATTACCACTTTCCCTTGAACTGCAGCCAGGCTTGAGAAAGATAGCCCAGTGAGAAGTCTGCGCTGTACATACGACTAAAGCAGCCTGGTTCTTCTCACACATGTGTTACAGGGAGAGCCTGACTTTGCTTCCACAAGGCCTTTTCTCTCCTCCCCAACTGTGATTAGTCACTCGCTGTTTAAAACTGAAACGTTCATTTTAAATACTACAAAAATGTGGCACAGAGCACAGGCAAGGCATCTGTTCCAGCAAAATGTTATGTTTTGATCATTTTCAAAAATGATTTTTCTGTTTTTAAAGAAAGTGTGTGGACATGGGGATGAGTCAGTCAATGTGAGGGGTACTGTATGCTGGGTTATTTTGAAAGCTGCAAAATTTAAAAATACGTGGAAAAAAATAATTTTCCTTAAATATTATTTCAAATTTATTCTTTGACTTAGTATTTTTTTCTTTTTTAATCTATCCATAGCATCACACTCATTGCCAGAGTAAAAATGTACCCTCCCTGAAGGCTTCTGTTGACTCTTCATCATATGGAACCCACGATATGGGCCTCCAATAGTATTTGTGGACTTCAGTAGTCTACAAGAGAAAGAACTGTATACGAAGTGGGTTTATTGAGACAAATATTTGTGTTTCTTCTTAAAACAGTATCAGGACCACTTAATATTTCCAAAAAGCAATCTGTTTCGTCAGTAGTGCTTTCCTTCCACTGATTAAAACTATATCTCTTACTGAAGTGAAATTTTACAAAAAGTAAGAGAAAAGGAAAAAAAGGGAAAGAAAACAAAAAAAAGTATCCGAATGTCAATATCTCATACTCTGCTTATCTGTCCTTTCACTTTCTAAAATAAAGTGTAATTGGTTTCTTAACATTGGATGACATCCTTCCCAATATCTGGGTTTTCTCTAGAATTGGAATACTTGTAAGCTTGCTGTCATGCATAGTAAGGCTAGATTTTGGTAGCGTTTCTCTTAATTTCTCTTCTGTTTTTATTTAATGTACCTCTCCTTTGGTCTTGCAGTATTCTCTTTGTGTGGATTCTCAAAAAAGTAAATTTAGTTGTTGCTCTCTGTAAATACAATGGGTAATTTTTTTCTCACTTGGTCATTTTGGTGTACCACTTAACAAGGAACCCCAAATTTCTGTAGAAAATAGACATGAACTTGCTGGGATTTCCATAGCAAATCACCTGGATTGGGTTGCTGTCTTTATCTGAAAAGAAAAGAATGAAAATCACCTACTCCCCTCATGGTTTACTGAATTCTGTGATGTAAGAAATTATCTGCCTTGTACTACGTACATGAGTTAGAGATTATAATTCCACCATTTTGATCAAAAGAGATCAGAACAGTCACTCTACCAACTATTTTTATTTGATCTGTTCGTTTTGGCCATCCAAAGCAGCACAATCAATTGGGCTAACAATTCGAGATACAATTTGGCTAGTCAGAAAGCCAAAACACCAGATTGGCTTCTTTTTTTAATTGGTGTTTTTCATGATATGAAAATATTGGGTGAAAATGGAAAAACTGAGTCAAAGATCCAGATGTTTGATCTGCCTGTTGCCAAATAGCCACACATTTTGTAGCATTCACATTTGCAACTGAATTTCTCAGTTTTCACCAGAAAGGCTGTCATATATAGATATAGTCTAAGAGGAACTGTAAACATGTAACGGATATGGTCCCAAGAAAAGGATCTCTTTTACCCAAGATGACAGTTGCTTGTGCATCTGCTGTTTTCTTCTCACTAGGCAGCTTTCTGGACAGAAAGGGGACAGCGTCCATTGTTCAAAATTCTATAACATTTTCTTTATCTAGAGTCAGTTCTACCTTGAAAGAGGTCAAATAATAGTCATAACAAGGACTGCTTCTTCTCTGAACTGGTCCACGAAGTAACTCAGATAAAGATTCAAAAGCTGTCCCTTCCAAAATGACAAGGTAGGATCCAGAACCATGTCTTCTGCATTGGCTGTTTCATTATACTCTGACCAGGGCTTCTTCTAGGTATTGGAATAGTGTGTAATGCTCGTATGGATACCCTAAATCCAGCTGTTAATAAAGAGTACATTTCAAATGAGCTTACCAAAAACAAAACAAACAAAAAGAATGTCACCTTTGGGAGAGATGCTGAGAGTAAAATCTTTAAATTAGAAATGCTATTCTCCTACTTTTGATGGCCAATATTTGTTTACTTAGCTTCTTCTGCATCTAGGCACACATCAGCTCAAAGCCACAGCCTTAGAGTGTATTTGCTGTGATTTTTTTTTTTTCTGCTTGGATTCGCTCCTCTTGAAATTTCACATCTTAACTATGCATAGCAATGACTTCATTGCTTCTTAACTGAGCAGCCAACTCATTTCCCCCAACGGTACGATGACCTGTCCTGTGGGAGAAACCCATCTGTTTAGATTCTTTAAGCCTTATCTACACCAGGAACAGGTTTTATGTTCTGAAACCATCTTTCCTCATTTCATTGCTTGCTACTTGCCTAGGAAGGCAAAATGAGGGAAGCCAAAAGAAATGTCTGCGTGCAATAGGCATTTGTATCAAGACCGACAAACACATGCCCTAGTAATAAAGAGCATTGCCTAATATTGGCCAAAGGTCATACATTTTATTACAGTAATTATTAGTTCTCATTCAAAATACATTTATATACTAATGCATCACATGGATTCATATAAACATGTAAAATTTAATAGAAGCTTCAGCATATGACATAAATATAGTTGTATTTTTCTATAGGGTTATATATGAAAAGAAAAAGAAATGAACTATTTGGCTCTTGATAATGTGTGAATATGAAGGAAAGCCGTTCCTATAGACTAGTTTTCTGTCTGATGCTTATAATAGGTTAGACAGGGAAGTGATCCTACCTGTCTGGCATAAATTCCTGCATTGACAGTAAACATTGGTTGAAATGTGCTTAATGTCTTTTTAAAAAGTCCTGTACTGTCAACTTGTACAAGTAATCAGGGGAGATCCTTATCACCTGTCATCATTTCCTCCTAAGAGGAAAATTTGTTCCAGAAAGAATGTAATATTCAACTTCAAGATGTTTTCCTCATCCACATAGTTTTCTTTCTTTCTTTCTTTCTTTCTTTCTTTCTTTTTCCTTTCTTTCTTTCTTCCTTCCTTCCTTCCTTTCTTTCTTTCCTTCCTTCCTTCCATCAGTCTGTCTGTGTCTGTCTGTCTTTATGTCTTTTTTTTGCAAATTTTTAATTGGGTATTTTTTATTTACATTTCAAACGTTATTACCTTTCCCGGTTTCCTAGACATAACCCCCTATTCAATTCCCCCTCACCCTTCTTCTATAAGGGTGTTCCCCTCCCCAGCCATCCCCACTTCCTACCGCCCCAACATCCCCCTACCTGGGGAGTCCAGCCATAGCAGGACCAAAGGCTTCTCTTTCCATTGATGCCCAACAAGGCCATCCTTTGCTACATGGGTCAGTCCCTGTACAGTCTTTGGGTAGTGGTTTAGTCCCTGGAAGCTCTGGTTGGTTGGCATTGTTGTTCTTATGGAGTTGGAAGCTCCTTCAGCTATTTCAATCCTTTCTCTAATTCCTCCAGCGGGGATCCTGTTCTCAGTTCAATGGTTTGCTGCTAGCATTCACCTCTGGATTTGACATGCTCTGGCTGTGCCTCTCAGGAGACAGCTATATCAAGCTCCTGTCAGCATGCATTTCTTAGCTTCATCAATCTTATCTAGTTTTGGTGGAGATATATATATGCTATGTACCCATGTGCAGCAGGCTCAGAATGGCCATTCCTTCATCTCTGCTCCAAACTTTGCCTCTATATCCCCTCCTATGAATATTTTTGTTCCTCCTTTTAAGAAGGAGTGAAGCATCCCCACTTTAGTCATCCTTATTATTGAGCTTCACATGGTCTGTGGATTGTATCTTGTGTAATTCGAGCTTTTGAGCTAAAATCCACTTATCAGTGAGTGCATACCATGTGTTTCTCTGTGATTGGATTACCTCACTCAGGATGATATTTTCTACTTCAATACATTTGCCTATGAATTTTATGAAGTCATTGTTTTTGATAGCTGAGTAGTACATCATTGCAGAGAAGTACCACATATTCTGTATCCATTCCTCTGTTGAAGGGCATCTGGGTCATTTCCGGCTTCTGGCTATTATAAATAAGGCTGCTATGAACATAGTGGAACATGTGTCTTTGTTGTGTGTTGGAGCATCATTTGGATATATACCAAGGAGAGGTATAGCTGGGTCCTCAGTTAGTGTAATGTCCAATGTTCTGAGGAACCTCCAGACTGATTCCAGAGTGGTTGTACCAGTTTAAAATCCCACCAACAATGGAGGAGTGTTCTTCTTTCTCCACATCCCCACCAGCATCTGTGGTAACCTGAGTTTTTGATCTTAGAGATTTTGACTGGTGTGAGGTGGAATCTCAGGGTTGTTTTGATTTGCATTTTCCTGATGACTAAGGATGGTGGACATTTTTGTAAGTACTTCTCAGATATTTGATATTCCTCAGTGAGAATTCTTTGTTTAGCTCTGTACCCCATTTATTAATAGGGTTATTTGGCTCTCTGGAGTTTAACTTCTTTAATTCTTTGTATATTTTGGATATAAGACTGTTATCAGATGTAGGATTGGTAAAGATCTTTTCCCCATCTGTTGGTTGCCATTTTGTCCTAATGAGAGTGTCCTTTGCCTTATAGAAGCTTTGCAGTTTTATGAGGTCCCATTTGTTGATTCTTGATCTTAGAGCATAAGACATTGGTGTTTCGTTCAGGAAATTTTCCCCAGTGTGCATGTGATCAAGACTCTTCCCCAGTTTTTCTTCTATTACTTTGAGTGTATCTGGTTTGATGTGGAGGTCCTTGATCCCCTTGGACTTAAGCTTTGTACAAGGTGATAAGAATGGATTGATTTGCATTCTTCTACAAGCACACCTCCAGTTGAACCAGCATCATTTGTTGAAAATGCTATCTTTTTCCAATTTGATGGTTTAGATCCTTTGTCAAAGATCAAATGACCATAGATGTGTGGGTTCATTTCTGGGATCTTCAATTCTATTCCACTATCTACCTGCCTGTCTCTGTACCAATATCATACAGTTTTTACAGCTTGAGGTCAAGGATGGTGATTCCTCCAGAAGTTCTTTTATTTTTGAGGATAGTTTTCCCTCTCCTGGGTTTTTTGTTATTCCAAATGACTTTGCAAATTGTTCTTTCTAACTCTATGAGTAATTGAGTTGGAATTTTGATGGGGATTGCATTGAATCTGTAGATTACTTTTGGCAAGGTGGCCATTTTTACTATATTAATCCTGCCAATCCATGAGCATGGGAGGCCTTTCCATTTTCTGAGATCTTCTTCAATTTCTTTCATCAGATAGTTGAAGTTCTTATCAGGCATACCTTTCTCTTGCTTGGTAAGAGTCACACTGAGATATTTTATGTTATTTGAGACTATTGTGATGGGTGCCATTTCCCTAATTTCTTTTTCAACCTGTTTATCCTTTAAGTATTGGAAGGCTACTGAATTGTTTGAGTTATTTTTATACCCAGCCACTTTGCTGAAGTTGTTTATCAGGCTTAGTAGTTCTCTGGTGGAACTTTTGGGGTCACTTAAATATTCTATCATATCTTCTGCAAATAGTGATATTTTGACTTCTTCCTTTCAAATTGTATCCCTTTGTCCTCCTTTCATTGTCTGATTGCTCTGTTTAGGACTTCAAATACTATATTGAATAAGTAGCAGAAAGTGGGCAGCCTTATCTAGTCCCTGATTTTAGTGGGATTGCTTCGAGTTTTTCTCCATTTAGTTTAATGTTGGTTTTTGGATTGCTGTACATTGCTTTTACTATGTTTAGGTATGGGCCTTGAATTCCTGATCTTTCTAGGACTTTTATCATGAAGGGTGTTGATTTTTGCCAAATGCTTTCTCAGCATATAATGAATGATCATGTGGCTTTTTTTTTGAGTTTGTTTATATAGTGGATTACGATGACGGATTTCTGTATATTGAACCATCCCTGCATCCCTGGGATGAAGCCTACTTGATCATGAAGGATGATCTTTTTAATGTGTTCTTGGATTTTGTTGGCAAGAATTTTATTGAGTATTTTTACATTGATATTCATAAGGAAAATTGTTCTGAAGTTCTCTTTTTTGTTGGGTCTTTTTGTAGTGTAGGTGTGCACGTAATTTTGGCTTCATTGAATGAATTGAGAAGTACTTCCTATGTTTCTATTTTGTAGAATTATTTGTATGAGTTTTTGTATGAGGTCTCCAATGAAGGTCTGATAGAATTCTGCACTAAACCCATCTGGTCCTGGGTTCTTTTTGGTTGGGAGACTTGTAATAACTGCTTCTATTTCTTTAGGAGTTATGGGATCGTTTATATTCTTTAACTGATCCTGATTTAACTTTAGTACCTGGCATTTTATAGAAAAATTGTCCATTTCCTCCAGATTTTCCAGTGTCATTGAATATAGGCTTTGTGGTAGGATCTGATGATTTTTTTAATTTCCTCAGATTCTGTTGTTATGTCTCCCTTTTCATTTTTGATTTTGTTAATCTGGATACACTGTCCGTGCCCTGTGGTTAGTCTGTCTAAGGGTTTATCTATCTTGTTGATTTTCTCAAAGAACCAGCTCCTAGTTTTTCTGATTCTTTGAATAGTCCATTTTGTTTCTATTTGGTTGATTTTAATCCCTGAGTTTTATTGTTTCCTGCCTGCTACTCCTCTGGGTGTATTTGCTTCTTTTTGTTCTAGAGCTTTTAAGTCTGTTGTCAAACTGCTAATATATGCTCCCTCTTGTTTCTTTTTATAGGCACTCATAGCTATTCATTTTCCTCTTAACACTACTTTCCCATAAGTTTGGATATTAGACCTCTGTCAGGTGCCTTCATTTTCATTAAATTCTAAAAAGTCTTTAATTTCATTCTTTATTTCTTCCTTGACCAAGTAATCATCGAGTAGGTCATTTTTCAACTTCCATGTATATGTGGGCTTTCTTTCATTTTTGTTATTATTGAAGACCAGCCTTGGTCCATGGTGATCTGATCAGATGCATGGGGTTATTTTAATCTTTTATCCTTTAATGCCTGTTTTGTGACTGATAATGGGTAATTTTGGAGAAAGTACCATGAGGTGCTAAGAAGAAGATATATTCTTTTGTTTTAGGATGAAATGTTCTATAAATATTTGTCGATGTTTTCTATGGTATCTTCTGCCCCTGAGATTCTCTCTTCTATCTCTTGTATTCTGTTGGTGATGCTTATGTCTTTGACTCCTGATCTCTTTCCTAGGTTTTCTATCTTCAGGGTTGTCTCCCTTTGTGCCTTCTTTATTGTTTCTATTTCAATTTTTCAATCCTGGATGGTTTTGTTCAACTCCTTCACATGTTTGGTTGTGTTTTCCTGTAATTCTTTAAGGGATTTTTGTGTTTCCTCTTTAAAGGCTTCTATTGTTTACTTGTGTTTTCCTGTATTTCTTTAAGGGAGTTATTTATGTACTTCTTAAAGTTGTCTATCATCATCATAAGATGTGATTTTACATCCAAATCTTGCTTTTCCAGTGTGTTTGGATATCCAGATTTGCTTTGGTGGGAGAACTGGGCTCTGATTTGCCAAGTAGTCTTGATTTTTGTTGCTTAGGTTCCTGTGCTTGCCTCTTGCCATCAGGTGGCCTCTGGTGTTAGCTTGACTTGCTGTGTCTGACTGTGGTTTGACCCTCCTGTAGGCCTATGTGTCAACACTCCTGTAGACCTGTTTTCTTTCAGCTGGATCTGGGAACAGAGAACTGCTCCTAGGTTTGTGTAACCTGAAGCCTTCAGTTGGGCTGTTTGGTGCAGAAGAGTTGGTTTTATCTCTGCTCTCAGGTGTGTAGGTCCTCTTGGCAACTGGCTTTCTTCTCTTGGCTCAGGCAGAAACCCAAAGCATCCTGCCCCTGACTGCTCCTAGGTCCCTGTGCCCAGAGGGCACAGATGGCAGTAGGCAGTTTCCACTTGGGTTTGGAATGTGGGCAGAAAGTAGTTGTTTCCTCTGAGTTCTCAGTATTGTCCTCACTTCCGCGGGTCCATCTCTCTCCTCCACTGGATTTGGGTACAGCGAGTTGTGGGACCAGTTCAGTTCCCACATAGTTTCTAGAATGTTCTATCACCTGTCTGGGTTTCATTGGTGATATCCCCTTTAACTGGGGAGCAGAGAATGGTGTAACATTTCTGATTTGTATCCCAAGAAAATATAAATTTTGAGCCTAGAATACAGCAGGCAAAGGCCTAAAAAAGGGTTCTTCTTAATCTTTAGGGGAGGTACATTTTCACAACAACAATGGCAAGAATTGATCTACAAACAGTAGCTTACTAAACAACTAGATAGAGATCCAATCAGATGAAAAGTGTTGACTCTAAGTATTGTCTAGTTAACAACCCCACACCCACCCCTCAGTATGCTGGCTTATTGTTTAAAATTTACCATGAGAAAGAGCAAGGTTTGGATTTTTCTTTCTGGTCCAAAGCTCAAAAGTCCCAGGAAAGAGCTTTGTTAGTAGAATTTTGAGAAGAACCCTTTGCTGTTCCACTCAAGCATGACTAATTATGGGGAAAAATATAGACAGTATCTCAAGTTAGATTAAAGCTTTCTTCCAAGACCACTGATGGCAGGTATGGGGAATCTGAATCCTGAGGTTAAAGTGGAGAAAAAATTTCCTAGCAGAAGCTTGTATGCCAGTCTATCCTTGTCCACAGGATAACACCTTGCTATGTACTGGGCCTACAGTACACCACAGTAAGACGAATGCCCACGGTTTTATACAAATGTGTCACCAATCGTAGTAACATGCATGAATTATTTGGGTAAGTGGTTAGTCCTATGAACAGTGGATTTTGTAATAGCTTCTTTTTACTGTATTATTGGGTAAATTATCTTATACTAGTTAAGAAGTATCAAGAATCAATATTTGTTGGGTCTGAAACACTAATGGTCTTTTTTTAGTCACTATTTCTGGGTCAACTGTGACATGCTATAGGGCAGACAGGTTTTTTTTTTTTAATAAATGAGTATTAAACATGTGTCTGAGGAACTGGCTTTTAAGTTTGGAAAATATTGTATATAGTGTACACAATGACTCTGAACTGGACACAATCATTATTTATAGAGGAGGAAATTAAGGCTAAGTGAGAATAGCAATTTATAAAAACTGATGAAATTAATGTGATAGTTTTAGGACTATGAACTCAACCCCATTTTATTTTAAGTATATCACATCACTGAACTCTGTCAATTGCTGTGCTTGGTTGATTCTCAAGGGCCATTGGTTGTGCTAGCCAAGTGGCCTCCTGTATTTGCCTCCACCTTGTTCCCTGCTTCTACATCAGAAGTAACCTTGTTCTCACATTGACGCCCACTCAGGACTCCCCGTTGATGCTTTCTTTAAAATAAATGACATCATTTAAGCATCCCTTTTTACTATCAGATCTATCTCAAGCAGTGCATATGTCCCCTAGATGGAAATTTTTCCTTCAGTTGAAAATATTACAACTCACCTCACACTTCATACAAAAGTCAGTGGTTCTGGTAGCCATTTTTACATATTTTAAGTGGCATATTTATTTTTTTTTTAGAAGTAGTATCAAAGTGTCATTATTTTACTGAAACTTTCTTAGGTCACATTTTCCCAGCTTTAAAGTGTAATACCAAACACTGAGCAGTCATCTCAAGAATTAAGACATTTACTTTTGCCTGTGGCACTTGCTGTAGACCAGTACCTATACTCGTTTTGAGAATCTAAGTAGATTATGAATGTAGCAAGTGTGACAGGGTGATTGACAGACTAGCATAACTTGCCCACAAATCATAATTCAAATCATTTGAGCCAGTAAGATGGTTCAGTCTGAGAGAAAACTTGCTGCCTAGCTTAAAAACATGAGTTGGATCCTTGGAGCCAATTGTCTTCAGATCTTCACATACACACCCATACCAAGGTATATGTACACATACACAGACACGCACACACACACGCACACACACACACACAGAGAGAGAGAGAGAGAGAGAGAGAGAGAGAGAGAGAGAGAGAGAGGAATTTTGAGATCAGGGAATTATGGTGTTAGCACTGCATTCTAGCCCTTGAAAGTATATAATAGGCATACATGCTATGCTTAGGAAAATGCCTCCAGACCCACCTTTGCTTTTGTAAGTATATATGTGGGTAAGTACAGAACTCATATTTAGTGTGCCATGTGTTTACTTGAATAGCTTGCAGGCTCATTACCATATGCTGAGAATAGCTATCACCTAAAATGTAAGTATTATGCCTATGTATTCTGACTTTATTTAATGATGCCACTGATTATTGGTCTTGGAAATGGTTGAACGTCAATTTCACACATCTGTTTAAGCTTGGTTGGGGATGTGCATGGAGTTGACAGAGTATGAGCTGGAAGATTCCCTTTAACTCCTGTCAGTGTTTCTATCATCTTGTGATTATGTCCTATTTTCTTCTCTTGAGGGAACTTTGTGCTCCCTTAAGGTGAATTTGAGAGTCATTGAATTACTGCCAATAAGAAAACTTGTGTGTGTGTGTGTGTGTGTGTGTGTGTGTGTGTGTGTGTGTGTGTGTGTAAATAATATATGGAATAAGAGTGAAAGGGTTTTTGGAGACTGAATTGTTAGCATTGTATGATTGCACAGTATTAAGTCATGAGAATTCAATAAAATACTGTTTTGGGAGTTTGCCTAGGTGACACTAGTGGCTCTGCTGGGTTGCTGTTCTCCTTAATCTATCTGTCATTGTCACGATTCTTGATGTGCATACCAAAGTGCTTTCTTTCTCATATTCTATCCAGCTTTGCCTTCCTCCAGCCCATGTTCTTCTGTAGCTTATATTCTTTCTTCACTGTAAATTAGTTTAGATTTCTCATGCTGAGACAGTGTCCTTCATGATGCCAAATGTTCCCTTAGGATTTGTCGGCAGCACCCAAATCACTGTGTGCACTTTTTTTTTTTTCGGAGCTGGGGACTGAACCCAGGGTCTTGCGCTTGCTAGGCAAGCGCTCAATCACTGAGCTAAATCCCCAAGCCCCACTGTGCGCACTCTTACCATTCATTCACCTTTGGGATACTGACTGTCTTGGACTCTCTTGGAAACATTCTCTCATGGTTTTATCTTTTATAAGCTACACACTCATAATTTATTCAACCAATACCCATGCAATTTGTGTCAGTTCTGAGAGCTAGGATGTATTAGTAAATATCATTGACAAAACACCCTATCCTGGAGCTTGACATACACAATATATAGAGTAGTAGTAGGTGCTGGATGCTAAGAATAATATTAACACCATACAGACCTGTGAAGAGTTCCCTTTTGAGAAGAGAGATAGGGTCCCCAGCTCCGAAAAAAAGAACCAAAAGAAAAAAAAAAGAACCAAAAGAAAGAGAAGAGAGATAGGGAAGACTTTTATGTCTAATGTTAGGAACCTGCCTTGCATCATTTGAGGACTAGCAAGGGAGGACCCTGTGATGAAGAAGGAAGAAGAAGGCAGCATTAGGGGATCTAACATGAGGGATAAGAAAGGAAATCTGGAACTTACTAGGATTTATTATAAATTTGCCTTTTTAAAAAGGTACGAATCTTAGAAAACATCAGAGCATATTTGTGAGAAAATCTAACATCAAAAAAGATTTATGCTGGTTAAAATGAGGAAACTTCTTGGACTACAATCATATGAGAAAGAAGCTGGATGATGTTTTCAGTCATTGATAGAGGATAGCCATGGCGAATATGTTCAGGAGCATGTAGATTGTGAAACTGCATGGAGCGCAGATGACAGCATTTGTTGGATAGGGAATGAAGACAGACAGTCTGATTCTAGGATTGTAACAGTACAAAGGATGGACCCGTGTTAACTGAGATGGAGTCAAATCAGTAGAGGCTGATGAGAGTTTGGTTATAGAGATGTTGTAATAGTATAATTGAATATTTAAACTTGAGAAGAGCCTGCAAACACAAATATCTATTTTAAAGAATTGAGTGTCTGAATGGTTGATTAAGAAGGCCATGTAACTGGATACATCTATCAAAAACCGAGTTCAGAAAGTAAGAGAACTTTAAGCCAAAGTCTAGCAATCAACCCGAAGGAAAGAATATTACAGGAACAACTGGCATTGTCAAGGGAATAAAATCAGATGTGGCTTCATAAAGGTCAAGCAGGGAAGGCCTACGACCTGTGCCTAATAATGACACAGATGGCAGGCCCTCATTTTCTCAGGATAGTGTTCAATCTTACTAATTGTTTCAATAGTTATTAATAGTACCATTCTTCATTCTCATGAGTGATGTAGCAAAGCTACTGACAGGTTCATTTCATGTAAACTGGCTATCATGCTTAGAAACACTTAATTGCGTTTGGGCACATAGTTGTGGTGGTAAAACCCCGAGTAGAGGGATGGCTAAGAGAGGTATTGGTGGCTGCATCTACAGACACCTCAACCAGAAACCCTGCTCAAAGGGGAGCCAGAGTGAAAGTGATAACTGGAAAGCAAATTACTATTATTCAAGAGTGGCAAGTTTTGTTGAAATATTTAATTTGGGGGTGGTAGTGGTCTCTTCATTTTTCTTTCAATCTCCCCTTTTTTGTCTGCTAAAGGTTGAACTTGGTTAGAGTATGATATTCAGATTCCTAGCAATCACTGTGACATTCCTGAGAACCATGACTTTTAAAAGAGGAAAACTTATTGGTTAATGTTTTCTGAGGTTTCAGGGTGGATGGGCCCCATAGCACTTGGACCTATGTACATCATGGCAGAAATATGCAGTGGATCAACATATTAATATCATAGTAGATGAGAAACAAGCAGACAAAGGGGAAGGCTGATGGCTTTTAAGATCACTTTTCATGTGCAATTTCCTTTAGTAAACCTCATCTTTTAAAGATTGCAGCATGCCCCAAACTGTTGTCTCTGGGACACTTACAATCAAAGTAGACGTGGGAGGTGCTTTCCTGACCCCGCCACTTAATGAGGAACTACTGATATGGGACAGCTGCTGAGGAAGAATAATCATTCTTATTTTGAGCAGGTTCCCCCTGGTAGGTTTTCCAACCTCCAGTGGATGGTCTCATATGCATGTACGTATTGATAACACTAACTTAGTGGGCTAACAAGAAAAGAAAAAAGTTAGTAGGCATATATTTGGGGAGATATAGGCTAAATTAGATGAGGAAAAGGGGGTAGTAGATATGATATTTCATTGTAAAGGCACAAAACTAAAGAAAAACTATAATGAAACAAAAGGATCCAGACTATAATAGGGATGAGACTTAAGAATTATATTCATTTCAATTTCCCCTACTTGGCAACTTCAGGGGTCCTTGTGATTGCAAATAAAACTGACTTCAGAAACTACTAAGTGAAAGGATTTGTTTTTGAACCAAAGGCAAAGGAAGCAGATTCAGATAGCTACCAGAATACACACATAAGCAAGGCCTTACACTTAACACTGCCCAAACTCAATCTGTGAATTCTTCCTTACCAAATTTATTTTAGTTCACTGTCCTCTCTTCTAAATATGATACTGATCTATGACTCTTCAAGCCAGAACCTTAGAGATAGCTCTTTTTTCTCAACTCTCCCCATTCCCCTTGTCACTAACAGGATACCAAAGCTACTGTGAAACCCAAGTGTCTATAGCCCTGCTCTGTTTTTATAAGATGTACCTTGTACCTTATCATCTTGTACCTTCTCTGAATGCTCTAGTTCCAGGCTCCCATGTCAGTTATTTTCTGTTGTTTTACACATGGAAGACAAGGCCAAAATACTGGGGGGGGGGGCAGGAAGCAGGAACTGGGTGTTTTAAGCTCTAGGTCATTTCTCTTTCTATCTGCTTCTTAGCTATTTCCCTGACTATTAACTGCATAGAACAAACCTCTTTTTCTCCATTTTAAGGAGAATGTTTCCTCATCATTCTTTAGCAAACTGGATTCCCAGAAACAGACACACTCATCTGATTCTGCCCTCTTTACGATCATGTGAGAAAGCAGTTTCTTCCTTGGGACATGTGAGTCCTTTAAATCTTTTATCTTTCTTTCCTCTGACCCATTCATACAATAGTCAAAGTCATCTTTAAAAGCCTTAAATCATTCCATTTAGTGGCTTTCAATCTGTGGAAAAAGACAGACTTAACCATCACTTTGACCCCAAAACAATATGTACTGTGGCCTTTGTTTTTCTAATATTGTCCCACTCAGGCTACACTATATTTTCTCCCTGATCTTCTGCAGACTCCGACCTTCCCCTGAGACTGCTGTGCAATATCACATAAAAAGTGTTCCACTCCCTCTATCCTTGTTTTTTCTATTTTGGCTCTCTGGTCTTTTATTTGATATAATAAAATTTCTAGTTATGATTTATATACATGCTTACTATTTTTCCTTTTTTACCAAGAGCTTCAGTAGGTCAGGGGAAAAGACTGTAATTTCTGTCATCATTTCACAGAGGCAGCTTGACTTACAAGTTGTACTCCCAGAGGCTAGCAGAGAAGTGTTTGGAAATAATGAATGAATGCACAATAATTACTCACACGGTTCAGTTACAATGACATTTTTCAGAGATGTAACTACCAACCAAATCAGCTGTCCACATCTGGAGTTATATCTGGCCTCGGCATATAGGCCAGTTTCCAAAACCAGAGAAGACCTCATTTGAGGAGCTAGAGTTGTAACAGCTAGAGATCCTACCTCCACTTGCCCTCCATTACTCATATCACTCCTTCTTCTCAATGCTTTCCATTGTGTTCTTTTCCAAAGGAAAACCCAAAGGTCTTAGCATGGCATGAAAGGCAGTGTTTAATCTCTGCTGACAGTGGGTAAACAGTTTCTGCCCCACAGGCTGTTCTCAATCAGTCTGGGTGATTCAGAAATACTATGGTCATACATGCAGGCAGGCTTTTCCATACAGCTGTCTTCACTGAGCTGCTGACACCTCACAAACTGTAGCCAAGGTTTTGATGTGACAGAAGCCACTCCTCCTCTTAGGAGCATCCCTATCTCCCACCAATCAGTCCCCCTGCGTTGCACCCTCCTCCAGTATTTCTGCAGTAGGTGAATTGTCGCACACTGCCTGTGCTCCTCTGAGAAAGCTTACAGTGTACTAGAGTACGAACAGGAAGCTCCTCTTGTTCCCATTTGTATTCCAGAACATGTGCAAGTCTGAAAGGTACTTTGCAAGCTTGAGCTAAATGAACCGCTGAAGCGTCGTTTGCACACTTTTATTATCTCAAGAAATGAATTTGCCACAATAAACTCCTATTTGTTTCCTTTCTGCTTGTAGTTGCCAAATTGCATTTCTTAGTGGGTTGTTCCCCATTCCTTCAAGTCTTCCTTTTGTAGCTTTGGGCTCAGCCAAGGCCCATCTGTTCCCCCTGCCACCTGGCCTACTGATTCTGCCTCCTGTTCCTTTTCCTTCCCTCCTTCTTCAGTGACAAATTGATCCCTAGAGCTGCTTTTCTGCAGGGACAGAGGTTCTCTTTTGACTCTGATCTTTCTGGAAGTTGGGGAGGGACAGGATGGCCCTACCACTCTCACCTAAATTCCCACAGTGCTAATAGCAGCTTCAAGCCCAGTGAGCTAATCCATGCTACATCAACTCTGAGGGTGTAGTGGGAGGAGACATTCTCTAAATCAAGAAATAATCAGAGACTCATTTGCATGCACTATTAGTTTTGGCTCTAGGAAATGTTAATAGCAGAGGGAGTGGAGCCTTCATGCCTCTTTATGCTTAAATGCTACTCTATGCTTTTTGCGTACCGATAGGGCAACTAGAGAAGGAATTACACTTGGTTAGTGAGAATAGGTCAGTCTGAGCTCCCCTTTGAGGAGGAATGATGATACACTCTTAACCGTTCCTGATGAAACAGCCTCGTAGCTTCTTCAAAACTGTCTTACAAGACACAAAGCAAATCTATTCTGTGTGTGAGTATTATACTCTTTCTATGACTAGCACCAAAAACTACCTGGCTTTCCCTTCCACAGCACTCTTCCTTGGTTGAAAGGACTAGGAGAAAGCCCTGCAACCCCACGAGTCCGCCTGTTTGTTGAAATCAGTTCAAGATCATCTAGGTCTGCAAAATTCGGCTGAAGCAGCTTGTTGCATAATTTACCAGAGAAGAGAGGGCCATCTGGAGAGCCAATCTGGAGAACTCCAGCAAAGGCAGAGTCCCCCCCACCCCCGCCCCCAACACACACACACACCCCTCTTAAGTCATCCTGATTGACTCCCTGCCTATATTAGGCCTCCACACTCCTTGGTTTACATACTGAAACATGATGGTCCAGGTCAAAGGCCTTGGCCTTCTGGCATGGAAACCTGGCCAAGTACTACCTGGCCTAAAACCGCCAAGAGTCCCACCTGCTGTAGCTGTTTAAGGTTCTCAGTCAACTCCCACATGTCTTATCCCATGACATTGTGGGGGCCTGTGTCATTCCAAAGGACAGCTGGTTTACACATATGCAGAGGAGGCAGCTACCCACAAAGGGATGTGCGAAAGCTCTGCCAATTGAAAAAATAAATAAATAAAAAATAAAATAAAAGAAAAAATATGCCTTAACCTTTAGTCAAGGAATAAGTCACTGCTTCCTTGGGGATTCAATCCTTTGTGTTAGAAGAATCTAGTTCTTTTGCGTGTAGCACCTGTAAATGGTTCTATAGGAATCTTATCAGAACATAGTGTTTCCTCAAGCATTCATCTGATCTTTTAAAGGCATCAAGGAGTTCCTACAGAATTGCTCCTCAATCCATCAAGCCTGGGGAGGAAGCTAAGAAATCAGGGAGGAAGGAGATGCCTTTGAGCCAGCCCCTGCCTGCCTCTTCCAGAGTCTTCCCTGCACCTGGCCTCCCTGGGGCTCCAGGTGCTGCCTCTGTACAGGCTCCAGCTGATTTGTGCGATTTCCTGAAATGCTCAGCCACTTTCTGGGCTGGGAAGGAAACTGTACAGACATCAGTTTCCATCTGCTACAGGTATGGGATGGGAGGATGTGATAGGAATTTCCTAATGCTATGCTAGGTACTGTTCTTAATTTGCATGTTCTGATGGGACCATATACAAATGAAGGCAATGTCTATTGTACAATGAAATCAGTTGAAAAATCAAATGCTTTAGAGTCTGACATTAAAACAACATTCTAGGATTAATTTACCAATACAGTACAAATAATACTTATAAGATTAGATCTTTAAAAGCCTGATGTAAATTTAAGTCCTTCTATATAACTCTACATCCAAGTGAAAATAATCTTTTCTTCCTAATATGGGCTAAATGGTTTCCTCCAAACCAGCCTTCCTGTTTCAGCAGTGTAGCATTCTTCTGTGTGTTTGTCTCCAGTTCTCCCTGCAAGGGCTCTGCTTCTGGAATGCTAAGACACCTTCAACTTCCTTTCTTGCCAAACCCTGACCTCGGCTGTCCAGAAGGTGATGGACACAGTTGACTGTGGGTGTCTACAGTGCTGCCACGAGCAATGTTTGAATTGTGGGTTTTCATTCTGAACTCTACTGTCCATGTCACTGTCACATTGGGTCCCCTCATTCACTGCTTTCTTTTGGAAGCACACCCCCCCCCCCGCCACTAAGTATTGACTCAAAAAGGGCAAACCTCAGGGGTTCAGATTAAATCTCTTTCTAATAAAATTGAAGTTTGGGTGTTTCAAGGAAACTCATTCAAGCTATCTCCATCTTGGTAGTTCATAAAACCATCAGAAAGTTGTCTTTCTCGCCACTTTCATTGGCTTGTTACCTGCTAACAAACCACACTGCTTCCTTGTCTGGAGGTTTTTAGGTGTAGTTATCTGGTAATGTGCTTTGAGATCCTAGAAAGGTGATTCTGAGAACATAAAAAATGCAAATAATCAGCTGATAATCTCTGTGTCTGGGGTTCAGAAATCTCCTTTACCCTTTATTCTGTGACAGTGGCAGTCTCAACGTGGTTCATGAAACCCCCTTAAGTAAATGCGTGAAACCACATAAGATTTAAAAACAAACAGTTATGTTGAAGTATATTTTTCTCCGTGACAAAATATATTCCTCCTGGAATTCAAAAATAGTAAAAAAGAAATGCTATACTTTTTGTTATTAAAATACATTTCATTTTGGTTAAGGTGTAAAATTTGGAAAGTATAATATAAATATAGGTTTTGAAAGCATTTTATTCATATATACCAATTGTATGAAATGATAAGTTTCATTAACATTTTTATTATATGCAAAAAACATTTTTAAGTTACCTATAGCTTCAATTTTAAAAGAATCTTTTTGAACATTTACTCATTTGTAATAGGTGGTCAGTTATGCGTTTGCTAAAAGACAACAAACGAAAAAACCTTAAAGCACAGTGTGTAAAAGGAATCGTGAGCCCAAGCTTCAGAATGTTTATTCACACACAGCCCTGGAGATGTTTCTGGAGACCAGAACCAGGCTAGGTACTCATTTCATCTGGGGCAACCTTTTGGAAAGTTTAGATATTTAGGTTTTATTTGAGGCCTCCTGCCCGGGAACCTCAGAGAATCTACACTTTTCAAGGCTCCTTTGGGACTTAGGACTCTCAGTAATCACTGGTAATTCACTCCAATCCTCTCCATGCAGAATGCTTTCGAAGGAGATCTCTAACCGTTTCTTTCTTTTCTTTTCTCTTTTCTCTTTCTTTTTTTTTTTAAAGAGAAATAAGCCTTTATTTCCATCTTTCTCAAATTAATCAGGCTGGCTTGGTTATATTGAGGGGGATTAGTCGAAGAGACCGAATCCCATGTCCTCATCTGATTCCTTCTCTCTTCCTTTGCTTCCGGCCTTGGCTGGGGCTGCAGCAGCTGCAGGAGCAGCAGTGGTGGCAGCAGTCACAGGGGCAGCAGCCGCAGATGCAGATGGATCCGCCAGGAAGGTCTTGACCTTATCAGCTAGTGGCAAGGTACAGACTTTCAAGCAATGCTTGAGTTTGCAGATTCACCTCAAATGTCCCAACCCAGACTAACCCATACTGACATCCTCAGGAGCTGTGAACAGAATAGGGTATCAAAAAAAAAAAAAAAAAAAAAGAAAGAAAGAAAAAGGAAAACAAAAACATTAATTTCTGTTTTGTCCTGGTCAGATAGTTTTTCTGTTCCCCTTGCCCATGCGCACAGAATGAGGGCGGGGGATGCAGCCTGTGGCTGGACGAAGCGAGAGCTCTACTGACAGGAGATTGGGATGTGTGTATGTGGGGCGATTCTTGGAGTGACTCTCTGGATCTGGATCGTGGGCTTTTTCATCCTCGTGAAGTCAACGTGCTGTGCCTTATTCATTAGCACCTACAAGGGACTAATTGCCATCAGGCATGTAGGTGGAATTCCTGGCAGGGAGCAAGATATGGAATAGGTTTGATGACAACCAATGATCTGCCAAAGCCCTGTCAGAAGGAGAACAGAGCCTTGCTGTCACTCATCCACCCCTTTAAATTCAAATGAAGATGCTTCAGGGTAGGGAGGGGGAGGGGGCTGGCACGAGTCCAACTTTGCATTGATGGTACTGTACATTTTTTTTTTTTTACTGTATATGTGAAAGTCCCTGCTCTTGGCTGTGCTGTTGCTAAAAATGAGTAAAAGAAAGTGAAAGAAATAGAAACCTGAAGCTTTTGTATCAAGCTAGAATTTGCTCCTTTATATAATGGCCTTTATATAAGTGGTAAGAGGTGACTGATTCATCGATGATGGGCATCAAGGGGTCTTCTCACTTCCTGGAACTGTCAGCACAGTCACATATGAATTATGCACACATTTCCGTGGGACTCCTCAGTCTCTCAAGCAGGCTATGATCTACAAAAGACAAAAGCTGCTAGTGCTGTCCTGAGACATTCAGAGGTCAGTCATGCAAACTAGAACAAGATCCCCTGGCAGGAAGCACTTCCAGTGTTGCATGTAATAGTAGTTTCATGTAGTTAGACACACAAGGCACAAACTGCCTCACATCCCCACGGACAGTTAGTAGCAGTATCAGTGGACAGCGATGCTCACATATTTAAGTCAGAACTACTCCCCAGTAAATGACAAGCCATCTTGGAACTCATCCAAGGACTAACTGTGTCCAACCTCAGCCTTTTCCATGGGTGACAGAACCAACTTTCCTCCCATTCTTGTGGCCATTCACTTCTCCCTGCTATTTTCTGTGGCAGGCAGGAAGGAGTGACAAGTTCTAGACCCTGCTGTGCCAGGTCAGTGGTACTCAGCAAAGTGCCTCATGCTGGTTTACTGCAGCATCCCTGGTCCCAGATACACACGGCCAATGACAGAAAGTGACCCCTCCTTCCTTCTTCATCTATGGATGAAGAGTTCAGAAAGGTGACCCCATAATAGTATTTGAAGTCAGTAAGGTCACAGCTGTTTAAAATCATGATAGCCTATGCAACATTTTTTTTTTCTGTAAATGTTTTCAAGAAACTTACCCCAGTGAAGTCCTTGCTATTTGTTTCACAAGAACCTTGTTTTTCTATGCTTGGAATGACTACATTTTCTTAAGATGACTACAAATGTTATGCCAGTGACATTTGTAGGTGGAATCAAAACAGCCTTAATTAGTTTTATTGAACAGTTCCCTGACTTTAGCCTGTCTGTTATTAACAAACACACAGTTTATTTTCTTAAGCTGTTGAGTACCAAGACCTTCATAGCTCTTCGTGTTACCTTAAAGCACCTTTACCTTGTCATGTAGGCTTGCATAAATTACACGGATTCTATAGATGTTTTACTGGGAGAATTGGTAGTCAACGATCATGCATATCCATTTCCTGTTGCTTTGATTTAGTGATAAAACAGTGACAAAAAATTTGCCTACATTTTTAAGAAAGAAAATTTCATGATCAAATGTTAGTGGGCCCAATTATAGAAATGGGTTAGTGCAGATGGGTAAATACTGCCAGCTGTGAAAGTAGGAGAAAGTAAAGGGTTGTCTCCTTGCCCTTTGTGCCCTAAAAAAGGAGCACAGTCTGTGTCTTATCTGTAGAGACACATTCACACATTGTGAAACAGGAGATGGAGTGGAGAAGGGGAGCATAGAGAAGAGAATAGAGGAACAATACAGCAAACAACAAACAAACAAACAAAACCCTCCAAACTGGCTAGAGTTAGGGTTCCTTTGACAGACCTCAGGCTTAAGAATGAACCATCAAAAATTCTCTTCTTAAATTTGTGTCTTAACCCTTTCCCACTGAGCTGGATGAACAGTTCTGATGGTGTGTAAATTAATAAATCATAGGCTGGTGTATGAGCTGAGCCTCCCACCGAAGAGTGGAGCATAGGTAAGAAAGAATTTGTCCTGGGACTTAGGTTGAGCTCTCAGATTCAATCAAGAAGAGTAAACAAACAAACACCTCGAAAGTTTTGATTCATACTAGTATGTGTACAGTACATGAAAATGAGTCAAGACTTTTAAGTATGGACAACTCCTGAGGCAAGCTTTTGTACCGAGTGTTCTGGTGTCGTCTGTGAGATGGTCCTTGGATGTCTATCTCTAGATATCTACTGTATAAGGGGTAGGATAAAACATTTTATACAACACTTAGTGGAAGAAATATTCTTACAAAAGAACAAGTACTTTTATAGGTTTGGGTTTGTTTTAAAAATTAGCATTGAATATTTTATTTCAAACATATTTGTCTGTAAAAAGTATTTTGAAAATTTTTAATATGTACAGTATTAATGTTTTCTTGCAAAATTATGCTATGCATCTCAAATTAACATACATAAGATTAGGATTCATTTAGGCATTTTTATACATCTGTGACATTAAACTTTGCTCTGGTGTATCTCCCTTGCCCACTGTCCTCTTGAGGAAGTTTTGAAGCAGTGGGAAGATGAATTTCAGTCAGCCTTTGCTTCATGTGAATCCTGCCTCATTAGAAACTTATCACATGACTAGACTGCCTTGCAAGCTACTATGTGAATTTATGTCATTCTAGTTCATATAAGAGGAAGGGAGCTCAAATAAACCTGTATGTCTAAATTATGTGTCTAGGGATGTGACTGGAAATGGAAGCTAAGTTTCATTTAGGAAATTTTCAAACTAATACTATACTAGTTATTAGATTAATAGTATTGTAATAGGATTAGACACATAGTTCAAAGGTATCAAACTGGCATTTTCTTGTATATGGTTGGGCATAAAAATCTATGCCATTTGGTTGATTGCATTGAAATTACACAGATAATTTGATCAATAGGTTTCTAGAGGTTGTTATTGCTTTTTCTCCACTAAACATTAGTTTCTTCCCCAATCTCATTGGTCCCACACATGCAGTATAACGCCACTCATTGATCATACCCTTAATACAGTTGCAAAGCCCAAGAATGGGAGGGTAGAAATGAAGAGAAAATTCACTTTGAATATTCAGAAATGCTAGGTAATTTGAAAAACAGTTTGCTTTCAAATTAGGAGGTAAATACAAACTAACTTTCAACTTGCCAATTATGATGCCAAGATACCCTATGAAGTCTAGTTTTCTAAACTCATTCCTGTTCGATAGTTTCGTTCAGACTCTTCCCTCACCTTGGACTATGTAAGCTGCTGTCATACAAGCTGGCCTCATCCCTAGGTCACTGGGAAAGCCCTCTGCCTCCTCTCCCACCTTCAGTGATGCCTGAAATACTTTAAGTAGGAGACAAATCAATCAATTTTGCCTCCACAATATGAGTAACAGCTAGACCTAAATTCATACAAGATGACAACTGAAATCAGACATTTCCTAAGGCTTCAAGTATGTATGGGACACTCAAAGGGAGAGGTAGAGTGCACAGGTGTTCTCTAGGCCAGAATCATGCCAGCTGCTCCAAGTCTTGAGACGGGAAAAGAAGTTACAAATTTCAAAGCCAAATGTCATCTATGCCAATTTATCCAAGATTTGTGTTAATGGAACTACATCAATGAGCTCGTGGTACAAAGCAATTGCATTCTGGCAGTCTGGACAACAGTGAAGGCATTAACATTACAATCAAATGTGAATTTCACAAACATGTAATGCCCTGCCCTATGTGTGTCAGGTCCTAGGTTTGCCACTAGCTCCCTATGTAGACAGGCATTACCCTGAGCACGTGGGCCTTGGTGAATACGGGGATCATTCTAGTTTCCTGGTTACTGGTGATCCATCCCAGGGTTCAATGCCTGGAGAACAGGCACTCTACCAAATGAGCAGCATCCCTGCTCCAAATCTCATAAGAATTCTAAGAAAAAAGAATCAGTGTATTCCTTGTATTTAAATCATTTCCCAAATCAGTTGTAAAAGTCTAGAAACATCTTTCCACTTGACCCTAAATCCCACAGACAAGACAAGAAAAAAAAAAGACAAAACAAAACAAAAAAAACCAAAAACAAACCATACAAGAATAAAAATTATAGTAAAAATTATCTTTCAGAGGGCAAAGTGATACCCTAAGGCTGCAGGCAATTGGTGTTCAAATTCAGACAATCTTTGGTATTTTGTCCAAGACTACTAAAAGTGACAAGGACAAAAAACATAGCTAACATTCTTATATGCATAAATGTAAATGGTTTTTGTGATGAATCTTATAAAGGAACAAATAAATAATTAGTATGTGGAATGCTTCTAACAGCTAAAGTTCAGTAAGAGACAAAAGGTTTTTATATACATACTTTTCCATATGTTGAGGAGGAAGAATTTTAAATTTACAAATCAAAAGATTACCATGTTAGCCAATGTTTATTCGTGTTATAAAGATGAAGAGCAATCCCAAGAAAGATAATGTCAGATTGCTACAATATACCTGTGAATAGGCTATGTGGTGATATGAATACTGTCAGTACTAAGTCTCAGTGCCTCACCCGCTTGCCTTGCTGCCTTTGAACTTCATCAAGGACTATTTGTGGTAATGCACATCACTAGGAGTCACAGTCCATACTAGTATATGTTATAATAGATTTCACAAATGAATATCTGTTGATTGATCAAAAGTGGTCATCACATAATGATTGTGATGATTTTAGCATAAGCATTACATGCAGGAAAGGCAAATCTATAATCAAATTAAGTATATACTCCAATCAGGACAAAGGTTGTCCTTTCAATGGAAGAAGTAGTACAATAGAGTCAACTTGCCAGCAGGTCCCTAGCTGCTGACCACTTGGAATGCTATCATATCTGGGCTCTGTGTTGGCCTCTGCTTTGGCAGACCTAGCACTCAGCAACAACTATATTGGGCCAACCCTGGTGAGTGACTGTCCATGTTGACTATCCCATTTGTAATCTCCCTCTCTGCCACCATAGCCACTTTGTTCATGGGCCCATTGGGTAATAACAGGGATGACTGGGAAAAGGAACTTACTATCCAGAGAACAGATTTTTGAAAATCTGCTTTATTATTAAATTTTTCCTCAGCTTAAGTCACATTTTGATGGGGATTTACATAGGAAACAAGTATCTTCACATTCTTTGCCCATTTGGAGAGGTCTGTCCACATACTTTTTTCCCCTCACCAGTTTTCCAATCATGCTCTATCCAGTTTCCTGACCACTCATCCAATCCATTTGCATAGGTCCATGAATTAGTGAACAATTGCATATCTGTCCATTTCTAATTTAAAATAAAATGTATGATCATGTTTATTTTCCCAAACTCTGCTCACTGTGAAGAATTCTTTTCTATAGTGTCTTTCAGGCTGCCCAGAAATGGGTTGTGATGGTTCAGCTATCCACTTTGGAGCGGTTCATACATAACATGCAGAATCATCAGTAAACCAGACCCTTTCTTTCTCTTCCTCAGTCAACTGATCATGGGATAAGCCCCATGAGACAACAGATACATGGCAGGGAACATAGGTGTGGCCCAGATTAAAGGTGAATCTTCCCACTTCAAAAGATCTCTATTAAATATGCATCTTCTCATCTCAAAGATCTGGATTAGAAGTGAGGTTTCCCAATCAAATGATTTAATTTAGAAAAATAAATACCACAGAGGAAAACCCACCATTTGGATTTTACTTGATTCTTGGTGTAGTCAAATTGACAATTACAAATAACCATCACAATAGTTAGATGACTGTCTTAGGGTTTTACTGCTGTGAACAGACACCATGACCAAGGCAAGTCTTATAAAGGACAACATATATTTGGGGCTGGCTTACAGGTTCAGAGGTTCACTCCATTATCATCAAGGTGGGAGCATGGCACCATCTAGCCAGACACAGTGCAGGCAGAGCTGAGAGTTCTACATCTTCTTCTGAAGGCTGCGAGTGGAAGACTTCTAGGCAGCTAGGGTGAAGATCTAAAGCCCCGGTCCACAGTGACACACCTATGCCAACAAGGCCACACCTCCCAACACTGCCACTCCCTGGGCTAAGTATATACAAACAATAACAATGACTGAGGTATAATTTCTGAAATCCTGTTACAACTGGCAAGTGACCTGTCATTTTTAATACTGCAATACAGTATTCTTCTGCAATATAGGAAGGACAACTTCTTTTTATATTGGTTCTCCTGTTTCTTTCTAAATATCTCCACATTGATACTTTGTTCAAATTTCTCTCTCTCTCTCTCTCTCTCTCTCTCTTTCTCTCTCTCTCCCCCTTCCCTCCCCCTTCTCTTCACCTCTCCCCTTCTCTCCCTCTCCCTCCTTCCTTTCCTCCTCCTCCCTCCTCCTCCCCCTCCTTCCTCTCTCTCTCTCTCTCTCTCTCTCTCTCTCTCTCTCTCTCTCGTGTGTGTGTGTGTGTGTGTGTGTGTGTGTGTGTGTGTGTGTGTGTCTTTGCTTGTGTGTGCATGCATCAGAAGGCAAGTTGCAGTAATTTGCCATCTGGTCTTGTGGAGCGAGCTGAGGCACTCACACTAGCATATTGTATTAGTCACTTGTCTTATAGCAATGGCAAAATACCTGAAGCCAGCCAGAGAAAGGAAGAGTTTACCGGCCTCATGGGTCCACAGTGTAGTCCATCATGGGAATTCATGGACGTAGTTGCTTTGGGCACCGGTCCCCTCACGTCCTACTGTCAGGAAGCAGAAGAAGGTGGATTCTGGTGCTCAACTTCTTTCCTCCCTTTATTCTATCTGGTGGTTAGGATGGCTCTTCAAACCTCAAGTCTCCTAATGGAGCGAGCTCTTCACAGACAAGACCAGAGCTAACCCCCCACAGGAGAGGCTAGATCTCGACATGGGCAATCAATGTCAACTATCATAAAAGGCACGTCCAGAGCTTACAGACTGAGCTCCCTTTCTAAACCGTTTTGTTTGCTTTTCTCTCAAGCAAGGATAAAGTTCAAAAGGAATAATGAGAAGATCCTCATGACTATATATAAGTCGCAAAATAATGAAGGGAGAGGAGCCAAAAGTCTACCTTCTACTTTTTTTGGGAGGGTAACACTGAAAAATAGATGCAATTTTAAATGTATCAAAGACTTTTGCTGAAAGACCTCTGTACGCAGTCCAACTGGAATTTTGTAGAGGAAAACTATCTATGTGACATAGCTCTTGGCCCTTCACTTTCTCTCTGTTGGCAAACACTTGGATGTATATGCTTTCTGGTGCTTATAAGTAAGAACTCCAGGTACAATAACCACCACTGCAAAGAAGCAGATATTGAATGATTCAAATCTGAAATGTCCCTCAGACTTCATGTACTCAAGGCTTATTCCTCAGCTGCTGGCACTGTTGGGATTTGGTGTAGCATTATGGAAGTGGGGCTTGGTTTATATGTAGATTTTTCCATCCTTATTAAAGTGGGTATTTCTTATTTACATTTCAAATGTTATTCCCTTTCCCAGTTTTAAGGGGCAATATACAATTGAGTTGGGACTTGAAGTCCTAAACCTTTCTTTTCCCTCTTTCCAGGCAGCTCTGTGGTAAGCACGTCTTCTGACTATTCAATTCCACCACAGCACACTCTGCTGCTGCCACTAGCCAAGAGGCAACAGGCCAACTGGACACAAACTGAAATCTCTGAAATGTGAGCCAAATAAATCCTTTTTCTCTGTAATTTGATTTACTCGTGTATTTTTGTCACCATGGTAGAAAACTGATTTCACTTCTAACCCCCAGCAACTAGTAAACCTGTTGTAAGCAGGTCAAATCTATGATAAAAACCACACGCTGTATCAGTGAAATGTGCATGGTTACTTAGAACTCAGATACCCAGAGTCTTTCGAGTCACTCTGTCAGGTGCTACTGTGACAGTAGCTGTCTTCTACCTCTGCTTTCCTGAAATCCATGATTCTAAGAGCATGGGACTAATTATCAGGGTCTTACATTTTAGAATTTGATTTAAAGTAGTATTAGAGAAGTGGTCAGTGGGGAGCTAAAGAAAAGCATACAGACACTGCTCTCAGTATTGTCTGCTACTTGGATTCATTTCAGGCTTATAATCATAGAGCAGAGACGTAGCTATTCAACAGACGATCTACACATGAGTGACATGAAAAGAGGCTTCCTCATGATATGGTTAGGCACTCAGATTTTTAAAATTAATGTTTCAATCAAGTTTCAGGTGTAAAACATATCCTCACCAGCAATAGTCTGTTGGTATCATGACCAAGTCCGTAAATCCCAAGCATTTAGCAGACGGGCTTCCTACAAAGATGAACCCTATCTGGAAATACAAGAGCTTCCAGATGCCCAATGGCGCTAAAGGAAAGAACTATGCTTGAATTTGCTAATGCTATTTATTTTCTCTGTATTGGCATTTCTTCATGATTGCTCAGAGGGGTCATTACAACTTAAAAAATAGCAAAAATAGTATTTAGTTGTAGTGAAAGGGAATAAGAAAATATCTGATACTATCTCTGAGGTTAATATGGTGGGAAGGTTTCCAGCCTCAGGCCACAGACACATAGAGGAATGAAGATGTGAGACGGTTTCTGACAGAATTGGACCCCGAGAGTAGTCCACTTTCCTATGTTGATGTTGATTGCAAAGTAAGATTGCAGAAACATACATCTGAATGCATATACACACAGGAACACAGGTTCTGGCTACATAATACTTAAAAACACTATATTTTTATAATTGCTTTTTAAAATCACTGCTGGGAAAAATCTATTTTAATTGCCAGAGGATACTCGATTTATAGACTTGACTTATAAAAAAAGCACCAAACTAATTCTAATTTTCAAAGTTTCTATGCATTCATAAAAGAATGATTAAAACAATAGCTGTTTATTAGCACTGAATTAGGTAACAACACTTTAAGATACTTTTAATCTGGGCAAAACTACTAGTTTCTAGAGAGGAGACAGTCAGTCACTTCCATTATATTCTTGATCAGCTTTACTGTGCCAGTGGCCTCCTTAGATTTCCTTATGTTTAACACGTACTTCAGTAGTACTATGTGTAGGAGAGATTAGTCTGAGATCATCATAAGTATAAATTTATCCTATCCTTTAACAACCCTAGATTATATAAGACCAATAACAGGGTGCTCACTTGAAGCATGGATAAATATCTCATGCTAAGTGAGCTTTCTAACCATCATTTAACACATAACTATATATAAACTGTGCATATGATGATTAATACACATTATCTAATTAATACACACTTTTTTTATATATATATAGCAAAGCCACTATTGCATAAACTACCTATCATGCTGGCCTCATAGGTAATAGGAGGCTTCAGGACTCAATCATGTGTTTCGTACATACCAACTTTCCACAGTGAGGTAACTGGGTTCTGGCATTACTCATCTTTCATAATAAAGGTCCTGTTTGTCATTCTTGTTGTTGGGGAACACTCAGAGCATTGATTTTATTTCCTGCCCCTGAATTAGATATTGATCATCCAAAATCACCTACAAAATATCTAGTGATGTGGAAATTCTAAATGGAGGTAGTGCTAATGTCAATCCATTTATATTTGAAATGTCTCTTGGTCCCTATGTAACTTCAAACCCACTTTTCCCTAGAAACCAGCTCTTATGACAGTGGCATAGAGATGGATACCACTTCTTTTAGGTGTAAAATTTGTAGTACTCTATCTGTCCCAAATCAGTGCACAACAAATTTAGCTCTGATCTTATTTTCAACCTAGAAAGGCCCCTCAAGTGATGCTTTTAACTTAGATTGCACATTAAAAAATTATGTGTAATTTTCAATCAATCAGTGGTATCCATTTCAAAATGAAATTACTAATGCTGCATTTTCTTCAGTTTCCACAGCCATTTGTCACTGGGTCAATAGAAAATAAACACTGAATTTAATCTCACGGTTAAGAAAACTCACCAGACAAAGGTACCATGTGCCTTGGTTGAGATGGTTTTTAGGAACTAATACTGACAATTACAAACAAGGATTTTTGAGCTATTCCCTAAGTCCAGAAGCCAAGGCCTATGCCTCAGTTTAGAAGAGATCTGGTGATAATCAAAGAATATAATGTAGTGTTACAAGAAGAGATGAGACTAGTAGAAATGAAAATTGTTGCACAGAAGAGGTCAGAACAAAGAGGAATGTGAATATCATTAAGAACATAGAAGTGATCTTAGAAAGCTTTGCTTGTGTCTCTAATTTCTTGTGGAAACATAAGCCAGCATAACACAGCAGGATGCTAAACTGAATTTGATGAAATGGGGAATTATAAGAATGTGTGTATATCTGAAAAATCACTTTTAAGTAGTTTATATTGTTCTTATGTCAATGTGGTAGATTTAGTTTGTGTGTTTATTTATTTTTTTTGAATGGAAATGAAAGAAGTAGGCTACATGATACAAAAAGGCATACCTGGTATGCCAATGATAATCCATAAATCCAACAGAAGCAGCATAATTCATGTTCCTTCTGCATGAGGCTAAGAGTTTGAGTTAACTTCATCCTGTGATTCAAAGGACAGATTTTTTTGTATTTTAATAGAAAACTGAGTGTTGATGTTTAAATATCACTCAAAGGACAGATATTTTTCTTTTGCAATAATAGTGCTTCCTGTGTGGGGGGCAGGAAAACAGTGCACTCCTAGCTGAGGCAAGAAGAAAGAAACATACATCCTACCACATCTTCATGGAGTTCTTCTCCCACTATATCTTAGTCTTCCAGTAGAATTTTTGTTTTCCATTTCATGAGGTAGGATTTACACAGTAACTTTTGACTTAAATACATAAAAATGGGTTACTATATATACAAGTATATAAACAAAGGTTCATTAGTCATTAGACTAATTATAATTTAAATTTCAATGAGAAAGGAAAGAAAGGAAAAGCATAGGAGAAAGCTCTGGGCAGGTACAGATAAAGAATTAGAGTGCCATGCGTAGACCCTGCCGGTGGGAGCTCAGCAACAACTTGGCCCTGTTGGAAGAGTTTGGCAGGTTATTCTGATTGTAAACAAAAGTACACAGCCAGAATTTCATTTTTAAATATTCTCCATAGGTAATTGAAAATATTTTAAGTGCATGCATCCATATAGCAACACTTACAACAGATTTCTAAAACCAACAACCTGTAACTACTGAATAGCATGTTATGTATGAGGACGACAAGTATTGAGAGAATGATGCAATATGAGGGAATCTCAAACTGAAAGACAGCAGACACAGGGCTATGCACTGTGCCTTCATTTTCTATGGCTTAGAAAGGCAAAAACTGTGGGGCAGAAATCTGGTCAGTAGTTACTAGTGTCTGGGGTGAGAGAAGAGAATTGATAGCTATGAAACACAAAAAAAGTGTCGAGTAATAGAAATATTCTGTATCTTAATTTTAAGGTAGATACATGAGAATTTATAAAATCTAGTACTGTGCTATAAAAAGGATAGATTCTGGTATATGTAAGGTACAGATAATTTTCAAATGTATAACATGATACAATGTTAGAAAGTGGTTTCTTTACATATTTATTTCAAGAATCCTTTATAATACACACACACACACACACACACACACACACAGAGAGAGAGAGAGAGAGAGAGAGAGAGAGAGAGATAGCTTTGTTTCTAGAAAAGTTTATTTTAATAAAAAGCTGAATGTTGATGTTTAAATGTCTTTGAGCAATTCCTAACAAATCCCACCCACAAGGTACCACAAGATTTTGTAATGTGAGCGAGGATAGCACAAAACAATACGCTAGTAATTTGTTCCATCTCCCATCACCCTGTTACAGATGCAGACAAAGCCTCTGAGTGTGAAAGGATTTGAGCCTATTACCAAGATTAATGGAAACACAGATGGGGTCTCATGAAGAACTAACAGCTTCATATGAATTGCAGTGGAAACAATTGTCTTAGAGTCATGTGAACTGCTATAAAAACTAAGTTACAATGCAGCCTCACTGCCCTCCAGCATGGCTTGACAGCCTTTGGGGTCTGAGAGCGGAGGACTCAGAACAGAGATTTATGCCATAAATTAAGCTCTCGAAGGCCTCAGTGGAATATCTTGAGAACCCTTTGGCCATATGTAAGTGTACTGCTGTCACTACAAGAGAGCATTCTGAAAATGAGGTGTAATGGGGTACAGGACAGAGAGGATTTAATAAAAAAAAACCTGTAAAAATAAAAATAAAAATTTAAGAGCTGTTTCGAAATCCTAAAACTTGCTTCATGTCCTGGTAGTGTCTGAACATGCTTGGGGCCATTGCTTAAATTTTTTTTCAGCCAGTGGGGTGTGCTTTTTAAATTACTGAAGATGTCTAAGCATGGTCAAGTTTTTCATCTGTGAAGAATGCAAGGTCTTTTTTCTGAGAATTCCTGCTTACCATACCTATTATTCATTTTATAAGCCAACTGAGACCTTTGAGAAGAAGCAGTATAAATAACACGAATGATGACACTGAGAAATCTTAAAATGAAGAACAGGTCAGGATCAGAAATTCTTTTTCAAATTTGTCTTAACAAACCACATGAGGTATTGAGTATTACCAAACAACTCCTGCGTTTTCAAAGGACTGGGATGTTTTTCTCTGTGCTCACATGTTGTCCACAGTCCTGCGAGCCAGCTAGCAGAAAGACGCATGTGAGACCCTCTGACATTGGAAGATTTGTGCAAAGCCAACACACAGGTAGAGGCAGGCATGGTTGAGGCTTCTGTGCATTTTAGAGCAATAGGAACAAAGCTTTCTTTCTAATCCCAGAAGCAGAGTTTCAAAATACAGGCTTTGCTGGAATATTTATCTACTTTCTTAACACCTGCCTAAAGCCAAGTCCTAACCTCATCAAATAATTGGGCCTATAAAAGCTGTAATTCTAGCATCTTGAACAGGTGAATCGTTGAGATATGTGCACACACATTTATGCCCTCTCAGTCACACATATATAAACAAAACAAACAAACAAACAAACAAACAAAAACAGAGAGAAAATAGAGCGTAAGAAAGGTCTGCAACACTGCCTCTCCTTCCTTGGTACAAACAGGCAGCTAAACCCATGTAAACAGCTATACAAAGAGCAAAATATGTCGGAACCCATCTCCTCTTGGACACTAGCATTTCTTTTGGAGGGTAAGTGAAGAATTTTAGAGGAAACTGGGAGAGGTGCTTTTCTTTGAATGGTTTGTTTCCTGAGTTAATTCTACTGTTTATTTTGGCCTTGAAGACAGGTTCAACTTGTAGTGTAATTTAGCCTTTCAGTCACTGTAACATCTCCAATTATTCTTGAGTATATCTCATTGTGTGTACTGCATGACTTGTCCAAGAAGCACCAAGTTCGTCTCATTCACTTACGCACATGAGCTTTGGGAGGGCTTTCAAAGAGGAAAACAGAGATCAGCACATTGTCAGCTGCTGAGTTCAACTGTTGGGTGGTCTTTCTGTCAACATCGTCCTGTAACTTCCATGATACTTCTGCCCACCTTTTGAATCTCAGATTATCGCAGAGCTTCCTGAGGGACCAGATACAGAGAAAATTATTTCTTCACATCCTCTTGGACCAAAACAGGAACAAGATGGGGACTAGCACCTGTTCTAGGGCTCAGAGCTATTTGCTGTCTGCATTTGCTATCAGAGGCTTCCACAGCCATTCCCAAGAGGCATCACAGAATGTGTGTTCCAGGCTATTAAGACCTGTCATGTCTCTTCCCACTAAGACCTCAGCTGGCAAAATTTGTCTGGAGCCTCAGTGGAACAACTCTCCCTATGGGATCTGAAACCAAGAATTTTCTCCCAGAAAGACTTGGCCTGGGTGAACCCTGCCCTTTTCAGTACCTGGAGACAAAGAGCAGTAGCCTGGCCCACATGCTTTTCTGATTCCTTGCAAGCCTTGCCTACTAGTCCTGCCTCTTGCTCTCCTTAATCTAAGAAGGAGTGGCTGAGTGTTGCTTGTGGTTTCCAGCTTCTGGTTTCTGGTTTGCAGAGAATGTTTGCCCCCTCTGCGGTGTAGGACTATTTTGCTTCCTGGACTCATTCAATTGTCCTGTAGATAGAGAATGATCCCGCTTGTGGAAGAGGATATAGAGAACATAGGCACCTTTTTAAAAATGTATCTATTTTTATTTCATGTGCATTAGTGTTTTGCCAGCATGTAGGTCTGCAGATGTCAGATCTTGTAGCTGTGAACTGTCATGTGAGTACTAAGATTTGAACTCAGGTCCTCTGGAAGAACAATCAGTTCCCTTATCCCTGAGCCATCACTCTAACCCCAAACATCATCTTAAAGTTTGAAAAAGTGAAATTGATCTTTCTCCATGTTTGGACATTTGGCTACAGTCTACCCACTTGGCTTTTACAGAATTTTCTTGGTTCCTGTATTCTTCAGATCCACTTGTAACTCAAAATCTTGACTTTAATAGTGCCAAAGTTAGTGTTCTGCCTCAAGATAACAGAGCTGGTAATTCCTTATCTGGACCAGAGCAATGATTAGACCTTGCTTTTCTCCCACCACCATAGAAAGGCTGTTTTGCCCCGGGATGAATAAACTATCGTTCACCAAACCTAATCACCCACTATGTGTACACAGGGAAGTGACTCCTACTAGTATAAGTGGGAATGTAGGGAGTGGTTCTGATGCTTTAATCAATAATCTGTGTGAATGCTGAAGGTTCTGTTCCCCAATTGGTTTTTGATTGATCAATAAAGATGCTAGCAGCTAATGGCTGGGTGGAAGAGGAAGGACTTCCAGCTTTCCATAGGCCGGAGATACAGGAGGATGAAAGAAATTTTGACATGCTTTGGAGGGAGAGAGAACCACCAGCCATGTGAATCTTGGGTGCAGTGGTCATTGGCTGCTTCCCCTACAGGGCCTGGAGTAGCGGGTGGGAAATTAGAAAAGTAACTGGGGGTAGATTTAGGTTGCTGTGCAAGGAGAAGGTAACCAGGCAACTACGTTGAGGACAGATTTAGAGGTGTTGAGCTAGGGCTAAAGGTACCTGAGCAACTAAACTGAGAAAAGATATAGAGGTGTTGAGCTGGGAGTGAAGAGAAGGGTACGCCAGCTGAGGGAGGCTTAGAAGAGCCCAGCTATTGAGCTAAAAACTTATTAAAAATAAGCGTGCGTGTGCATGTGGGCGTGTGTGTGTGTGTGTGTGTGTGTGTGTGTGTGTGTGTGTGTGTGTGTGTGCGTGCATTTCATCCAAGGAACCAAGGGCACCTGGGCAAGACTGGTAGTATGGTCGGCCCGGAGCTTAAAGCAGGGTAGTAGAAGCTATGTGCTACCCGGGAAGACGGCTATAAAATAATGTATTTTATAAAACAATCACTTTCCTTGTGGGAAGGAAAACAAAAGTTCTGTACCTGATATGAGTCGAAATACAAAGATAATGGTAGAAAATAGAAAGGAAATATAGTAGACGACAGGTTACTGGGAATCAAATGGCTTCTTAGAGCAACATCTGGTTTACCTTGGAGGCATCAGTAGCCTCAGGGAATGATATTGAACTGGACAAAAGTGAGAAAGAAGGCGTGCTAAACCTTGCGAGACATTAGACTTTTTGGATAGAGCAGACATCTGTGTCACCAAGTATTACCGATGCATAAATCCCCTAACTCTCGACACATTCATTCATTTACTTTTTGCCAACTTTCCTTTCTCATATATCACAGAACAAGTCTACTTTTGCCACAAGAAAATAATTCAAGGATGAAGATTATTTGGCATTTCTTCCTTTAGTATCTAATAAAATTTGTGCATGATCCAGAATGTATTTTAGTTGAAAGGTAGTCTTAAGGTCATTTACCACTCTGATATTTTTCTCTTCCTTACAGATTCATAAAAGAAATAAAAAAGTTTACAAAATCCTTTAGATGAGAATAAGAACTCCAGTTCTACTGCATGGACCATAAATTTATATCAATACAGGAAGTAACTGCCTTTGTGTTCACTTTCTTAACAACTGGGCATACTACCAGTGTTAAACCGTGCCACATCACCAGCTCACATCGATGGGAAAGAAAAGAGCTATGCGTGGCTGGAGCTTTCCCAGATTGAACAAGTGGGTAATAAATTGGAAATTCTTGGAGGAAGGTGAATTATAACTCAGGGCATAGAAAGAGACATTTTAGGGCAGTGTACAGAAATGGTAGGAGAACAATAGCCCCAGACCCATATCTATCACTTCAGTCATGCTGAATCAAGGCTTTGCTTCAAACTAATAGGCTGAGCTGGGAGGAAGTTAGGTGGCTATTTCAGAAAACACCTGATTTGTCTAGTGAGCTCGACTTGTTTTGCTTTTTGTGTTTCTCATTTCCTTTAGATTTCACAGTTTGAGGATATTACCAATCCATCCCTATTATCTCTTTTAAGACTTGATGATTTAGCTGTTTAGTCTTCTATTTATATTTAAACATGTGCTCCTTATTCTTTTACCACTACCTGGTCACTTGTCTTAATCTCATTTGATTAAGGCTCATAGGAGAGTAACTGCAAACAACGCGATTCTCTCTACCTTCCTCCCTCCCTCCTTCCCTTCCTCCTTCCTCCTCCTCTTCCTCCTCTTCTTCTCCTCCTTCTCCTTCTCCTTCTGCTTCCTCTCTCTCTCTCTCTCTCTCTCTCTCTCTCTCTCTCTCTCTCCACAGAATTTCTGCATCCTTTTCTCATTGCATCATCAATGCTAGTAGAGAAGGTCAGCAAAGCAACAGAGTGATGAGTGAAAACAACAACAAAACCTAACAACAACAGCACCCTAGCCTTACTGTTCGTTGACCAGAGGACACTAGTCATATTAACTCATTCCCAGAGTAGTGAAGTTTATCAATTGGTATGGGTAGAGATCTTGTGACTTAACACTAAAGGTTCCATCTATCAATGGTGTTGCATTGGGAATTTGTTTCTGTAACATAGATTTGTGAATATATTCAAATATATGTCCACTCATTTTGTATCTTGATCCATGATACCTATTCCATGCTCATTAAATACTTCTTTGCCTCATTTTTGTAATGCCATATACCTATATGACTTTGTTACATGTTATATAAGTCCCCAGAAGATAAATGGTCATTTTGGGCTCTCAAAGAAAGAAGTAAATCCTCAGTACGTCATTAATATATTCTATTTTATATAAGTAAAATCCATCTTAAATATTACTAAGATTTAGTAGGATAAGTTATATTTATGACAACAATGTAAAAATAGTCAAGATCTTTTAAAAAAAAGGATCTATAGTATACAAACTGGGCTGTGAAATGAAAGTGCCTTGATACAAGAAAAGATGCTGGCAAGTGGGAGAGAAAGACAGTGTTGCAGAGAGACACTGGAGACTGCTTGGGGAAAGGGAGAAATAGAAATGATAGTTTATAACTCCACAGCTGTGATTTATATTACAACTCTGGTACCCATGCTTAACGTTTCAAACCTTATAGGCCTCATATTTTAATTTTAGAATAATGATGTTTCAATTGAAATTACTCTGCTTTTGGTATTGTCTTTTAAATTCTGAATACTTGACATTGTCTTAATTTACCTTCAAGAATTACTTAAAATTCAAAAGTAAAAGAATCCAAAGGATTCTGGTGCAAAGAGGAATGCCTTGCTTTGGCCTCAACTCTAGTCAGTGAAATGGGATGAAGAAGAAACAGTTGTCAAACTCCCCCAGGCAGTCTATAACTATTTCTCATTGAATAATAAAAAAAAGAAAGAAAGAAAAAAGAAAGAAAGAAAAAGAAAAAAGGAAGAAAAGAAAGAGAAAGAAATGCAATTATTATTGCTATTTATTTCAAATGAGAAATGTTAAGACTTAGAGTCATAGTTTGTTACATATAATTTTTTAAAAAAATCACTCTTGCTTCTTTGCCTAGGGCCTCCCACTCAGCTCAGCTCCAAGATCATGCTTCTGCCAGCTCATGCTCCCTTGGTTTACCACTTTCTCTCTGCTAGCTCCGAGATAATGCTCCCACCAGCCAGTCAAACTGAGCTCTACCAAAGGCCAGCTGGTCATCCCCCTACCCTGCAAGAGTTGCGAGTACTTCTTGAACCCCTTGCGGCTAGCTTTGCCAAGCTGCCAACGACCACCCAGCTGCCCCTTTCTCCTCCTACCCACCTTATCTCCACGAATAGAAAACACTAGACAATTTTAAAACCAGCCAGATAACTCAATGTCTGGGCAAAGAATTTCCTGCCCTAATTTTTCAGCTAGTTTATTCCAGCCATCCACCACTGGTGGAGGCCACCGCGTTCAGCGCCCCCAAGAAGGCACATGTCTGCTGTGTCCTTCAGTTCCAAAACCGGGTCTGAATTTCTCTTTCTCTCCCTCTTCACTTCCTCCTGGGACCTGGAAGTCCTACCTTTTTCCCTTCACTCAGCAATTACATTCTGCCTCCATTATTGACACAGTCAAGGACCAATTAGGGAATCGATGCTTCCCTCTACAATAATTGCTTTATAGATTAAATATTAGGGTAGGGAGAAACAGAAATTGACATCCGAGTTTTGCTTTGTTAGATCTTATGCAGTCCTTCAGTGGCCAGTAATGAGAAAGAGAATCTACCTTGAAAAATCCAAACTCATAACATTCTCCTGAGAAGAACACAGAAAGACTGTGGGGAGTGTGAAGTTTCTGGGATTTTTTTTCTCATAATGCAGACATATATGCACACGCAGACAGAGAGACACAGAGACAGAGAGATTCAACCAAAGAAGAAATCTAAAGACTGTCATGCAGTTCTAAAGATGATGCCAGGAAAATCTCAGTATAAACTTCTGTTTATACAACTGAAAACAACCAAATAAATAAGTAAATAAGTAGATAAATAAATTATGCAACACTTGTTGGAGTAGTAAGAACGTTGGTGGTGTGCTCATACTACTGTTATTTAGAGAAAATTCTATAATTATTAAGAGGTTGTTATTAAGAGTAAAAAAGAGGAAACAACATTTAGAGTTTAGATATATTTACTGAATTGTTCTCAGCATTCATGAAAATAACATGAAAAATTACAATGATGTTACTGTGTGTGTGTGTGTGTGTGTGTGTGTGAGAGAGAGAGAGAGAGAGAGAGAGAGAGAGAGAGAGAGAGGTAGAGGTAGATAGAGGTAGAGGGTCAGAGACAGAAAGACAGAGAGAGACAGAGGAAAAGCAATTCTATGCTCGAGGAGCCTCAGATGCACTTGAGAGAGGAGATGGGGACAGAGAATTAGAACTAGGTCTTTCCTTTCATAAAATTACCACAAGACTGGGCATTCTGCCTGGCTCATAGTATTTAATACATGTCTTTTGTGTCCTAATTGGAAAAATTTCAATTAAAACTATATAAAACATGTACAATATGATGGTGACAGAATTTATAGGATGCTTTTGCTTCATCTCAAATTTCAGATATCAATTGAAACACCAACTTTTACTCTCATGATCACAATGAATAATATATTTTCAGTCCATCTAATAGTTCCCAAGGGTACCATTTTCCAGATGCTGTGTAAAGTGGTGGGGATATACAGACAAGTGAACCTGTCTTTGTTCTCAACATACATGCACACACAGAGACAGAGAGATTCAACCGATATTCACTGTCTTTTGTTGTGACCTTTACTCGTAGCAAACATGGCTAAAGTGTACTAAGCAGTAGGTGCTCGACCTCTGGAAGAATGTGAGATTGTTAGGATAAACACAGACAAGAAAACAAGAAATTCAGCTGAGAGTCATTTATTGTATGAGGACCATGATTCTTAGAGTAAAAGGGTGGTAGTATTGGCCATAAGTTGCTTTAATAGTTTAGGAGTGCTACTTCATTTAATTTATACAACTTTATGCTACAAATCATGAGACTGAAGTATAGAAACATGAAATATTTTGCCAAAGTCAAGAATGTAATCAATGGTAGAACATGGAGTTTAACATAGGCAGTTTGGCTATGAAGTCCAGACATTAAATCAGCATGTAGTTATATCCTAATTATTGAAATGCAGAGCAAAAATGATAATCTAAGCTCATGCTTTATTTTGCATTTCTCTTTTCTTCTTCTCATCCTTTTTATGGGGTTACTGGCATTCTGCTGAGTGCTTATTTCCATAGGACTATAGTTTAAAGTTAAATCATTCTAAATTACTGAGGGTCTAATATTAAATAGCTCTAAGAACATCTTCAGTTACCACTTCTGCTAGTGAGGCCCTCTTCTCTAAAGTGTCCTAACTTCCATAAACAGAATTACTATCTAGGTCCAAACTGTTCAAACATGTTACCCCATGGGATATCTCACACTCAAACCCTGAAAGGTATTTTAAAAGGAGGGCAATGCACAGTGGGACATTAAAAGTAGCTGTTCAATGATGAAAATGTGTAGACATAGGGAAGAATGGACATGCTAAAGAGAATATGGTTTTCCTCCTAGGAATAATGCCAAGTTCTTTTACATAATGGTGAAGGTGAAATGAAATATATTTGGGGGAAGATTTAACAGAGACTTCTTTAACAGAGTCACACAGGTCTTAGATTCTAAGTCTCAGGTTTGGAGGAACAGGAAGTCTCACAGTCACAGATAAGAACCAAGGTAATGAGGTAGACGTTTATAAAACAAATATATCTCTAATAACTCGGGAAATCATGCATTCAGGAAGTCCATTTGTAATATATTTTCATAAGGAAATACGAGTGTATGTAGTTATTTCAATTATTTTACCTGTCAAGATTATCTAACACATCCCAAACAAGTTTTAATTAAGAAAAATTGACCTGAAAAGTTACAGTTTCTGTAATTAATTTTTTTAATTCTTAAAATTTTACTTTAGTCCTATTGAGCCATAAGGGAAAGGATAGAATTTATCATTTGCTGGAAAATGAACAAAATTTGAGAATATTATGTTAAGTGAAACAGGCCAGGCACAGAACAACAAATACACCCTCTAAACAGTTGAGGATATAGAAGTCTAGAGAATTGAGGTATTGGGCCTGGGAAAGCATCCTGAGGATGTATGGAGAGGTTAGAGAACTTGATCTGAAATATAGTTAGATGTAGAAATTAGTTTTGAATGATTTCAAAGTCAGGAAAGTATTCACACCAGAAACCAACTGGAAGAAACAATGAAGGTTCTCATAAGCCTGGGAATATTTGATCTGAACATGCTAATTAATCCTATAGTCATGATGACTTACATTCATTTTGAATTATTATGCTGTACCAAATAGGTAATCACAAATATGTCAAAAAGAATAAAATTTAGAGAAGGCACAAAAGGAACAGCATGATGATGCTACTGATGATTATGAATAACTTATGATAAAAATGTATAAATATAATGCTAAATTAAAATAGTACAAAGTTCTTAATACTTATAACAATATGTTATTTATAATGCCTATGGAACGTCATACAAAGAAATATTGTTGTTAGAAACCTCCAACTTTCTTTTGTCTCTGTGTGTATGTGTATGTACTTGTATAGGTAGGAGTGTTTGTGTATTTTTTGAGTGGGTAAGTCCCTGAGTATACAGGTGCATGTGGACACCAGAGGTCAACGCTGAGTCTATTTCTCTACTGTTCTTATTTTTGAGATGTAGTTTTTCATTTAACCTGGTGCTTCTCCATGCAGCTAGGCTGGCTTGTTACCTGGCTTCAGGGATTCTTCTGTTTTAACCCTGTGAGGGTTGAGGTTAGGGTTATAGATACAGATCATTGCACCCAGATATGGTGTAGATTGGACGATCCAACTTCGGGTTTTGATGCTGCCAAAACAAGCACTTCTTCCAGCTCAGCCAGCTGTGCAGTCCCAAATCTTTCAATTTCTATTACGTAGCTTCTTGTATAAGACAGAAAAAAAGAGAGGAAAAAGCATTTTGCACATTGACAGAATATAAGTGTTACTTTAAGAAGAATATCACAGCCTCACAATAAAAATTACAGTTCACACTTAATTTGAGAAATAAAATACAAAAAGGTAATTGCACTCAAACACATGCATTGTAGTGTTTTTCCAAATCCTTGATCTAATCTCCATTCTCACAAGAGGGTGAATCGTTTGGTGATTCATTGTTTTTTCCTGCTTTTAATTTTCTGAACTCTACTGTTTAGGTGGTCATGCAAGGAAACATCCACCCAGAAAGTGATCCCAAAAGACTTTCCTATGAGTTCTTCATTCAATACTTCATTTTAGTTTCTTTTCTTATGTACTTGCCTCAAAAGAAAGCCCAAATGACTGTGTGAAGCTATTGTTTGCATAGAACAACTGTCACTTGCAGATTAGGAAACAATGAAATTCTTTGCTTCTAGAATACACAACTAAATATAATTCCAAATATATGTCCTAAATTTGTGAGAGAAATTAAGTATTCTTCTTGTTTAATTAAAGCCATTAACAATACAATATATTTATTCACAACAAGTTCAAATTTGATTAGATCAAAAGTGAGTAACTGTTCACTCTAAGCTTCACATGGATGAAATCATATGAATTTTCCATTTTAAGGTCAAAATTATTTAGATATTGAAAATTTCATGTGTAGATATTCAAATGTACAGATAGGCTTATCATTGATTCCTTATATTAATTATTATTAGGGCCTTCTTTTTTTAAACTGGATATTTATTTTACTTACATTTCAAATGTTATTCTCTTTTCCAGTTTTCCTTCTGGATTCACCCTATTCCTTCCCTCCTCCTCTTGCCTCTATAAGGGTGCTCCCCCACCCACCCACTCCCTCCTATCTCCACATCCTGGCATTCCCCTACATGGGGGTGGGGGGACACTGAGCCTTCACAGGGCCAAGGGCCTTTCCTCTCATTGATGCCTGATGAGGGCATCCTCTGCTACATGTGTGGCTGAAGCCATGGGTCCCTCCGTGTGTACTCTTTGGTTGGTGGTTTAGTCTCTGGGAGGTCAGGGGGTCTGGTTGTTGATATAATTGTTCTTCCTGTGGAGTTGAAAACACCTTCAGGTCCTTCAGTCCTTTTTCTAACTCCTCCATTGGGGGCCCTGTTTTCGGTCCAATGGTTGGTTGAGAGCATTATTAGGGCCTTCTGATAAGCAGCCATATCTTCCTTTTATTCTTAAAAGAAAATGTAAAAAGTTTCTAATACTATTCCATATGTACAAACACATAATTAAAGCCTTAAATAAAAATGTTAAGTATTACCATGGATACATACGTATATACATACACAAACAGAAGCAGAGACAGAAATTTCACTGCGTTAAAGAATGGATATGCTGTCAGTGTGACTACAGAAGTAAGCTCAAGGTGCTTATGTCTATTAAGATATTTTTTGCAATGTAAGTTTGCAGTTTTATTAGAATTTAAAGAAGCAGATAGGAGGTTAAGAAAATAAAAGAATTATTCCCCATAGTTTAGTAAAATATTCCCACTAACTAAGATATTTAAATATGTCTTGGAGGGGCTGGAAAGAAGACTCAGCTAGTACAGTGCTAACCTTACAAGCATGAATACTTGAGTTTGGATAGCTGGTATTCATAAAACCAGCCATGGCAATGTATGTCTAAACATAATGTTCTAAGTTGAGTGAAAGACCCTGTCTTAACTGATAAACTAAGGAAGTGGTTAGAACGGCTTTGGATGTCAGTCTCTGGCCTCCACATGGATCCACACAGGTGAATGCACCTTTGCATATGCATACTGCACACACACACACACACACACACACACACACACAGAGAGAGAGAGAGAGACACACACAGACATACACATACACATACCAATGTATATGTAAATAAATAGAGCCATAGAGCCTATCATATATTACCTTATAAAATTACTATTATGGCTTGAAAACTGCATATACATTTTTATACACATTGATTTGTACGAATGATTAGGACAGAAAATTACTTTTGTACTTGTATTCTGTAAAAGAGACTATTTTTAATAAACTAGTAATCAAAGTTATCTATAATTGAGAATAGTTATCTATAGTTAGGCATAGGATAGCACATGAAAATGGTGAGTTAACATGACACTCTTCTACCTTTTATAGCTAGCAATAGATGCTGTATATGTACATGCCAAAGAAATATTACATTGCATGCTGGAAGAACCCTGTAGAAGAGAACGTAAGGTCCAAGGGCATATAGGACTGCAGCCTAGAGAATACTCAGGTTCGAAGAATGAATGAGAGCTCCTGGTGGTAGGCTCTTGTGTTTGAGTTTGAAATTATCCTCTTACCATCTCATTGAGTGAACTGTTGGCAAGCAGTGTCATATGTTAATGATCAATAAATGATCCAATATGTTTAACTGATATATGGAGAAATGCATATCCAAAAAATAGAAGTTCATATTGTTTGTGTTGTATTTGAACACAGGGCTTCCGTAGTTACTCAAACACACATACCATGCACCAAATTCCATAGAGGCAAACACACTCAGGTAATTTTCTTACCTGATATGCAGAAATCTACTATCAACAGTAGAATAAAAACAAAGAGCATGTGAGTAACATTTGTGTTGATGAAACTCTAGAAAATAACAGAATTCTTTGAACTGAATAATAAAGCATACCAGAATGTCTAAAGAATAGCTACTAAGGCATATAAATCTGAAACCCCATTTCTTTAAAGGTAAGGAAGTAGAAAACAAATGAGTGCTTCAAGATCAGCTGAAAAAAAGGATTCAATGTAATCCCTGACATAAATAACTTTAAAGCGTAATGAAAAAATTTAAACATAATAAGAACAATAGAGGAGATTAATTAAACAACATTTTTATGGAAACAAAGACATGGCACCAACATATTAAAAAGTAGGAAGGGCCAGTGAAATGGCTCAATGGGAAAAGGCATTAGTTGTGTAGATCTACTGACCTGACTGTGAAGGGCAGGAGGACAGAACTGAGTATGCAAAGTTGCCCTCTGACCAACATAAGTATGACTATCACGTGCCCGCACACACACACACACACACACACACACACACACACACACACACACACACACACACACACACACACTACAGCTAAGAAAATACAAATAAAAGAATAAGAAGACATAAGGAAAATTGATGTAAATGAAATTACTGACATTTATCTGCTTTCTATTGTCAACAGCATAAAGCATGATAGAATATCATAACAAGCCTGAAAAAATAATTGAACCACAGACCACAGAAGATTATACAAATAGATGAAGGGAGACAGAGAGGGAAAGAAAGAGAGGGAAGGGAGAGAGGGAAGAGAGAGAGAGGGAGAGAGAGAGAGAGAGAGAGAGAGAGAGAGAATCTCTACTGACACGAAGAAATAGCACAGCCTCCTGAGTCACAGAAATTTGTATAAAAAGAATCTAAGATGACAAGTTCTGTAAATTACCATGGCTAACTATAGAATCAGAACTAAATCAACTCAGAAATTGGGGAATAAATAAAAGAAATTTGCTTTAGCAAAGAAAGAAAAGTAAAGCTGTGTTAATCTGCAATGTAGTTCTGGCACAGGAAGGTTCAATTCAATGAAACAAATCTGGGTATATAGGAAACATTAATATAGATAACCATATAATTTCATTAAAAACAGGTTTATTGGGTAATTTTTGAAAAGCTTATGTTATAGAGAAAAGCAAGGTTGGTTGCTCTCAAAGATGTAAAAGGACAGGGATATTAAAAGATTTAAATTGTGGGCAAAACTGGGAATTTGTTTCCTTGGCTTTATAATAGGGGACCTTCAAAGGCCTCTGTGTCAAAACATCACTTGTAGCAATGAAAATGGATCAGTAAAATAATAGGGGCCTATGGGAGGGATTCCTGTCAGGGGAGCCACAGCTTGAAGGGAATATCAGAATATCAGGCCTTTGCCCCTTTTCGTTTCTTTTCTTCTCTTCGCTTTTCTTTTCTTTGTGTGTGTGTGTGTGTGTGTGTGTGTGTGTGTGTGTGTGTGTGTGTGTGTGTGTGTGTGTGTGTGTGTGTGTTTCAGCTCACTAGAAGGTAACCAACTCTCTTCTCCACCTACTCCCATAGATCTGAAGCTGGAGAGTCAAACAACATGGATGACAGCATTGGAAAATAAGTCAAACTGAACTTTTTCTCATTGGTTATTGATATCATGTATTTTGGTACAGGACTAGAAAGTTGACTCATAGTACTAGAGTCTGTAGATAAGTGACTTTTTAGGTTTTTGAAAAACTATTAAAGGCATCTAAACACACACAAAATAAGGAAATCAAAGGATGTATCTGACATAGCCTTCAGAATTACTAATAAAATGATCACAGGCAAAATAAAAAGAACTAACATATTATAAACACAGTTTTTGAAACATGGAATCAGCAACTTTAGTCAGATAAAATGGTTCAGAAAATAAAAACGATGGGAAATACATACACAAAATGCCCCTGTATAATGAATGATACATGATTTATATTTTTGATTTTTAATTTTTTATTGGATATTGTTTATTTATATTTCAAATGTTATTCCCTTTCCCAGTTTCCCAGCCATAATCCCCTATCCCATTCCCCTCCCCTTCTTCTATGAGGGTGTTCCCCTCCCCTACCAGCCCTCTTCCTGCCTCCCTACCCTGACATTCCCCTACATTGGGGGGGGAGGTCCAGCCTAGGCAGGACCAATGGCTTCTCCTCCCATTGGTGCCCAACAAGGCCATCCTCTGCTACATATGCAGCTGGAGCCATAGGTCTGTCCATGTGTACTCTTTGGGTAGTGGTTTAGTCCCTGGGAGCTCTGGTGGGTTGGTATTGTTGTTCTTATGGTGTTGCAAGCCCCTTCAGCTCCTTCAATCCTTTCTCTAATTCCTTCAACGTGGACCCCATTCTCAGTTCAATGGTTTGCTGATAACTTTCGCCTCTGTGATACGTGATCTATAACAGAGGTATCTTGGGTAACTAGCAGGTGCATGGAGAAGGGCATGGCCTCATTTGGTGGTAGATTTGTATGTGAGCCATGCATCCAGTTGAGGTGAAAATCCTATAATTCTGAGTTCATGTAAGTCTGAAAATTTTCCATGACGAAATAGTTCCTCATCAGCACACTTAGTACTTTGGATCATTAATAGTTGGGTACTGAACTAATGAAAAGGAAAAAAAACAGTTGCTTCACTGTTTAAAAAAATGTAATGGCACAAAAACTTTCAGAAATGAATCTATATGATGAAGTTATAAAATTTAAGAGGCTATAGATATGCATATCATGTTCTATAATAGAATACTCAATAATATGGAACTGGGGCCAGGCTTTTTTCCAACAGAAAAGGGAAATTTCAAATCAAGAAGAGCCTTTCATAACTCAATTTTACTGAAAACTTAGGAGTGCCAAACGCTCAGCCTTTTACTTTGAACTCCCTTTTCAAAAGCAATTATCAGAAGAGATTTCTAAAACAGAAGTTGCATTTTTTCCCTACCCTCATTGGCTTTTGATTAAACTCAGAGATGAACCTAAGAGGTGCATAAAAGTTCTCCAAATGATTCTGGTTAGTGCCCTGGGGCTGGGATGCTGCACAAGGGATTGTGTAGGCTCTGGAGTCACCTGAGGACAAAAGTCCAAGATCTCCAAGATCTATTTGATTTCTTTAAAGGGTTCTCGGGAATCTGAAAAATTGAAGAACTCATCACAATGGTCTGACACAGGAGGTTCCTTGATATCATTGTGCTAAGAACCACCTCAGTACACTGCAAGCTAACTTTCCCAAAAAAGAATTCTATCAGCATATAATAATAATAATAATAATAATAATAGTAATAATAATAATAAAATAATCCTTTTACAGTGTGTGTGTGTGTGTGTGTGTGTCTAAGAACCACCTCAGTACACTGCAAGTTATCTTTCCTAAAGGAGGAATACTATCAAATATTTTTATTATAGTGTGTGTGTATGTGTATGTGAGTGAGTGTGTGTGTTTGTGTGTGTGTGTGTGTGTGTGTGTGTGTGTGTGTGTGTGTGTATTTGAGACAGGATCTCTCGTTGGCCAAGGATTTTGCAAGTATTTTAGGCTAAATGACTAGTGAGCCCCAAAGATCTGCCTATCTACAATTACAAGTGCTTACTATCATATGTGGGTTCTGACACTTGAACTTGTGTCCGCATGAGCAGGGGGAACATGTTTCCACTGGTTCTAATCTCTAGTTGATATTTAAGGTACATTTATTGGTACAATGTGACAATTTAATAATAACATACAATGTGTAATGATAAAATCAAAAAAGCAATTGCTTTTATATCTTTAAGAATTTATTATTCTGTGTGTATTGGAAACTTTGATTTTAATTTTTTTCTGTTTTTCATAACAATAATTATGGAAAGAGAAATAATGAAACAGTAAGGATTAAATAGAGTGGGGAATGGGAGTGCAGGGTAGAGAGAGAAGTATGAGGAAAAATAATTAACACTAATGAGCTTTGAAAAATGTCACATGGAAACCTACTGCTATAGAAACTTACCCAAACATATGCATATATAAAAGAGGTCTAAATAGAATTAATCACCTCTTATGGCACAACAATAATACTTTAACACCTTTCCTCAATACCATCCCATAGATGTACCATCACATGAACACACATAATTGCAAGCTGTTGCTAAGGACACTACTTACCAAAGTCATACGATGTGAAGAAATCAAGCTGGTACTGACCTGGAAATTTCATGCCTACTGGATAGCTTTCAGATTAATAAATGCTACCAGAGGAAAACAATAGATGTCAGGTTTACCCAGCTGTGGACTCTGTGAGCTATAATAATAGGCCTAGCAAGATATGCTCAGTGGGGCACCAGTAATAGGAATATTATGGGAGTAACCAACCATTTTGTGATTGATTTTAAAGCTTGCTTTTCCAGGTAGAACTCATTCCTGGTAACATTGATTGATACCCCCATCCCCCAAAACAAATCAGGACAAAAATGTTTCTGGCTAGGTCATTAGTCCTTGGGGAGAACATAGTAATATTATTTTAATAGATGGAGATAGTAATACGTTTTCCCAACTTATTGTTTTAAACTCATAAATTCACTACATTTCTCAACCCTCCTCAGAGAAGCTTCTTGTATTAGAGGGTAATTCATGCAGAAACCCATGGTGCATCAACATGCAGAAATTTCAGAGCCTGTGGAGTGCTTAGCTTTAAATGGGACAGCTAGATAGCACTACTTCCTTTCAACGCTTAGGGATAATCTCATAAAATGGGGCAGAAAGATTGTAGGAGCCAGAGGGAGTAAATACTTGTTTCAGTAAAACAAGAGTTTTGCTAGATATAACAGTGTCTTTTTATACATAATCTCTCAGTGGATGTGACAAAACCTGCCTTCCCAGGTACCAACATTTATTGGGGAGGGGCTCATTAAATCATATGCTCCAGTAGGTTGTCCTATATACCCTTGTAGGTCCAGGCACCCAGAAATGTGTTAAAAGTATAAATTTTATATATATATATATATATATATATGTATGTATATACATACACGTATACAACATATATACATATAAATACATTATATAGATATACTCATCTACATAAAGAGATGCATAATATATATAAACACATGCACATATACATACATCATAATATGATATAATTTCATTTTTTAAAATTCTCAAAGGACTGATAAAAATTCAAGAGAGCACATGAAGTGGGAAGCAGGCTTTGGAAAGATAGGGAAGAGTTGAAGGGTGGGGGGAAAGGTGGATTTCATCAGAATGCATTATATTCGTGCAGGAACTTTTCAATCTATATAAATAATTAAACCATCCCAAATGAGAACTCGTTCTTCCTGTTTAACTGTGTTTCTGTGTCTGTTGTCTTTCTGTTCTTCCAGATGCTTATCCTTCCTAACCACCCAGGGCTACTCTTCTGTCTACTATGAAATCAAATATTTTATTCCCTATAAATATTTGCCATCCCTTTATTTTATTTGACTTAACATGCTACTATTTAGTTTTAACCATGCTGCTACAAACAATAGAACTGTGTTTTTATCAGTAAGTAGCATGTATACAGATATATGTATGTAGACACTGTATTTTCGTCAACCCATCTGTCCTAGAGTGGACATTCCAATAAGCTCTGTGTCAGAAAGATTGGTAAATGGGATGTAATAAATATGGAAGTACAGATAAATTTTTGAGAGACTGATTTCATTCCCTTTGAGTATACACTTAGTTATGGGATTATTGTCCTAAATGACAGGCCGACTGAGATGGAAGAGAGGTGCCGTGCTGCCTTCCAGAATGCCTATTCCAGTTTTCAGGCACAGTAGCCTCTTAAGTGCTCCTCTGTCTTCACTCTCCAGCAGCACTTGTTATTTTTGTTTTATTTCTGATTACATTGACATACTCCATTTGTTTGCATTCACATTTCCATAATAAATAGAGATGTTGATCATCTTTTCATATACTTGTTGACTACTTATGTATCTTTTGAGGAATGTCTATTTATATAGAATTTGCATTTTTAATCAGATTATTTTTTCTTTTCCCATTCTATTTTATGCAAATCTCTGATAAATTCTGGATATTATTAGTACCTGCTCTGATGAGCCATTTACAAATATCCTCTCTAGTTCTTCTGCCTGCCTCATCTCTGTTGACTTATTACTTTACTGAGCAGAAGCTCCTTATTCTGATATGATTTCATGTCTATTTTTGATTTGTTGCCTATGACTTGGGGAACTTACTATAATATTGTACTGATATCTTAAATTTTTCTATTATATTTTAACAGCTTAATATGACCAATTTTTATTGATTTTTATATAGTATAAGTTTGAAATATATTTTTACATATGGATTCTCATTTCCTCATTCATCTTTTAAAAAAATCTGTCAAATACATTGTTTCATTGCTATTTCTATATTGTTTTAATTGTTGTAGTAAATCCATAAGTATTTAAACCATGAAAATGAACTCAAACATCAGAAAGAAACAGATAGCATACTATTACTACACTAAAACATACAAAGAAAAATTTCTGATGGGCTCAGGCTCAGTCTCTTGGGTTGTATCTGAGAAAGAGGTAGTACTGGACATACACCTCCTAGGGGCATAGTCTATTGCAATATCTAGAGGCTGTAAATAAACTATTATATCTCCTAGAAGGCTTCCTACTACAACACATTTGGTAAGATATTAGTAGTAGAATATATGTCTGTTTTTATTGGATATTTTATTTATTTACATTTCAAATGTTATCCTGTTTCCTGGTATCCCCTCCATAAACCCTCTAACTCCTCCCCCTCCTCCTACTTCTATGAGGGTGCTCTCCCACCCACCCACCCACTCATACCTCACCAAATCTGGCCTTCCCCTACACTGGGGCATTGAGCTTTCACAGGACCAAGGGCCTCTCATCCCATTGATGCCAGATAAGGTCATCCTCTGCTACATCTGCAGCTGGAGCCATGGTACCCTCCATGTGTACTCTCAGGTTGGTGATTTATTCTCTGTGTACTCTAGGGGGGGCCCAAATATAGTCACTATTGCTGATGACAAGAAGTGCTTGTGACAGGAGCTTGATATAGCTATCTCCTGAGAGGCTCTGCCAGATCCTGACAAATACAGATGTGGATGCTGGCAGCCAACCATTGTACTGCGCACAGGGACCCCAATAGAGGAATTAGGGAAAAAACTGAAAGAGCTGAAGGGGTTTGCAATCCCATAGGAAGAACAACATCAACCAACTAGAATAGATGTCTTAATGAGTAAGAACATGGTAGTTGTAATGATTTGAATAAGAATGGCTCCATAGAATCACATATTTTTGAAAGTTTAGTCACCATGGAGTGGTGCTACTTGGGAGGGATTAGGAGTGTGTCCTTGAATGCTAGCAGCAAACCATTGAACTGAGAAGAGGATCCCCACTGGAGAAATTAGAGAAAGGATTGAAAGGGCTTTTGCCACCCCAAAAGAACAACTATGTCAACAACCAGAGCTCCCAGGGACTAAACTACTACCCAAAGAGTACACATGGACAGATCCACAGCTCCAGCTGCATATGTAGCAGAGGATGGCCTTGTTGGGCACCAAAGGAAGGAGAAGCCCTTGATCCTGCCAAGGTTGGAGCCCCAGTGTAGGGGAATGTTGGGGGTGGGGTGGGAGGTGAAGTAGATGGGGAAGGAAACATCCTTTTAGAAGAAGGGGATAGAGGGCTTATGGACAGGAAGCTGGGAAATACCAGGAAAGAGAATAACATTTGAAATTAAAATAAAAATATTATCCAATAAGAAAAAAAAGGAGTGTGGTTTTGTTGGAAGAAGTGTGTCACTGGGAAGTCTGTTTTGAGAATTCAAAAGCTCAAGGCAGGCCCAGTGTCTTTCTCTTTCTGCTCTCTGGGGATCCAATGTAGAACTATGCTACTTGTCCAGCAACATGTCTGCCTGCATATCATTATGCTCCCTGCTATGAGGAAAAGGAACTAAACCTCTTGAACTGTATGCAGGTTAGCTCCATAATTGCTTTCTTTTAATAAGAGTTTCCATGATCATGGTGTCTCTTCACAGCAATAGAACAGTGACTAAGACAGAAGTATGATAGCTCCCAGTTAAAATTATTCATCTATTTCCAAGCATTGTTTATGATATAGTAACATTATTAGAAGGTGGGTCAGGGGGCTGGTGTGATGATTCAGTTATCAAAATCATTTGTTGATTTTACAGGGCCAGAATTCCAACTGGATGGAACATAGATGTCTGCATCTCTAGTTTTGGGATCTAATGCCTTTTCTTAGCCTCTGTAGGCACTGAACATGGTGCATATACATATAGTTAGATATTTAGGCAAATGAACACATACATAAAATACCAAACACAAGGGGTTTTCATTTTTATTTTTTTTGTTTTTGTTTCATTTTGTTTTGTTTTTACAGATGACCAGAACCACCTATGGTACCTATTAAAATTAGATTGAAGCCTGACCCTACATATGAAAAGTCATAATTGCTTTAACTAACAGGTTAATAAATATGTGTTTATTCAATTATTACTTGTATACTGTTATGATGGAAAAACTAACATTTGAGGGTTCAACTACTCAATGGAAAATATGCAGTGCAATGGAAAGATCAAAAAACAGACAATTAAAAATAAATGTGAGACCGGAGTGGGGAGTCAGGGAGATTCCCTAGAAATGTAGCAGTCCCATATTATTATCTATACACAGAGTAAAACTTATAAAATTTATTAGCTTTGGGTTAATGGTAGTTATTTTGTGAGCAATATTTTATAGACAAATCATGGGTTGGTGATTTACTTATTTAAGAATGCATGTATTGTTAGTTTGTATTTATGGTTGTTATTTGCTTGCATGGCAAGAAATAATTCCTGGAGAAATGTGGGTAGATAGTGTTAAAAAGAACTATTTCACAGTACAACTGTGATACTTCAGGCTTAAAATGTTGTTACATTGACTACTTGATGGCAAAGATGATTCCAAATATTAACTAAAAAAGAATCTTATTTCTTCTGGAGCTTGGCCTTGGAATTTCATTAGGTGATAACACCTTAGACCACCACCCATAGGTATTCTTTGGGAGGCATTGCAAGACATGGTTAGGCAAAGCAGGGTGGCCATGTGAGGATACTATTCTTAGTCTAGTTAAATATTTCAACAATGTGAATAAACAGTTACAACTGAAGGCATTCCTGCCAGGAGTCGTTAGAAAACTAAGAAAAACTTATTATCCTGTCTATATTGATGGTTCCAAGTATTCAGGTATCATTGATAGCAAATGGGATATGTCTTTCCTGTACCATGTGTTACAAGGTAACAGTGCATGGGGAGGAGTAAGTGCTGCTCTTCTTTCATACAACAGAATGGATATAGTCAGTAACTGGGTACATACACTAAATGAGTACATTTTAAATGTTCTTATCACAAAGACCTTACAAATAGCATGCCAGATGTTTTTATTAGCCAAATTTTATTATTTCACATGACAAAATAGACACAGAGAGAGAGAGAGAGACAGAGACAGAGACACAGAGAGACAGACAGAGACAGAGACATAGAGAGACAGACAGAGACAGAGACAGAGACACAGAGAGACAGACAGAGACAGAGACAGAGAGAGACAGACAGTGATAGAGACAGAGAGACAGAGAGATTTTATTATACCCATAAGTATAAAGAATTATTATTTTTTTCAAAAAATGAAACAAAATATAAAACATGAGTAGAAGGAAAGTTTACTGAAAGAAAAATTATAATTAAAGAAATAAAGGACATAGATTATTCTATAATAGGCAATTTAGCTCTTTCTGTTCCTACAGGGACAGGATTTGATTCTTAGCACTCACACTGGGTAGCTTACAGTTGATAAAATGCCAGAAAAGAGAGCCAGTGAGATTGTGGAGGTGTTTGGTAAAGATCCAGGATATGAGTGTACTCATGGGATGATGATAGGTGTTATAACTGAGGGTCAGATAAGTGGATTAGATAAATTATGATAAGTCAGCATATATGCTGCAGCGTTTACATCACTCATGATGATAGAAAGGACAGAAAAAAAGACTGTGATTCAGGCATAGAAATTGTAGAGGATAGGAATGATGAAATGTGGAAGATGATGCCCAGTGAAGAATCTAATGGAAATAAAAAGAAATTAAATAATGTGAAATACTACATTTCTAAATTTCTAAAAAGAAATTAAATAATGTGAAATTAATAATGTCTAATTGTCACCAATATTTAGAAACAAGACCTGAGGGGAAAAGTCCAGATGTTTAGTATATCAAGTAGGGGAATGTAAAAATCTATAATGGGAGTGGAGGATAGGCTTCACTGTGTAGGTGATAATTTGAAGACAGGCAATCTCAATATATTTATAGATACATTGCTTTCTCATAAATAAGCATTTTCCTCAAGAAATTTGATGAAAGGAACTAAAAGTTGAGGCAATAAGAGAAAGGAGTTAGTATCTGCTGTGGAATTTGTTTGGAATGGTGGTAAAGTGTGTTTGACTGTTGGTTAGAAGGTGGTTGGTGGTAAGACAGACGTGACCTGACCTCAAGAGGAGGAGAAGGAAACTAAGGTCTCTGGAAGCAGGCAGTAGAATGCCCAGAGAGCTGATAAAAGAGGTGGTGTGTGGCATCTTCTAAAGTGTAAAATTGGGTCCTTATTCCAAAGAAAAGGTTTTAAACTGCATCAATCCTCAATTGCCATGTCTCTTCTAGGCATCAATAATTCTCTCTATATTTTTATTTTAAATTAAGATATAGTTAAATCATTTCTCCCTTCCATGTCTTTCCACCAATTACTCCCATGTCTCTCCTCCCAATTCCATCTCAAGTTAATGGCCCATTATTCTTTAAATTATATATATATATATATATATGTATATATATATACATATACATATCTTTGTGTGTACATGTTTTGGGGAATACCACTTGCTATTGCATAATAAGATAAAGGCTTACCTCTGGGGAAAACTAATTTCCCCTCCCTCAGACATTAAGTGCCTATGTTTTCCAGATATTCCAGGGAAGCCACACCCATAAAATGGAACAACATGGCTGCCTAAAGAAAATCTGAACAATTACAAAATCAATTAGGATGCCGGTATGGATGGGCAAAATTTCATGTGGTTGCAACCCCAGATGAAAACTGAATGAGTTTTTTCTTCTTGTTAATGTCAACTATCTACTTATTCATGGAAAATGTTTGCCTTCCTAGCTTTAAAAATCCTGTGAAAATTGAAAGAAAATCAGAATTCTTAAAAATCATAAGATACTTCCGGTTTCTGCCTGCACTGGGAGCTGACTTGGGCCCACAGTTCTCTGTACTCAAACTCCATGGGGGAGAGAGGTGGACTTTCAGAAGTGCAAACAATCCTGAGAGCTCAGGGGAGACCACTACTTCTGCTCACATTCCTAGACTAAGAGAACCAGCCTACAGTCCTCAGGACACACAAACTCAGGAGCAGTGTGGGACAGGACTGTTCTGGTTTCTGCCTACACCTGGAGTCCACAGCTCTCTGTGGATGGAACTGGAAAATATCATCCTGAGTGAGGTAACCCAATCTCAGAAAAACACACATGGTACGCACTCATTGATAAGTGGATATTAGCCCAAATGCTCGAATTACCCTAGATGCACAGAACACATGAAACTCAAGAACGATGACCAAAATGTGAATGCTTCACTCCTTCTTTAAAAGGAGAACAAGAATACCCACCCTTGGGAGGGGATAGGGAGGCAAAGTTTAGAATAGAGGCTGAAGGAACACCCATTCAGAGCCTGCCCCACATGTGGCTCATACATATACAATCACCAAACTAGATAAGATGGATGAAGTAAAGAAGTGCAGGCTGACAGGAACCGGATGTAGATCTCTCCTGAGAGACACAGCCAGAATACGGCAAATACATAGGCGAATGCCAGCAGCAAACCACTGAACTGAGAATGGGACCCCGTTGAAGGAATCAGAGAAAGGACTGAAAGCTTGAAGGGGCTTGAGACCCCATATGAACAACAATGCCAACCAACCAGAGCTTTCAGGGACAAAGCCACTACCCAAAGACTATATATACATGGACTGACCCTGGACTCCAACTGCATAGGTAGTAATGAATAGCCTAGTAAGGGCACCAGTGGAAGGGGAAGTCCTTGGTCATGCCAAGGCTAGACACCCAGCAAACAGGATTCTTGGGTGAGGGCAGTAATTGGGGGAGGATGGGGAGAGAAACACACATATAGAAAGGGAAGGTGATGGGTTAGGGGGATGTTTGCCTGGAAACCGGGAAAAGGAACAACATTTGAAATGTAAATAAGAAATACCCAATTTAATAAAGATGAACAAAAAGAAAAAAAAAAAGAAATGTTCCACGTTCTTAGTCATCAGGGAAATGTAAATCAGAACAACCTTGAGATTTCTCTCACACCAGTCAGAATGGTCAAGATCAAAAACTCAGGTGACAACAGATGCTGAAGGGTATGTGGAGAAGGAGGAACACTCCTCCATTGTTGGTGGGATTGCAAACTGATACAACCACTCTAAATATTAGGCCGATGGTTCCTCAGAAAATTTGACTACCTGAGGAGGATCCACTCCTGGGCATATACCCAAAAAATGCTCCAAAATAGAACAAGGACACATGTTCCACTGTGTTCATAGCAGCCTTATTTATAATAGCCAGAAGCTGGAAAGAACCTAGATGACCTTCACCAAAGGAATAGATACAGAAAATGTGGTACATCTACACAATGGAGTACTACTCTGCTATCAAAAACAATGACTACTTGAAATTCATAGGCAAATGGATGGAACTAGAAAATATCATCCTGAGTGAGGTATCCCAATCACACACACACACACACACACACACACACACACACACACACACACACACACACACGGTATGCACTTACTGATAAGTGGATATTAGCCGAAAAGTTTGAATTTCTCAAGATGTAATCCACAGATTACATGAAGCTTAAGATGTAGTATTTGTTTCAAATAAACTGCAGATGGAAACAAGAGATGCAGCTTAATGGAGAGGCTGAACTCGGGGATCCATACTTAAAGGAGAGGTCTTGGCCCCACATCAAAAAATTGACACTCATGTGTTCTGAAATAAAACGCAAAAGGTGCGTACGTTTCATTTTTACGACTTCTCACTTTAGCATTTTCATCATCAAAGTAAGTACTGTTTCCAATTGTGCCGGAAGTGGTCACCAAAGATGACTTTTAGTGAACTACTTTAGAACAGTTAATAAATCTGGAGGCATTCTTCACTTCTGAAGGCAGGAAAGGCTGGACTTTGGAAGAATGTAAGACACGCATCGGATGATGGGAGCAATGGTCTCTGTGGAGGAGAAAAAAATAGCTCTATCTTAAATGGGACATGATGAAACCATCTCAGATAATTTCTTAGCAAGAAAATTGTATGACACTATAATCAATGAACTATGCAATGTCCATGGGCTTTCACCACTGTTGCCCGAGCTGAGGACACAGGTGCCCTTGCTGTTCTCTACCTTTCTTCATACTCCTCCACCTCCGTTTACGTCGAAGCTTTCCCATCTTGAAAAGTCAAGTATAAAGCCACACAAGTATACAGCCAAAGAGCTATTCCAATAGCTGAAGATGGACAGAATTTCAGACTATATGAACGTGACTCGCTGCAGCGTAGAGGTTCCGTAGTCAGCAAACGAAGCTGAAGCTACTCAGATAAATTCAGAGTTCAGAGGAACAGCAAACGATCCCGACGTGTGCATTCTTCAGGAGGTGTCTGGACGGTGCCTACCGTAAAAGACTGTCATTAACCTGAAATTCAAGTTTTACTAGGTACAGGTTTTTTGTTTTGCTTTGTTTTCTGCCGAACACAGCCTATGAAACAATGAGTTGTATAGGGAATATATTTTCTTAGAAGATCTAACACCATGTTCCTTGCTTTGAAGGAAATATTTTTAGGCTCTTTTCTCAAGCGCATTAATGATTTAAGCCGCGTAGACTAATTTTAAGTCAACCCAAGCAGGGTTAGAAGTTTAGTTGAAACGTCCGCATTTCTGTTGCTACTCTGGACACTGAAGTCAGGTTTCATGATTGTCTTATAAACCAAAGAATTGGATGGAAACATAAGGGCAAAAGTTCCTAAACAAGTACTGAGAACGTGACAATTGATACACTGCCTCTCTTTGGTCTTCATTCCAAGGGAGAAATAGTTCAGCAGCCCAGAAGTAGTCTCATATGTGGCGTGACCCCACCTTTTCCTCTTTTTCCATCTTCTTGATGATAATTTCATTTTGTTCAGCTTCCTTGTATATTTTTATTTTGGGTTTTGTTTTTTTTTTTTACTGGATGGAGCGAAACGCCAAGTTTATTTTTCCTCTTAGATGGTTTGATACCATCTGAGTGAAGTTCTCTATATAGGAAGAAAATTACCTTATAGCCATTAGTTATGTATTCTTTAAAAACAATCACCACAAAAAAACATATTCCTCAAAAACAGAATAAAGTCATTACACAAAAGGAAATTACAACAGGAAAAAAAAAGATGTAGGATGTCCAAAGTGGAAATGCTTCAGTCCTTCTTAGAAGGGGGAACAATAATATTCACAGGAGATAAAGAGACAAAGTTTGGAGCAGAGACTGAAAGAATAGCTACTCACAGCCTACCCAACTTGGGGTTCCAGTCCATATACATACAGTCACCAAACCCAGACAATATTGCTGATGCCAAGAAGTGCATGCAGACAGGAGCCTGATATAGCTGTATCCCAAGAGACTCTGACAAAGCATGACAAATACAAAGGAGAATGCTAGCAGCTAACCATTAGACTGTGAATGGGGTTCCCATTAAAGGAGTTAGAGGAAAGATTGAAGGAGCCAAAGGGGCTTGCAACTCCATAAGAACAACAATACCAACCAAGCAGAGCTTCCAGGGACTAAACTACCATACAAAGAGTACACATAGACAGACCCATAGTTCCAGCTACATATGTAACAGAGGATGGCATCAATGGGAGGGAGAAGCCCTTGTTCCTGCAAAGGCTGGACCATCCCCCACCCCCCCAGTGTACGGGAATGTCAGGGCAGGTAGGTGGGAAGAAGTGGGTTGTTGGGAAGGGGGAATACCCTCATAGGAAAAGGGGGAAGTGGAATGGAATAGGGGGTTTATGGACGGAAAACCGGGAAAGGGGATAACATTTGAAATGTAAATAAAGAAACATCCAATAAAAAACTCGAAAAGTTAAAATAAGAAATCTTAATAACAATTGGATTTTTACATAGAAAATGACTGAGGAGTGATTTCACAGGAGCTGACATTTATCAATTTATGCTGATTTAGAAGAAAACTGTTAGAGAGTTACCTATTTATTCCTCTTATTTTCCATTTGTTTCTTTTAGATTGATGCAGTCAATAGATCTTTACTGGATACCTACTTAATTTCTGTTTGACAATACCTCATTAGGGAATGCTGGCAGACTTCACACTCACCACGTAGAACAAGCTGGCCTTAAGTCAGAGAGCTATGTTTACCTCTACATTCCAAGTCCTGGAATTAAGTGGGCGTGCCTCTATGTCCTGCCTAAGTATCTGTTCTATAACAGGACCCATGCTAGTAAGCTCTCATGAAGGAAATAGATTGTTGATTTTAATTAGCTAAGCATAGACATTGAATAAAAGACTAAAAATCTGTTACGAACATTTATGTCATGTCAAGTGCTTTAATACAGCAAAAGAAATATATAAGCATATGTGTAAAAGTATGTACAAATGCACTGACATACATATAATACATATACATATATGTGGACTTACTATATATTCATAAACTCTCTAAAATACTATCTAAACAAAATATGACGCTGTGATGTAGAATTTACATGAAGGATTACTAACAGACAATCTAATACAGAGTACCTCAGGAAAAACTGGAAATTAAGAATGATCAGTGAAAGTTAACACAAAGAGTGTTCTAGATACAGGTGATTCTTCCAGGTACGGAAATACCTAGTGAATTTAAGGAACATATACAATACAAGTCTAATTTCAGCTCAAAAGAATTGAGAGAAGTGTGAAAACCCAAACTATAACATGTGATTCTCAAGGCAAGATTTAGAAAGTGCACCCACACAGCCTACATTAACACATATCATGCATATCTCTCTTTCTCTGTGATACACACAAATACATACACATACAGGCAAACACTCTATAACCAATAGACACTCATACACTCAGTTTTTCATACACATGTCTCTCTCTGTCACTGTTACATACTGTACTGGCTAGTTTTGTGGGTCAACTTGACACGAGCTGAAGTTATCACAGAGAAAGGAGACTCAGTTGAAGAAATGCCTCTATGAGTCCCAGGATAAGGCATTTTCTCAACTAGTGATCAAGGGTGAAGACCAAGCCCATTGTGGGTGGTGCCATCCCTGGGCTCTTAGTATTGGGTTCCAAAAGAGAGCAAGCTGAGCAAGCCAGAGGAAGCAAGCCAATAAGGAACACCCCTCCATGGCCTCTGCTTCCTGACCTGCTTGAGTTCCCAGTCCTGACTTTCCTTGGTGATGAGAAGCAATGTGGAAAATATAAGCTGAATAAACCCTTTCCTTCCCAACTAGCTTCTTGGTCATGATGTTTATGCAGGAATAGAAACCCTGACTAAGACACATACCAACATATGCACACACACACACACACACACACACACACACACACACACACACACACTGGGCCAGTGAAAATTCACTGCTTCCCTGTGAGCTAATACCTACTTTCTAGTGGCCCTGGGTTATTTTTCTAGCCAATATACTATGTGCATGCTTGTGTGCATGCCATGATTTTTTCCTACATATAAAACATGCATTTCTAAGGGACTTGCTATCACTAATAACAGCTCATGTAGGTTGGGGAATATAATGCTCTTCTAGTTTAGCACAGATGGGAAAAGTATTTTAAGAAGCTGAGCTATTTCGTTAAATGTTTATGACTTGTAAATTCCCAGCCTTTTAGGATTCTCCAAATGTGTTGACATTGATGGTGAATTTAAAGGGAAATTAGCCAAATATGTTTTTGTCTAATTAACCCAGAGCATCTAATAATAACTGTGAGGATTGACATGCAAAGTAGGGCTACTTATTTGCTGCATAGAGAAATGCTCCTACGATCTTCCTTTGAAGTTTAGATTTTCCCATCCCTCCGCCCCACACAGACCTCATTCCCTGAACATTCACTGAATGAGATGTCAGACACAAATCTGAAATCTTCCTTTTTAAAAGAAACAGAGAAAGAAAGAAAAAAATGTAGTCTTCTAATCAGTTGCATTCTTCTAGAAGTTCAAAGTCTGGGTCTTCGAATCTTGTTTCTCATAAGGTGCAAAAGGGAGACTCGGTCACGTCACTTTTCTATCTCTTGGTCATAAGGGATGATAAAATGCTATAATTTTACATGTAGTTCTTAATCTCTTGGGCTAATGATTTTATAATTGAGCAGTTATTTATCATCCTTGTTTAAGTAAGGGTAGTAATTAGAATCGAAGCTGTAAGGATTCTGTCAGACCACAGTGCTAGTAGTATTTGGCAATTTCCTACAGGACATCCTACAGACATTAAGAGGCAAGGACAGGCAGCAACATCACTGTGTGGCTATTACTTTAGATGTTGACCTTGAATGTGAGCAAATGTGAGTCATCCCATCCCACCTCAGCTTTCTGAGGGTTGGAATTACAGGCTTGAGTCCCCAGTCCTGGATAGATGCTTTTTAAGTTTTTAATTTTGATACATACATCTTTAACAGGGAAATTTGTTCTGTGGATGGTTATTAATGCTAACAAGAGTACATCAGGTTGGCCTCAGGATAGTAATTAACAACCCAGTCAGAGGTTGCTAGAAGTTTTCCACTTATTTTCAGAGATTTTATTAAATAGAATAGAATCACATATGTTACCAGGAAAAGAATTTAGAAATGTATTTTCATGATATTAATATATAAAAAAAAGCTGAGTAAATGCAACTAAAATGAAGGGTAAATAAAATATGCAGGCATTTTCAAAAGTAGGCTGTGTTTGCAGAGTAGGAGAAGCCATGTGCCTGTTGCTCACGCGTTTTGCTTTGGATAGTTCTATGAACATTCATAAATTTGAACTCAATTTCTAATAGTGCTGTAGCAAAGTCATTTCCAATTAGAACATGGATGTGATACAGTCTAGACACACTTACTGTTAATTTCTCAAGCATCTTATGTTTGGGTTAGACAAACCTGTGATAGCAGAACAAAATTTTAAGAAATCTACAAAATTTGCTGAGAACAGTTGCCTATCTTTAAAGTTTGCAGGATTCTTACATTGACCTTTAAACTTTACCTTGATTTCATAGCAAATAAAACGCTTATTCCAGGATAAAGCTTGGTTAAGGTGCCCCATTATTCCTTGAATACTTGCAATCTTTCAAAATTCAAAGATTGAAACTTGATCCTCAGTGTGATAGCATTTGAAGAGACAACAGTTTGCTAATGAGCTTACTGAGAATCCCCTCTCTGCTTCCCCAAGTGAGCACACCACAAACGGACATGCTTCTGTGCACCAGAGGCCTTTGCCAGTTCTGATGGTACTGTCACCAGTACCATTCTGGTACTGTTTCCAGTATCCAGAATTGTTCAGACATACTGTTATTTGCAGGCCATACAGCATGCAGACAGAATTTACTAAGAGTAGCAAAACACCACAGTTCATAAGAAATATTTCTGAGACATGAACTGATCTATTTCGACAAGTGTTCTTTGGATGTGAGTGGCATGCGACATGAGCTATGGAAAGTTCTCACATGGTATGTTGAAACCAAATCTTCAGGGAAATTATGTGATACAATGCAGGCAAACATTTCAAGAAACATCTGAGATTCAACATATTTGATTATAAATTACTTTTTGGTAGTTCAGAATTCACACACCATTTTCTTGTGTAAATGTTTTTGTGACCTCTACATTTAATTGTATGACACCGTGGGTAACCAGCTTGTGATCTAGGGAATTTTCAATCCTGATTGATTTCAGAAATATACTAACAAACTTTAAGCAAACCAATACCATGTCAGAAGTGTACAAAAATAAAAAGAGTAACAGAAGCAAAGAATTTGGGATAAAAAATATCTCTCTACAAAGTAATTCTTTCATTTGTTTTCCTGTTATTAAGATGGCTAAAAAGCTATATAAGCTGAGAAAAAAATACTAAAAGTGAAAAGAGGATGACCTCTCCATGTTAAATTCTTAAAGGGACTTTTATTAGACAACTAACTATGTCTAAGAAAGCCAGAGCTGGTCAGTTCACAAGTATACAGGAATCACAGAAAAGTTTGCCTGGGGGAAAATAGTTTTACTGACAGATAATTGTCACAGGCTTCAGGGACTTTACAATAGTTGATGGGGACAAAGGTCATCCATAGAGAAGATGATGCACAGAGTTGACATCTCTGAGAAATTACAGTGCTATTGTCATGATGAAAGTATGTCAACTCCTAGGAGATGTGTGACATTGATGTCATGCTTTTTCCAATATTTGGAGAACACATTTATAACAGAAAAAGATGTCATTGTAGGTCCAGGGGACACTGCTAGTATCTCACATTCTTCTTGTGAACCTCACTATTGAATGGACACGACACCATCCACAGTTGAAACTACAATCCCACAATAAAAAGAGAATGAAGACTGATGACGAATGACAAATCTAGGAAGTCAAAGATGCAAAGAGGAAAAACAGCAAATGTGGGGAAAGCCATCACCAAAACCTAACAGGGAAAGGCTTCCTTGACAGACGGTGGGTAGAGAAGATGTAATGGAACCCAAATCCAAACGAACCTTCTCCAAAATCATGATGAAGATGATAATCATGCCCTAAAGCTACTGAAACATCAAAGTTCCAGGAAAAACTGTTTACAAGTGCAAGAAATTCAAGTTGATAGCCAGCTTTCCATATAGGAAAAATGCAGAAAAGAAATGAAAACAAGGCTTTTGAGAGAAATATAATGGAACTCAAATAAGTACAAGACAATCTGCCATTTGAGAGCATCAGAGCAATAGAAATAAGTAAAAGGACTTTAAGTGTGTTTACTAACTTTCTTCTTAAAAAATAAATAAAAATTTGAAAAGTATTCCAGATGAATGAAGAACAGATCAAATTTAAAAGATATTGAAAACTGTGGATGATTTTAAAAGATTTTATTCATTTATGTTTGTGCCTGTAGCAGTAATATGCACAAGTGTTAGCATGTAAAGGGCCCAGGAGATGGTGGCTCATGCTTCAGAGATGGAGAAACCTCAGAGCTGGAGGTAAAGTCCTCTGTGAGACACCATACTTGCTACATTGATGTTAGAATCCAAGTTCATTCTTCATGATAGTGCAGCAAGCCCATTTAACCTTTGACACGTCTGTATAACCACTGACTATGTGTAATTTTAAAGTATGGTGAGTAATTAAAACGAATTAGGATTACATTGTACTATTAGTGGAAGGTTAGTGTCTATTTAAAACCAGTCAAAGATAAAATATTTTAACATTTTTAAACTGTGTGTGTGTGTGTGTGTGTGTGTGTGTGTGTGTGTGTGTGTGTGTTGGTTGAGAGGAGGCAAGAAGGGGGCATAGAACAGGATTTATAGGTGGTTGTGTGCCCCCAGAGTGTTGGGAATCTTCTGAAAAAGCAGTAAGCACTCTTACTCTGGTGAAGTTTCTCTCTAGCTCCTAAAATTAATGCTTTTAAAACAGTTAGAAGAACTTTAAATCAGTGGAGTTTTAAATAGTCTGATTTTCCAAAAAGAAAAGGCTCAAAATGTTTAAAAATGATAATATTCTGGATATAAAACTCAGTTATACCAGAAAAATCATGTTTTGGAAAATGCATAATTGCTTGTGATATCTCTAATTTTATATATTATGGAGTTCTCAAGTTCATATATTTAAACAGAATTAAGTAGATATCTAAGGATATTTTAATATGAACTGAGAATTAGTAAGGAAAAAGGATATATACTTTTCAAATTTTAAGAAAACTTGGTTTGGAGTGAGGAAATTTGAACAGAAATCACTTAAATAAGATCAACATGCCTAAAATATAGTGTAATTTCTTAAGCTCCAATGCCTTTACCAAAATTAAATGTAATTATTTGATATTTTAATTACTTATCAGCTATTCTGTCTATTTCAAATTTGATATTTTTCATCCACTTTCTTTTGAGAAGCTTCTCTAAGGAACAGGGCTACATTGTCTTTCTGTCTTCCATAAATCTGGTGTCACCACCCTCCTTATTACCACTGTCAATCAAAAGGCCCTATGGTAGGAATATTTTTCTGGCTTTAATTTCTTTTTGAAATTTGAAATTTAGAAGAATCATTTAGTTAGTGGCTTAATGGCACCTTGTAAGCTGCCTCTCCTATTTATTTCTGAAGGGCACAAAATGTAGGATGGTAAGTATGTATTTTTAGATACAGCTGCCATTTATTGAATTTTGCCAGCAAGATGGCTTAGTGAATAAAGACACTCACCAACATGCCTGACAATTTGTTCATTAGACCAACTTGGTGGAAGGAGAAACATTCCCACAAGTGATCCTCTGACTTTTTCACACACACACACACACACACACACACACACACACACACACACACACACATATATATATATATATATATATATATGGACAGACAGACAGACACACATACACACACCATACACACCACACACACACACACACACACAGAATAAATAAATGAATGAATAAATAAAATTTGATTGGAATCTGGAGTGAAATACATACTTTAAGTAATATATTTATGCACTGCTTAAAGTAATGCACCAGGATGTTGCCCCTGGCCCACAAACCTGTACTTCACTCTGAATCCTGGATACAACATCACTGTTGATTTTACAACCTGAAAAAGTTTTCAAGTTCTGCTAAACTATTCTTTACTCCCTTTGATTTGTTTTCCATTTGATCCATTTGTTTTGCCTGATTTTTACCTCCATATTGGACAAGTTTTTATTGTTGTTTTTATTGGTATTATTGTGTTTTGTTTTGTTGTGAGAGTGTGTGTGTATGTGTGTGTGTGTGTGTGTGTATTGCAATTCTAAAATCAAACAGTACACATGTTCGAACACAGATATCATGGCTGATTTATGATAATATATGATTGTCCCCAAACCATGATGATTGACATGCCATTTAGCTCTAACGTATCTGCAATAAGCATTTGATTTAGAAAACTAAATTATTTTTCTCTCAGTTTACCAAACAAGGTGAGTGAATGAGTGAGGGGGCAGGGAGAAAGTTTCCTTTAGACTGAGCATCTGATTCTCATCCTCTCAGATTTGCAATGTTCATAAGCACTGATGCTTATGAGCACAAATGTCTTTATGTGAATGCTTTAAATATATATGTTTGGGCATATGTGTATGGATATGGAACATTACAAATACATTTGTTGTTTTTTAAATGCCTCAAAGTCTTTGTATTTTTAGTGTGGAAGATGTGTTTGAGTTAGTTTGTACATTTCATGTGTTCCTTAGACTTCAAAATTTTTCATGTAAGAGATGGCAAATGACTTAAAACCTCCTTGGCCTGTGTTTACCTGTATTTCCAGCTGTCTTATCAATCTTGATAGAAAGTGTTCTGTGACTCAAAAGCTTTGGATATCCCTGGGACAAATGCTAGTTGTTTGAGAATCTAAAGCCCGACTTCCTTTTGACCGTGCTAGAAGACCTGGAGAGGCTTGTTTCTCCCTAGACTTTAAAGGCCAGAATCTACATTTTCCTAGGGTAACAAGAAAACAGATTGCAAGTCCAACTTTAAACAACATAGTTGTGGAGGGTGTAGGAGCGCCCTCCCAGACTCCTAGTTTTTAGGAGGCTGAAAGGAAAGGACAGTCTGGCCTAGTTACATAATAAAACCCTGGGTCAAAATATCAAATAGACAAATGAAAGCATACTGTACAGTTGACTCTGGATTTACTATCAGCATATGCAGTGTATTTTACACACACACACGTACACACACACACACACACATACACACACACTTTCTTCAGAAAACAAGAAATCTATCAAAGACATAGAGCATAGAGATATTTTTATTGGAATATAGATCAAATTATCTGTACTGAATTAGATTCCAATTTTGCCTCATTCATGGTGACAGTAACTATGGCAAACTAAAGTATCTGTCTTTAGTTAGAGTTTTAAGGAGTAAATCTCAATTACTCCTACAAGGAAAATAAATGAGTCCAAGTATAATTAATGAAAAATTTTAAAAAATGATATTCCAAAGATAGTGCAAAGGAGACTAGGAGCCTCTGAGAGAAACATGCTAACGTTGATAATGATGAAATCAGGACCATGCAAGCTGTAACATTTGTAGACTGCCTCGGTGCTTTCCAAGCTTTTGAATATTCAAAAACTCATTGAAGTCATTATAACAATCCAGGGAAGAAGGCAAGTTAGATATTTTTAAGCACAGTTCACTAATTTAAATAAGGCCTGACCCAGCAGACTATGGAACTAAGTCTGGCATATCAATGTACCCCGGTCACTCATTTTCTTCTAATTTAATCCTATGTTGGTACTAGTACAAGAAGAAATGGGCCAGGAGAGAGATGGATTTACTGTGTTCACAGCATGTAAAGTTGACATTTTTTTCTGCCTCTGAAGTGTCTCTTTGTTTTCTGTTTTCCTTGTGCTTCTCTGTAATGTTATTCTAACCTATTTCTTTTTCTTTTCATGTTTCCTCACCTGCTTCTTCCTTCCTCTTTAACTTCATCTGCATCGTGGACTCAAGCTTTCTCCACTTTTCTTGTGGTCACCTGCCTCCACACCAACCTTCCAGGGACTCTGTGTGGTTCATCTATCTGTTTTACCTCCTCCTCTCCACCTGGCCTCACCACTGCTTAGCCAGGATTCCCTCTTTTCCCATAAGTTGTTATGGCAACGGACAGTCAGTGGGCTCAGGAGACACCATGCTGAGCCAAAACTGGCAGGAAGAGACTGGGAGCATCATCTGCGGAGGTTGATAAGGCCATAGTGTTGGGCTGGCCCCTCCTCTAGGGGAAGAGAGAATCAGTGAGAGATTACCACACAGGAGTCTCAACTGGACAGAAGGTCTGAAAACTGCTTTCAAATTTTGCTGGAGTTACATGAGGCCTACACTTTGGATTTCCAAGTCCATCATTTAAAACCAATAACTTCATCTGTTGTTCTAACTTCAGATCCATCAAGATAAAATGAAAAATTATCTCAGGTTCTGGGTAAAAAAAAACTGCATAATATTATTGATTCTAGAATTATTTTGAGAAACTATTTGCTCTATAGATGAAGAATATAAAGTATAGTTTGAGTTAACTGAAGTGAAAAAAATCTTCCTTTCTGAAGAGTTCTCTATGACTTTCTTCATCATATCTAGAGCATCTTGGCTTCTTTGGAGTATTAGGAACACAGTTCTTTTGTTTATTTCTCCTCTTTCATAAGCATTTTTTCTAATATAAAATTAGTATAGAATCAATGACCACAGTCTGGAAATAAAGACTTATTTTGAAAAGGAATGCAAATAGTGGACACTTCTTACCCTTTAGGGAGGCACTCTTATTTTCCTGAAGTTGGACCAAGTCCTTCATGTATACTCGCTTTTTAGTTGAAATCAGAGTGTCGCAATTTGATATTTTCATTTACTCAGTGTGTCAAGTTATTGAAAACTTGGAGTTACTGGGTTGTAGGAAATAAAAATGATAACACAAAATTACAAGTCTGTGGGAATTTGGAAATATTTTTGAGTATTTGTCTTTATTTACATTTTCCTGAGGTGACTAATGGCATCTTTGAATTTTCTCTTTTGTTTTCATGACAAATAGAGAGGGAGGGAGAAAGAGACAGAGAGAGACAGAGACAGGGAGGAGAAGAGTAAGGAAAAGAAAAAGAATGCAGATGCACATGCCTCAGGATGCATAGACAGCCAAGATAAACTTCAGGAGCCATTTTGTGGATTAAGGTCGTTAGACTAGGGGATAAGCAACTTTACTCATTGAAGTATTTCAGCCCCTCTCACTCTTTGAAAATACATTTGCTTTTACTCGGTTAATATATTACGTTTACACCTTTGTATCATAGGCTTCGAATTTGTGGGTTCAGCCATCCATGACTTGAAAATATTTTTAACATTGTAGTGTACTGAGAAGGCGCAGTTTTTCCTTGCCATTAATACTTATGTGATACATTATGGCTGCTAAATAAGTAGTATTCAATTTTATTAAGAATCATAAGTAATTCAGAGGTAACTTAAAGCACTTGGGAGGATGTGGGTTTTATTCAAACATAAACACCATCTCATTTAGACACAAGCACGCTGTGCTTTGATGTAGGTATCTGTAGATGACTCTGGGAAAATCCCTTGCTGATATGCTGATACAGGGCAGCTTTATGCTTCCCTGGATAATAGTTTCTTGTATACCTTATAGAATATTTGTATATTATAACTTGTTTTCCTATAGACATTTTAATGGTTGCATGATATGGTTACACAATTTTGTAAATTCTTTGTAGCTAAAGTTTTAATTGTTGGTATTGTTTACTTACAAATAAACTTGGAAATGCTTTAATCCATTTAGTCTGTTTAGAGTAGGAATTCTTGAAGAGAATAAAGGGTAGAGGCAAGACCAGATGACTAAAGAATGCAGGCTGAGCTCTGGAGGCCAGGCCAGGTAGCCATGTGAGAAGAGAGGACAGCTTGAGCTAGAAGAAAGGGAGCACTTGATTCTGTCCAGTACAGTGAACTGCTACAGGACTCCAATCTGTCTTCCAAGGGCTGTTTTGCCAACTTGCTACGTAAAGCTGGGCAAGAGTGCTTAGAACTGCAGTATTTATTTTCGAATGCGTTTTTGTAATACAAAAGATTATATTGGAAAGCTGAGCATACTGAGTGACCCACAGTAATTTAATAAATTGACATGGTGCAAAATAGGAAACTTGAACGCTATTTTGATATTTTTCACAACAAATTTAACATAAGGTTGGTGAAAGGTATAGATTGATTTTCATTTGTTGTGAATTTGGCAGGTGAAGTGGATTGTTTGAAGAGTTTATATTAAATATAAAATCATACAAACAATAGTAAATTTATTTTTCTGTAAGATTTTTTAATTGTTTAATATTACATATGTCGTTTACCTATTTTAATTAAACTTTAATGACTTAGAAAAGTTGCCCATTACAATTTTTCCATATTGGAATTTCATAGTCTTTTGTCTGGGTAATTCTAGCCACTTGCTTAAAGCATGTTTCTTACTTTCCTATCTTCACTTCTTTTCTTCTGAAGAATCAAGTAATAAAATATTCAGGTCCAAAGATAATGGTACTTGAATATTAAGAGTAATACAGAAACATAGATTTGAAGTCCAATATAATAGTTGAATGTACTCATATAATGTCTTTTTGAATATTTTCATTGAAATTACAAAACACATAGAAAAAACAAATAGGGAGCACATACAATCCCACATTCAGATGACACATATACAGACAGACAGACCACACACACACACACACACACACACACACACACACACACACACGCGCGCGCGCGCGCGCGCGCGCGCGCTCCAGGAAGAGTGAAATCATGCTTGGTATTCATAAAAGAGATAATTAATGGTACTTCTACTCCATCTGCCATACCTAGATGAAATTATCTGACCTTTTATTCTGTAGAAAGGGGAAGATCTTGTGTGAGACTTGACAAGACAGAATTCCCACATGCACTCTATGGGTAAGGGAGATGAGAAGGTGGACCAGACTGGGCCAACGATGGTAGGAAAGAGAACAGCTCACTTCACAATGGTCATATTCATATTTGTGGTCCAGGGACTTCTCCCTGCCCCCATGTGGATAATAGTCTATTAAACAAGGATGCTGGGCAGGTGAGCTCTATTTAAGTGTAGTTGTTGTTAGTGTTGTAAAAAATTAATACTACAAATACGTGATTATAATCTTATCTAGGTAAAATTAGGGTACACAACAGTTTTGTCTTTCATTTGCTGTGTAGAGCACTGAAGAAGAAAACTATACTGAGTAGATAAGTGGATGGCGCCAAACCAACTCTGGAATTCTACATAAACGTGGGATGGTGGCAGAGTCTAGTGTAGTTTAGTTCATTCAGTACAAATGATAAATGGAAATGGGCAAGAATAAAGAAAAGGTGTTGAAAGTAACTGAGGTCCCTCTGTTTGTGTGTAACATACATAGTATATACAGGGAGGGACAGGCTTTGGATGAGTTCCTTTTAAATAACGTAACTACATAAACTGGACTACATTGCTCAAGGTGAGTGAATTCATAGGAAGAAGTGTCGCTCTTAGCACGCATCAGCACTAATGGAAGAATGTCTCTCAAAACTGTCAAAGTGCGTTTCACACTTCACTACCCCGATAAATATCACAATCTTTTCATCAGACTGAAAGAACCATCAAAGAAAATATAATAGAAGCAGTAAAGAGGGACATGTTATTGCAAGAAAACAAATTAGTGACATAAAAATCCAATTTCAAAAGCTTTCCATTACTGTGAGAAAAAGTATGAGAAAATTATGATGGGACAAAGATGAAAGATAGGGGGAAGCAGTGAGGAGAAATACATGCCTATGACAGAAATTCATAGTATCTGTAAGTATCCCACGAGGAAAACAACGGAGTTACTGAGAAAGAAGAAAAAGATTGGCTCAGCATCAAACATTCCAATAATATTAAATGACAATGGAGAGAAGGATTTCAGCCGGAAGTTTTCCATGAAAAGAAAATATTGTTAACCTACAATTCTATATCCAAGAGAATTATCATTCCTGTCTGAAAGCCAACATAGACCTCAGTCAAGAGGCTGTTACAGAACAATGCATGTATGCTATGTAACCACAGCGTAAGTGCTCCAAGACAAGCTTTTGGCTTTGTTACAATCCAAGAGAAAACCAAATGAGAGATACATCTTTGCTAAGCAATGAAAAAAATAAATATAAGACAAGATATCTCAGAAAACAATGAGAGGTATGCACAACATAGTAAGGTTTATTCACTAAATACAGTCACAAGTTTCTTAGTGCTGAGGACCCATTAATCTTGAGTGTGGGGTGTGTGTGTGTGTGTGTGTGTGTGTGTGTGTGTGTGTGTGTGTGTGAGAGAGAGAGAGAGAGAGAGGGAGGAGGAGAGAGAGAGGGGGGGAGGAGAGAGAGAGAGAGAGAGAGAGAGAGAGAGAGAGAGAGAGAGAGAGAGAGAGAGAGAGAGAGAGAATGCCACAAAGGGAAAGCTTGTAGAAACCTGAAGGGTCTGAACAGACTCTCGGGGGCTGAAGTTGCAGGAGGATGGGAGATGCTAAATGTGGCTGCTGAGAACTGAATTCTCGTCTTCTGGGCAATCAGTATGTGCTTTTGAACACTGGGCAATTTCTCTAGCACAGTATCAGCACTGCTTAAACAGTCGAAAGTTCAAAGTCTTTTCGGAGACTTTTGCAATCTCTTAACTAATCCCCGATAAAATCAAAATGAAAAACCGGATCACATACCTCCAACATACAATGGCATAGAACACACATTAACACTCAAAAAGGGTGGAAAGCGAGCACAGTGAGGAAATACTGGACCAAAGCAAGGCTGAAAATCATTTTGGCAAACTGCAAACTTTTCATCGCCATGTGCAATGCTCTTCAGATCTGCACCTCCCTCCAGGCTTGTTGACTACAGCACTCTCCTTTCCCGTGGGCTGGTTTCATACCCCATTAGCAGCCTTCCTCACCAGGTACCCCATGGCTCTGGTCTCTCCAACATTTTAGGGTCTCCATGGCAATCGAGGCTTCACTTTCACAGGTTCACGTGACAGCCTCTCTGGACCTCCATGCAGGGACACCCCTGACACATGCCTGACCTCAGCAGCATTTCTTAGTCACAGAGGGAGATTCCATAACCTTTCTCTTCTCTCCTTGACTTTAAAGCCAGAGCCATTTGGTCAAAGTTGCCAAGTTCTGCTACCTCCTAGAGGGGAACAACTCCCCCCGCACCAATTCAATTTTATCTCCACTAGCTTTCTTTGTTTGATGGTTTCCTTCACAGCCTAATTTTGGCTATCTTGGAAATTGCTCTGTAGACCATGTTGACCTTGATTTTACAGATCCTCTTGTTCTTCTCCTGGAGTTCTGGGCTTAAAGGAATAGTCCACCATACCGGGCACTAAGCTTTTCTTTAATATTTTTCAAAAATTGAAAGTTCATCTGGGTGGGGTCTTGCCTTGAGGTCATCATTCCTTTTATTCCATTTAACACTAAGTTCTCCTTTAATCTGCTCATCCCCTTGAACACAGGATTTAGCTCCTTTTCATTTCCTGGTGACCCTTTTATATGAACTGTAGATTTTATATTTTTCCTTGCTCAATTTGCTCCTTTTTATTACAGACCTTCCATAGATTTTTGAACGAACACTAATAACCACAGGGCAGAGTCAATAGTAGGTTGTTTTGAAATTTCCTTTGCTAATGTAATTAATACAAAACAATTTAGCTTCAGGCCAACTTTTCTTTCTTTTTGTTTTGTACCAACTTAAATAGTTTTATTAGTCCATATTACTTGTTTTGGGTCCCTGTGAAACAATGCTATACCCTCTACTTGGACTGACTTAATCCACCTCTTCGGTGGTGGGGCCTGAAGAAGCACCACCAGATAGAGAACTTTCTCCACCAGGGAAACCACCAGGCATTCCTCCAGGCCTGCCACCAGCACTCTGGTATAGCTTGGTCATGATAGGGTAGCAGACTTTCTCCAGCTCTTTCTGCTGATGCTCAAATTAAAAATATAGAACACTTCATGAATTTGTGTATCACTCTTGTGCAGGGGCCATGTTAATCTCCAGATTGTTCCAATATGTGCTGCTGAAGAGAGCACTCAGGCCGACTTTTCAAACAAGGGTAAAAAGTAGTCACATTATTGACCAAAATACCACAGGAATGGTTTCCAGGTCACATATTAATATTATTCTCTTAAATCTCTTGAATCTCCACACTTCAAATCACCCTCAGCATCACATGTTCCTAAAAGAATGGCCCATTGATCAGCCCTGAAAGCATTCTATCACTCAAAGTCCCTAAGTCCATATTCCTCTACATAAAAAACATGGTCTTTCCCGTACAGAAGCTTTGCAGTGTTATAAGGTCCCATTGGTCAATTCTTGATCTTAGAGCATAAATCATGCTGTTCTGTAAAGGAAAATTTCTCCAGTTTGAGGCTCTTCCCCACTTTTTATTCTATTAGTTTGAGTGTATGTAGTTTGATGTGGAGGTCCTTGATTCACTTGGACTTAAGCTTTGTACAGGGTGATAAGAATGGATCAATTTGCATTCTTCTTCTACATGCTGACCTTTAGTTGAACCAGCACCATTTGTTGAACATGCTATCTTTTTTCCATTGGACAGTCAAATATCAAGTGACCATAGGTGTGTGGGTTCATTTCTGGGTATCAATTCTATTACACTGATTTACCTGCCTGTTTCTGTACCAATTCCATACAGTTTTTATCACTATTGCTCTGTAATACTGCTTGAGGTCAGGTGATTTCCCCAGAAGTTCTTTTACTGTTGAGGATAGTTTTTGCTATCCAGGGTGGGCACCAATGGAAGGAGAAGCCTTTCGTCCTGGCAAGGTTGGACACCCCCCCAGTGTAGAAGTATGTGGGGGGAAAGGAAGGAGGAGTAGGTGGGGAAGGGAACACACTTTAGAAGAAAGGGAGAGGGGTGGGATAGGGGGCTTATGTCAGGGAAACTGGGAAAGGCAACAACATTTGAAATGTAAATAAAAATATCCAATAAAAAATCATTGCTATGATTCTCGATCATAGCAATATGCCAGTGACTGGCACCAACTTCTGTCTTAGAGTTTCTATTACAGCGAAGAGACACCATGGCTACGGCAACTCTTATAAAGGAAAACATTTAATTGGAACTGGCTTACAATTCAGAGGTTTTATAAAGTATCATCGTGGTGCCATGCTGCAGGCATGCTGCTAGAGGGGCTACTGAGAATTCTACATCTGGCTCCACAGAGATGGCAGAAAGTGAAATGAGAGCCAACAAGCCTGGCTTAAGCTTCTGAGACCTCAAAGTATACCCTCAGGGACACATTCCTTACAACAAGGGCACACCTACTCCAAGAGGACCACGGCTCCTGATAGCGCTACTTCCTATGGGCCATTTTGATTCAAACAACCACACTAGACAACATAAACCTGAAGAACTGCTGCCTAGAACTTTCAGTCCTCTATTGGCTCAAACATCCCTGTAAACAGAAAGTGTGATGATTTAAGTATCTCTTAGAATTTCATCTATGTCCCATAAATGCCACCTTATTCTTTTGCACAGTATAAATTATTGCTTGGATACCGCTGCTTAAGCTGCTACATTTTCAAAGTCTTGACTCTGGGAAAGATATTCCAATAGGAAGGAACTGTCAAGGAATTAATCCAAGATGAACTTGGAGTTCCATTCTTCCCTCCTCCTATTTGTGAACTGAATGCAAAGATGTCTAGACTACCGTTTGGCTTTAAGATCTGGGTCTGTAAGAGCTAGGCTTAAAGTTTCTTACTAATGTATACGAAGTATCCAGGATCTATTCATTCTATTAACTACAGTTTAGAAATAAAGCAGAATAGATATTTAGCACATATTTTGTTTCAATAATTTATTCCAAATGTCTACCAATAGGGAGAGAAAGAGATAATTTATGCTGTAGTCATGGATAAGCAATCATGATCACTTCATATAAAAACTTCTAACCTTTTTTATTATTATCTTAAGATTTTGGAGCAGGGTCTCATGTAGTTTAGGCTGGCTTTGAACTTCTGATATTCTCTTCTCTGCCTTTGAAGTGCTATGATTATGTGATTTAGGTTCTGCACCCAGCCTAGCCAAGCAGAATTGAATGGAAAACTAAAATAGAACCAGAAGAATTTGGTATATCTGCTTATCTCAAATAATTAATTTTCAAAATGTGTTCTTACCACCTTGTGTTATGAGGAAGTGAGTTATCCTGGAAAGGAAAATAGTCCAAATCAAGATCCATGTGCTATTTTGTTCTGCTTAGCTTTGGTTCTGCTGCCTTATTGGGTAAATGCAGTAATGACTTTGTAGGACTGGCATAAGGATGGAGAGGAAGAGTTTAAGGACTGTTTAAGGACAGAGAGGTACAAATTCATTGCTGTTAATAGCTGTGTGCTTTGACAAATGGACTTGATAATAGATTTGCAAAATACTTTTGATTTTATTGTGTATTCATAAAATTTCCTGTTTTGGACCATTAAATTGAGAGTAAAAAAAGAATATTAATAAAACAAGCAACCTGACTTGTGCATGATTTTTGCTTTCTTGGTCTAGTGGAACAACTCTATGGTGGAGCTGGAAGTTTTCTTCTCTTTCTTCTTAGGGCCTTGTTTCAGTGTGACTCCTGCTTTGAGCTCAGTAAAGGACACGAATATAGAGGGTCAAGGTCTCTTTTTTCTTAGACAAACCTCTCAATATACTCTCCTTTACAATCATTTGTATTTTACTTTCTCAAATGCTGATGAATACCTGGTTCTATTTCAAAAATGGGTAGACACATTGAGGTAATTTCTGGAATGTTCCTATTTATATCAAATCTGTATTTGTTTGTGGCTGTATAAGAGGGCATATAGGAATCATGATAGAAAACATTAGAAACAGTGATCCATATATTTCCTCCTAAACACACATGCACATGCACACCCAGAACATCAAGGAGGCCAAAAGCACAGTCAGAAAGTCACTGTACAGTTCTTGCCTAAAGCTCATTGGGTATAGCAGTCATTCTATCCTTTTCCATTTATTATGCTCATATGATTTATCTATGCAATTCAACATTAATCATCCACATTCCAAATTCAAACTCACCCATATAATGACACCCCCAGGGTGGTGTAGGTTCTCAAAGTCTCCATTAGTGAATTCGGTCCTCTGAGCAACAAATGCACGGAGTCTTTCTGCCTGGGCGTCAAGCATTGAGGAAGCCAGTATCCCCCCAGCAACAGCAATTACCACTCCCTTATTTGATCTTGTTCCATTTTATCTCTGCACTCTTAGTTTCAATGCTCATCTTCCTATACAAGCCACTGATCTGTCCTCTTACGTTACGCACGAAAGTGCTGCAAAACCTTTCTCAATTCTTTATAAGCCTTTGCAGAGTATTTGTCAAGGTCCTCCAGTGTGTCCACAGAACATGACCTACTGTGACTATAAAGTAAATACTGCTGAATGAATAAATGAATTATAGCAAGAACAGCGACTGCATTAAAGTTTATCTCCCCTTTTTCCCTTTGTCCCCAGGAGACCCCATCCTCCAGAATTCAAAGAAGCAAGTTGAACCCTTCTCACTTTAAGCCTATCTTAAATGCTGCTTTTAGAAACTTCAGTGCACACTCACACACCATTATATGTTATTTCAGGCTGGTGTAATAATAAAACTGTCAATCCTATGAATAAGAACTATGTCTTTACTTGGATTCTTGCTCATGTTCTTGTATATTTATGTATTACTAGAAAAGCAGCATTCTTAAGATTTCTTAGATTGTTTTGATAAGATATGACTCTACTTTTCCCAGACTTTCTTATTATAAGAATCTTTAACAAGCATGCACATGCTACCTTACATTTTTATGGGACGTAAGGCGTAGTAAAATTCGATTTTTAGAAGTCTTTCTTACTATAATGTTTAAATAATGATACTATTTCTGCTTACGTAACAATGGTGAAAATGGCATAGTTGTTAAAGTTTATACATATGAAACATGCTTTAAATTGTGATGAGAGGCACTTATCAATGGTTACTATTTAGAGTACAAGTAATGTTTTAAATCACATACCTTCAACATAACATTCTTTTATATATAGGCATTTTGTGATTGTTATTGGTCATATAAAAAGGTTTTGATGTTTTTTAATCCAACAATTTATTTAAGAATTTAATTCATGTGACATTTGCAAACATTAATTTAAAACCATATGTGACAATGGGGGACTCCAAAGGCAGAAAGTAATTTTATAAATGAAACACCCAAAACAGGCAGTTTTCTCAGGGACCAGCTTCTTCCTCCATGACCAAATCTGTGTCATGATTTTAGCTAGAAAGTTAGAACAAAGGCAGCTGCTGTAGCCAATGAAGCTGATTGTTAGCAATGTGTGTCATGCTAGCTGTGTAGACTGCTTCCCCACCGTGCAGAAACACACAGAGAGAGTAGGGAAATAGACAAGTAAGAGAAAGGAGACCTTCAGAAAAGAGTTTAGTCTGGGGTACCCACTTTCCACTCACCATCTATCCTGTGTTCGTTTCACACCACCCTTTTTTACCTTTGGTCCCCCTTTGTTTATTTGCTTTATAGTTATGGATTTTGGTGTGTGTGTGTGTGTGTGTGTGTGTACATGTTTGTGTGTATACATGCGTGTTGGCATATTAGTGTTTGTGTTTATATGTTTGTTTTACTTTTTGTTTATTTTATTATTTGGAAAATTTTATATTTAAGCATTATATTTTTCATCAGGTCCCACCCCTGGTGCTTTTATCTAACTCCTACTATGCATTTTCTTCCTCTCAATTTTATAACTTCTTACTTTTAATATTATTGCTACATAGATGCACATAAATTTATAGATAACATTCGTTGAATCCACATAAACTTATAGATACCACTTATTGAGTCCTTTTAGTGTTGCTAGTAGGTGTATATGTTCAAGCCTAACCACCAGAGGTTGGGTAATCTATTGACTAAGACTGGACAAGACTAATTGTTCCATCTTTAGGTTCTCTGTCTCTGTCTCTGTCTCTCTGTCTCTGTCTCTCTCTCTGTCTCTCTGTCTCTCTGTCTCTGTCTCTCTCTGTCTCTCTCTGTCTCTCTCTGTCTCTCTCTCTCTCTCTCTCTCTCTCTCTCTCTCTCTCTCTCTCTCTCCCATGATTTTATTTATTTATACACTTTACAACTCAGTGTCTGCCCTGTCTCCAGGTTTCCACTTTACACAGTCCTTCCCTCTATATCCTATCCCTTTTTCCTCTAAAATGGTGGAGATCTCCCAACCCCTAGGAATATCCCCACCCTGATACATCAAGTCTCTGCAGGGCTAGGCGCATTCTCTTCTACCTAGGCCAAACCAAACAACCCAATCAGGGGAACATATTCCACAGACAGGCAACAGCTTTTGGGATAGGCCCTGTTCCAGTTGTTGAGGGACACATAAAGACTGAGCTGCAGATCTGCAACACATGTGCAGAGAGCCTAGGTCCAGCCTGTGTATGCTCTTTGATTGGTGTATTGGTGTTTACATTTCTGAGATCCCCCAAGGGTGTACGTTAATTGACTTCTGTTGGGCTTGCTGTGGAGTTTCTATCCTCTTCAGGCCCCTCAATCATTCCCCTAACTCTTCCATAAGAGTCCCCAACTCCCTCCAATACTTGGCTATGGGTCTCTGCATCTGTTTCAGTCACCTGCTGGGAGGAACTGTAAAGTCTTGTCTTCTGGTTTTTCAGTAATCATAGCAGGGACAGTGTAGCATGTGGAAGAGTTTCTTCTTGCCCATTTGCTGTATCCTTCCAGAGACCATCAAATGCCTCATTCTAATGGATCCATGATATGTCAGCTTGTCACATACTTACATCAAAGTTAAACCTGTTCCCTGTAGGACTGAGGACGCTTTCTGTTCAACCAGACATAAGGCAGCAAAATCAAGCAAGAACTCATCAGTCCTATCGCTTCTTAGTCCTTTTACTTCCCTCTGAAACTTCTATTCTAAACCATTCCCTCCAGAGATGAGGTTGGGCTTCTCATGGCATGATGCCCTTGTTTAAGTATTACCTTGTTTTTCATCTTTGCCAGCACGAGTTGTCACTCATATTATTTTTACTAATATTTACCATTCTGACTGTTGTAAGATGGAGTCTTAGCGTCCTTTTGATTTGCATTCCTTGATGGCTAAGGATGTTGAGCGCTTCTTTAAGTGTTTCTCAGCTGTTTGAGCTTCCTTCTTTGAGAATTCTGTTTAGTCCCGTACCCCATTTTTATTTTTTAATAATATTAATCATTTTATTTGTTTACATTTTAAATGATATCCCCTTTCCCTGTTACCCCTCCACAAAGCCCCCAGCCCATCTGCCCATTCTCCTTCTGCTTTTCGTCTATGAGGTTGCTCCTCTACCCACTCACCCCCTCCTGCCTTACCATCTAGCATCCTCCTTTTCCATTAATATCAGATATGACCATCCTCTGTTATATATGTGTCTGGAGTCATGGCTCCCTCCATGTATACTCTTTTGTTGGTGGTTTAGTTCCTGGGAGCTCTGGGTGGGACAGTTAGATGATATTATACCTCCTGTGGGGTTGCAATCCCCTTCAGCTCCTTCAGTCCTTCCCCTAGCTCTTCCATAGGAGTCCCCAGTTTGCCATGAGTATTTGCATCTGTATTGGTCAGGTGTCGTGTACCCCATTTTAAAATGGAATTATTTGGTCTTATGATATCTTGAGTTCTTTATATATTTTGGATATGAAGTCCTCTATTGAATGAGGAGTTAATAAAAAAAAAATTCCCATTCTGTAGGCTGCTGCTTTGTCTGATTGACTATGTCCTTTGCCATACAGAATCTTTTTAGTTTTATGAAGTAACATTTATTAATTTTTTTATCTTAGTGGCTATGCTATCAGTGTTCGGGAAGTTCAGGAAAACTTTTCCTGTGACAGAGTCCAAGACTATTGCTCCACTTTCTCCTTTATCAGGTTCAGTGTGTCTTGTTGTATATCAAGGTCTTTGATCCACTCGGACTTGGATTCAGGGTTTTGAGTGTGGATCTAAATGCAGACATCCAGTTGGACCAGCACCATTTTTTGAAGATTCTTTATTTTTCTTCAATGCATATTTTTGGCTTCTTTATTTAAAATAATGCATTACTAGGTGTTTAGATTTATGTCTGAGTCTTCCATTCGATTTCATTGATCAATGTATCTGTTTTTATAATAATACCATGAAGTTTTGTTTTCTCATGACTATTGCTCTGTAGTACAACTTGAAATCAGGAATGGTGAGGCCTCCAGGAGTTCTTTCATTGTTCAGGGTTGTTCTACTTGTCCAAGGCTTTGGTTTTCCATATGAATTTGAGAATTTTCCTTTCAAGTTCTGTAAAGAATTGTGTTCCAATCTTCATACGGATTGTGTTAAATATGTACACTGCTTTTGTAGAATGGCCATTTTAATTATGTGAATCCATGAGCATTGGAGATCTTTCCATTTTCTGATATCTTCTTCAATGTCTTTCTTCAAAGGCTTGAAGTTTTTATCATTCAAATCTTTCAATTGATTGGCTAGAGTGACCCCAAGATATATTATATATTTGAGGATATTGTGAAAGGTGATATTTCCCGGATTTGTTTCTTAGGAGAAAGTACTGTTTTGATTTGTTTTTTTTTTTTAATTTAATCTTGTATCCACCCACTTTACTGAAAGTGTTTATCAGTTGTAGGAGTAGGTTGAACTTTTGAAGTCATTCATATATACTATGATATCATCTGCAAATAATGATACTTTGACATCTTCCTTTCCAATTTGTATCCTCTTTATCTCCTTCAGTTGTCGTATTGTTGTAGCTAAGATTTCAAGTAGTATATTGAATAGATATGGAGAGAGTGTGCAACTTGTTCCTGATTTTAGTGGAATTGTTTTCAATTTCTATCCATTTAATCTGACGTTATTTATAGACTTGCTCTAAATTACTATTACTACATTTTCATATATCTCTTGCAAACCTCAACTCTCTAGGACTTTTATCATGAAGAGGTGTTGGATTTTTGTCAGCAATCTTTTCTATATCCAAATGTAATAGTCATGAGGATCTTTTCTTTAGGTTCATATATATGGTAGGTTACAATTTCTAGTTTTTAAATATTGAACCATCCCTGCATCTCTGTGATGAGACTTCTGTGATCATGATGTGATCTTTTTGATGTGTTCTTGGATTTTATTTAAAAGCATTTTGTTGAGTATTTTTGTATTTATGTTTATAAAGGAAATTGTTCTGTAATTCTCTTTCATTGTTGATTCTTTATGTGGTTTGGGTATCAGGGTAACTGTGGCCTCATAAAATGAATTGGGTAATATTTCTTCCATGTCTATTTTCTGGAATAATTTGAAGAGCAATAGCATCAACTCATTTTTGAAAGTCTTATAGGATACTGTGCTAAAACCATCTGACCTTATTTTTGTTTTGTTTGTTTTGTTTTTGTTGTTTGGTTGGGTGGTTGGTTGGTTTTTTGTGGGAGTCTTTATGATTGTATCTGTTTTACTAGGAGTTTTACATATATTTAAATTGCCTGATCTTGATTTAACTTTAGTAAATTGTACCTATCAATAAAATTATACTTTTCTTCACATTATCCAATTTGGTGGGGTACTATTTTTTTTATGTATATCCTTATGATCGTCAAGATTTCCTTGGTGTCTGTTGTCATTGTCCAAGATTTTGTTCCTGATTTTGTTAATTTGAATTTTTTTGCCTTTTAGTTAGTTTGGATAAGAGTTTGTCTTGTTGATTTTCTCAAAGAACGATCTCTTCATTTCGTTAATCCTTTTTATTTTTGACTTGTTTCTATTTTATTGATTTCACCCCTTAGTTTGAATATTTCTTGCCATTGGCCCCTCTTGGGTAACTTGAAAACTAATAGAAATTTCAGATATGCTGTTTAGTTGCTGTGTGAAATCTGTCTTTGTTGTTATTGTTGTTGTTATTGTTTGTTTTGTAATCACTTAGTGCTATGAACTCTTAGCACCACTGTTATGTGCTTTACATTTGAGTATGCTGTATATTTATTTTCATTGAATTCTAGAAAGACTTTAGTCTTAACACATTTTTTTCATTCAGTAAAAAGTTATTCAGTTTCAAAGAAGTTGTAAGCTTTCCGCTGGTTCTGTCATTGATATCCAGCTTTAATGTATGTGATCTGATAGGATGCCTGGGGTTATGTCAATTTTCTGCTGAGACTTACTTTTTGTCTGAGTATGTGGTCAATTTTGAAGAAAGTATACTCATTTGTGTTTGAGTAAAATGTTCTGTAAATATATGTTAAGTCCTTTTGGCTTATAATATGTATTAGGTCCAGTATTTTCTCTGTTCAGTTTTTGTCTGGATGGTCTGAACATTGGTGAGAGTACGGTATTAAAGTCTCCCAATATCAGTGTGAGAGGATCAATATGTAATTTAAGCTTTGTACTGTCTCTTTTACAAACTTGGGTGCCTTATGATTTGGGATATAGAAATTAAGAATTTAAATGTCATTTCCCTATCTCTTTTGATTACTTTTGTTCTAAACTCTATTTTGTTAGATATTAAAATGGCTACACCAGCTTGCTTTTTAGGTTCCTTTACTTGGAACATCTTTTCCAACCCTTTACCCTGAGGTAATGTCTATATTTGATGATATGATATATGTTGTACATGTAACAGTATGATGTATTCTATTTTCCTGTGTATTGGTAGTCTGTGTCTTATTATTGGGGAAATTAAGACCATTGATATTGATAATGGCCAAATGGTTCTCTGGGGTGTGTGTGTGTGTGTGTGTGTGTGTGTGTGTGTGTGTGTGTGTGTGTGTGTGTGTGTGTGTGTGTGTGTGTGTGTGTGTGTGTTGTTTTCTTCCTTTTGATTTTTTTCTGGCGTGAGATTATTTGGTTACTGTTTTAGCTTTCTCTATGCCATATGACAGCAAGAAAAAAATGAGTCCTACCATGCTGGTACTATGAACTTGGACATTCCAGACTTTAAGGCATGGCAATAAATGTGTGCTGTGAAAGCCATCAAGACTGTAATATTCTATTAAAGAAACTCCAGCTGGAGAATCCATAAGCAGATGCAGTTCATGCTTCTGAGGGAGAGGCAAACCAAATAACCAAATAAACACAAAATAAATACACAAACACTATAGAAGATGCTGTAAAAGGAAAGAGAAGAAAACAAAAATGAACAAGTCACCAAGGAAAAATAAGAAAACAATTTGATTTAGAACAGAGCGATTGTGCTTATTTAGGAAACACCCCTGTAGCCAGAAGAATCAAAAAGTGTGAAGGTCTTTTGGATGGAGAAAGCTGGCTGCAGGCCTGAGTGTAAACACCAGGGGAAGACTGGGTGATCATTTGGTTCTCCAATATTAAATTCTACATTATCTTATATCTTTCATATAACTGTAATTGTATTTGATAGATTGCATCCTAATAAAGTATAGCCATCATAATTTCAGGATTACAAACCATGACACAAATACACCAATTGCAAAAACCTACTAAAACCTATATTCTTGCTTAAGATTTGTAATAAGTCCAGATTTTTGCTCACCATTTATTTTGTCTTTAACATGTATGTAATAGTAGCCATCCGATTCATTTGCTATAATAAATTAATTGAGGCTAGGCACTTTACAAGGAAAATATGATTAAGTAGGTCAGAATTTCAGAGGTTGCATACAATGACATTAGCATATATTTTTAGTTCTGGAAAGGGTCTTATGAAAGACTTTAGAACAAAGGCAAGAACATTTGTAGGATGGAGAGATCACAGAAGCCTAAGATAAGGCCAGCGTTGGTCTTTTGTGTTCTTCAGGAGTTAAGCAAGGTGCCAGTAGAATAAATTAGTTCCTTAGAAGCCAGTGTACCCCATATCATGTAACTGTGCTTAACCTCTCCAACATCTTACTATTAGTGCCACCACAGTGATGACAAGGAATCTGACCTATGGTCTTTGGGACACATCCAAACCATTAAGATTATTAACAGGGATGCTTATGGATTAATAAAAGGTGGTGTTCTGAGAAGGCTGCTGAAACCCTGGCATCCACAAATGGAAATTGATTGTAAATGGGGGTTGATGTCACCACAAGTCTGTTATTGTTACTCTTACGAATTCAGTATTGGTGATCAAATATGCATTTTCTTAAAAGAAATTGGAATGGAAATATAACTAAATAGTAGAGAATATGCCTAGTATGTTTATAACTCCAAGCTAGATAGTCAGCACTGTAGAACAATAATTGTCCCCTCCCCAAATAAAAGTAAAAAAGAGAAATTAAGGATAGAGAGAGGAAGGCAGGGCAGAATAGAATGGAAGGAGGAAATAACATAGGGAGGCAGATGAAATTTTAAAATGTGCATATCATAAATCTTCCTGACTTTGACCATGTGCTAGATGGTGTTCTTGGTATATAGTTTTGAAGTTTATCTTATAATTCCAAAAGAAGTTCTAATTATTTAAGAAGATTCTACCCTATCTTGGCAACTACTAACTCAGCTGCTGTTAAAAAGTATGTATTATGTTCCTGAAAACTGTTGGTGATTGAGTCAAGGGAAACAAAGAACATAGAGGGTATATTTCTGGTTTAGGTTTTAAAGACTTGTCTATACATATTAATATACTGTCAAGCAAAGTTATTCTTTTGACAATGAAAAACCAAGTATAAGTTATGTTAGTTTTGTCTTATTTACTACAACAAAAGTCCTGAGCAATTTTTTTTAGGTTAAATTATTTTATGTCTTTTTTGTTGTTGTTAGTGTTTTTTTCTTTTGCAGAATTCATATATTTTTAATATACTATATGATAGCCATTTCTTTTGAGAGACCAGAAAAATGGTACAATTCATAATAAGCACTTATTAGTTTTGTTAATTTCAAAGGCTTTTCAGTAATCCTAGAAGAAATCCTATTCTAAGTATATAAAGACTTGTAGAGTCTCACATGTGTATATTTATATAATTGTGTACATACATACTATTCTTTTAGTTTATTGATTTTACAAGGTATTTTATGTATTTTTATGTTTCAAATGTTATCCCCTTTCCCCCCCCTCCCATACCTACTTTCTCATCCCCCTGCTTCTATGAAGATGCTTCTACTCCCACCCACCCACTCCCACCTGCCCACTCTCACCTCAACAGCCTGGCATTCCCCTACAGTGTGGAAAGGAGCCTTCACAGGACCAAGTGCTTCTCCTCTTACTGATTGATGCAGACAAAGTCATCCTCTGCAACATATATGGCCGGACCCATGGGTCCCTCCATGTGTGCTGTTTGGTTGGAGGTTTGGTCCCTGGGAACTCTGGTGGGGTTTGGTTGATTGATATTGTGTTTCTCCCTATACTGATGCAAAGCATTTCAGCTCCTTCAGTCCTTTCTCTAACTCCTCCATTGGGGTTCCTGTACTCAATCCTATATGTAGCTGCAAGATTCCTCAACTGTATCAGTAAGGCTCTGGAAGAACCTTTCAGGAGACAGCCATATCAGGTTCCTCTCAGCAAGCACTTCTTGGCATCAGCAATAGTGACTGGGTTTGGTGGCTGCATATGGGATGGATCCACAGATGAGGTAGTCTCTGAATGACCTTTCCTTCAGTCCTTTTCTTTGCTCATGTATTTCCTCTGTCAGTATTTTGTTTCCCGTTCTAAGAAGGAAAGAAGCATCTATATTTTAGTCTTCCTTCTTCTTGAGCTTTATGTGGTCTGTGAATAATATCTTGGGTAGTCCAAGCTTTGGAGCTAATATCCACTTGTCGATGTGTACAATGTGTGTTCTTTTGTGACTCAGTTACCTCCCCCAGGATGATATTTTCTAGTTCTATCCATTGGCCTATGAATTTCATGAACTCATTGTTTTTTAATAACAATTGTATTCCATTGTGTAGATATACCACATTTTCTGAATCCATTCCTTTGTTGAAGGACATCTGGGTTCTTTGCACTTCTGGCTATTACAGTTAAGGCTGCTGTGAACACAGTGGAGCATGTGTCCTTGTTTTATGTTGGAGTATCTTTTGGGAGCATGCCCAGGACTGGTATAGCTGGGTCCTCAGGTAGTACTACGTCCAATTTTTGGAGGAACTGCCAGACTTATTTCCAGAGTGGTTGTACCAGTCTGCAATCCCACCAAAAATGGAGGAGTGTTCCTCTTTCTCCACATCCTCACCAGCATCTGCTGTCAACTGAGGTTTTGATCTTAGCCATTCTGACTGGCGTGAGGTGCAATTTCAGGGTTGTTTTGATTTTCATTTCCCTAGTAACTAAGGATGTTGAACATTTCTTTTGGTGTTTCACAGCCAATATGTATTCCAAAGTTGAAAACTGTTTAGCTCTGTACCCCATTATTTCATAGGGTTATTTGCTTCTTTCAAGTCTAATTTCTTGAATTCTCTTTGTAAATTGGAATATTACAGATATAGGATTGGTAAAGATATTTTCTCAATCTGTTGCATGTTGTTTTGTCCTATTGACAATGTCCTTTGCCTAACAGAAGCTTTGCAATTTTAAGAGGTCTCATTTGTCAATTCTTGATCATAGACCATAAGCCATTGGTGGTCTGTTCAGAAAATTCTCCCCTATGCCTATATGTTTGAGGTTTTCCCCACTTTCCCTTCTATTCATTTCAGTATATCTGGTTTTATGTGGAGGTCCTTGATTCTCTTGGACTTGAGCTTTGTACAGGGAGATAAGAATGGGTTGATTTGAATTCATCTACATGCAGACCTCAAGGTTAACCAGGACCATTTGTCTTTTTTCCATTGGATGGTTTTAGCTCCTTTGCCAAAGATAAAGTGACTATAGGTGTGTGGGTTCATTTCTGGGTCTTCAATTCTATTCCATTGATCTACTCTTTGTCTCTGCACCAATACTATGAAGTTTGTTTATCACTATTGCGCTGTAATACAGCTTGAGGTCAGGGATGGTGCTTACCCCAGAAGTTTTTTATTGTTGAGAATAGTTTTTACTATCCTGGGATACTTGTTATTTCAAATGAATTTGCAAATTGCTTTTTCTAGCTCTATAAAGAATTGAGTTGTAATTTTGGTGGGAATTGCATTGAAGTGTAGATTGCTTTTGGCAAGATGGCCACTTTTACTATATTAATCTTAGCAAATCCATGAGCATGGTAGATCTTTCCATAGTCTGAGATCTTCAATTTCTTTCTTCAGAGACTTGAAGATCTTGTCATACAGATCTTTTACTTGCTAGGTTTGAGTGACCCCAAGGTATTTTATTTTATTTGTGGCTATTATGAAGGGTGCCATTTCTCTAATTTCTTTCTCAGCCTGTTTATCCTTTGAGTGGAGGAAAGATACTGATTTGTTGAGTTAATTTTATACCCAGCAACTTTATTGAAGTTGTTTATCAGGTTGAAGAGTTCTTTCATGGAATTTTTGGGATCCCTTAAGTATACTATTATATCATGTGCAAATAGTGATATTTTGACCTCTTCTTTTCCTATCTGTATCCCTTTGACCTCCTTTTGTTGTCTGATTGCTCTTGCTAGGACTTCAAGTACTATATTGAATAAGTAGAGAGTGGGCAGCCTTGCCTAGTTCCTGATTTTAGTGGGATTACTTCAAGTTTCTCTCCATTCAGTTTGATGTTGGCTACTGGTTTTCTGTATATTGTTTTTACTCTGTTTAGGTATGGGCCTTGAATTACTGGTTTTTTCAAGACTTTTAACATGAAGAGGCATTGAATTTTGTCAAATGCTTTCTCAGCATCTAATGAGATGATCATGTGTTTTAGTTTGTTTCGGTTTGTTTTTTTGATATAGTGAATAACATTGATGGATTTCCATATATTGAACCATCCATGCATCCCTGGGATAAAGCATACTTGATCATGATGTATAAACATTTTGTTGTGTTCTTGGATTAGGTTTGCAAGAATTTTGTTGAGTATTTTTGCGTCAATATTCATAAAGGATATTGGTCTGAAGTTCCCTTTTTTGTTGTGTATAAAGGTAATTGTGTCTTCATAGAATGAATTGGGTAGTATTTCTTCTGTTTCTATTTTGCAGAATAGTTTTGGGAGTATTGGTATTAGGAATCCAATTAAGGTCTGATAGAATTCTGCATTAATTCCATCTAGTCATGGGCTTTTTATTTGGGAGACTTTTATTGACTGCATCTATTTCATTAGTGATTATGGGACTTTTAGATGTTTTCTCTGGTCCTGATTAAACTCTGGTACCTAGTATCTGTCTAGAAAATTGTCCATTTCCTCCAGATGTCTTAGTTTTGTTGAATGTATGTCTTTTTAGTAGCATATGATAATTTTTGAATAGCCTTAGTTTCTGTTGTTATGTCTCCCTTTTCATGTATGATTTTGTTAATTTGGATATTGCTCTGTGTCCTCTGGTTAGTTGGGATAAGGATTTATCTACCTTGTTGATTTTATCAAAGAACCAGCTCCTGGTTTTGTTGAGTCTTTGTATTGTTCTTTTTGCTTCTGATTGGTTGATTTCAGCTCTGAGTTCCCTGCAGTCTACTCTCCTTGGGTGTATTTGGGTGTATTGTTCTAGAGCTTTAAGATGTGCTGTCAAGCTGTTAGTATATGCTCTCTCCAGGTTCTTTTCGGAGGCCCTCAGAGCTATGAGTTTTCCTCTTAGCACTGCTTTCATCGTATCCCATAAGTTTGGGTATGTTGTGCCTTCATTTTCATTAAATTCTAAAAAAGTCTGTAATTTCTTTCTTTCTTTCTTCCTTGACCAAGTGATCATTGAGTAGATCATTGTTCAGCTTCCATGTATATGTGAGTTTTCTGTTGTTTTTGTTGTTATTGAAGACCAGCCTTTGATTGTGGTAATATGATAGGATACATGGGGTTACTTCAATCTTATTGTATATGTTGAGGCCTGAGTTGTCAATATGGTCAATTTTGGAGAAAGTACCATAAGGTGCTGAGAAGATGGTATTTTTGGGGGGGGGGGATGAAATGTTATATGGATATTTGTTAAATCCCATTGGTTCATAACTTCTGTTAGTTTTACTGTATCTCTGTTTAGTTTCTGTTTCCAAGATCTGCCATTACTGAGAGTGGGGTATTTAAATCCCCCACTATTATTGTGTGGTACAATGTATGCTTTGAGCTTTAGTAAAGATTTTTTAAATGAATGTGGGTGCCCCTGCATTTGGAGCATAGATGTTCAGAATTGAGAGTTCATCCTGGTAGATTTTTTTCCTTTGATGTGTATGAAGTGTCCTTCCTTGTCTGTTTTGTTAACTTTCAGTTGAAAGTTGATTTTATTTGATATTAGAATGACTACTCCAGCTTGTTTCTTGGGACCATTTGCTTGGAAAACTTTTCTCCAGCCTTTTCCTCTAAGGGAGTGACTGTGTTTGTCACTGAAGTATGTTTCTTGCATGCAGCTAAATCCTGGGTCCTGTTTATATATATATACTCTGTCAATATATGTTTTTTTTTTATGTGGGAATTGAGTCCATTGATGTTAAGAGATATTAATGAATAGTGATTGCTGTTTCCTGTTATTTTTATTGTTAGAGGTGGAATTATGTTTGTGTCTCTCTCTTCTTATAGGTTTGTTGAGAGAAGATTATTTTCTTGCTTTTTCTAGGGTGTAGTTTCCCTCCTTGTGTTGGAGTTTTCCATCTATTATCCTTTGTAGGGCTATATTTGTGAAAACATATTGTGTAAATTTTATTTTCACATGGAATATCTTGTTTTCTTCATCTATGGTAATTGAGAGTTTTGCTGAATATAGTAGTTTGGGCTGACATTTGTGTTCTCTAAAGGTCTTTATGACATCTGCCCAGGATCTTCTAGCTTTCATAGTCTTGTTTAGTAGTTTGGTTTAATTCTGATAGGTCTGCCTTTATATGTTACTTGACCTTTTTCTCTTACTGCTTTTAATATTCTTTCTCTGTTTTGTGCATTTGGTGTTTTGACTATTATATGACAGGAGGAATTTCTTTTCTGGTCCAATCTATTTGGAGTTCTCTAAGCTTCTTGTATGTTCATGGGCATCTCTTTCTTTAGATAAGGGACGAATTCTTCTATAATTTTGTCGAAGATATTTACATATTTACCAGCCCTTTAAGTTTGGATGTTTGCTCTGTTCTATACCTATTATCCTTAGGTTTGGTCATCTCATCGTGTTCTGGATTTCCTGGATGTTTTTGGTTAAGACATTTTTGCATTTTTCATTTCCTTTAACATTTGTATCTGACACATTTTCTATGATATCTTCTGCCTCTGAGATTCTCTCTTCTATCTCTTGTATTCTGGCTGTGATGCTTGCATCTATGACTCCTGATCTCTTTCCTAGGTTTTTTTATCTAGAGAGTTGTCTCTCTTTGTGATTTTTTATTGTTTCTATTTCCATTTTTAGATCCTGAATGGTTTTGTTCAATTCCTTCTCCTACTTAATTGTGTTTTCCTGTAATTCTTTAAGGGATTTTTCTATTTCCTCTTTAAGGGCTTGTACTTGTTTACCTGTGTTGCTTTGTATTTCTTTAAGGGACTTATTTATGTACTTCTCAATGGCCTCTATTATCATCATGAGATATGATTTTTAAATCCAAATCTTGTTTTTACGGTGTGTTGGGATATCCAGTACTTGCTGTGGTGGGAGAACTGGGTTTTGATCATTCCAAGTAATCTTGCTTTCTGTTGCTTAGGTTCTTATGTTTGTCTCTTGCCCTCTGGTTATCTCTGATATTAGTTGGTCTTGCCGTCTCTAACTGGAGCTTTTCCCTCCCATTTGCCTGTGAGTCTGTGTGATTTTAGGAACAGTCCTGGGATACCAGCTCTCTCCAGGCAGGTTTTCAGTCTGGAGGGCTGTCGGACAACAGCCTTAGCTCTGGGCACAGATGGAGATTGGAATGGTCTTGTCTGAGACTGCTGCGTGGAAGTATAAGTGGGGTCTTTGGGCTTAAGAGTGAGAGTGTTCCTGTGAGGTCATCTCTCTCTCTCCAAGCAGGTTTTGTGTCTGGAATGCGGTGGGACAGCCTTAGCACTGGGTGCAGATGGAGACTGGAAGGATCTGTCCCAGGCTACTCCACAGTTCTTATGCCCTGTGAGCTCCTGTTGGGTCCCCCCTTGGATACTTAGTGGAGTAAAAGTGGGGTCTTACCTGTGGGCTTAGGAGTGAAAACACTCCTGGGAAACCAGCTCTTTCGGGGCAGGTTTTGTGCTGGAGGACTGTGGGACAGGCTTAGTCTGGGCACAGATGGAGACCAGAAGGGCAGTCCTCACCAAAATTAACTTGAGTAAAAATGATTTATTTTGAAATACAGTTCAGAGGGCCAGAATCCATCATGATCGGGAGGCATAGTGACTGTTCAGTGTGTCTGATGTCAGGAAACAAAAAGAGTGGAATTCTGGAGCTCTGCTTTGCGTTTTCCCTCTGAGGTCTGAGTTACCCATCTATTGTTGTGACAAAATAGCATAGCCAAGTCAACATATAAGATACAGTGTTTAACTGCACTTATGGTTTTAGAGGGTTAAGTCCATGGCAGAGTAAAAACAAGATGGAAAGGAATAACTGAGAGCTTACACCTTTATACTCAGGCACAAGGCAGAGAATCATTTGTAGGGAACACTGCAAATGGTGAAAATCTTTTAAAACCTCAAAGCCCACCCCAACTGACACATTTATTCCAACAAAGGCATACCACCAAATAACTCCCAAAGAGTTCCAAGCATTCAAACATGTGAACCATTAAGGGCCATTTAAACCAAGCTGTTATTTCAGTCCAAACTTAGCTGTGATGATGCCATATACAGTCAAGGAAGGTCTTTGCCTCAGGTAAATCTCCAAGGATGCCCTTAAATATACTAGGGAATAGGTCTTCTAGGAGATTCTAAACCCACTCAATTTTCCTACAAAGATCAATAATCACACACTTTAAGTTTTCTATTCTAATGCATTGGTATGTATTAATAATGTTTGCACATGCCCAGGATTTGTTTCTTCCACTTACCAGACTGGCAAACACTTCTACTATTGGAGTAATTTTGTCTCATCCATACTTAATACTTATCTGTCTCAATAGTGCCAGATAAAATACCACTTAATCATACCATATGATGGTTTTCTTTATAGATATTATCATCCTATACTAGTTAAACTAAAAATCAGTTCACGGTTATGACCCTATTGCTTCCACATGGAAGGGTTTAATACTCTTCAATGAATAAAGAGATGTAGGAAAGTAATGAATAATTTAATACCATTAGGTGGGCCCTGCACATTCCTAAGTAAGTTCCAAATACTCAAACATCTATATCCAATGATTTATTTCTAAGCATACATTTCTTCTATTATAACCAAATTTGTAAAAGTTAAGAGGAAATTACCAAAGTAATATGCTTTTGCAAAGGAACCAGTGAGTGTGTTTTATAAATAAATAAATAAAAATTGAGATCATAAACATTATATTAAGTTCTGTAAGGAAAGTTTGCAAATGAAAGCCTTAAATGAAACTCAGGCGACATGAGATTTATCACTAAATTATGGTTGCCCTTAGTTAGCTGCTTCCAGTAGAATTAAGTCCTTATACATCCAGTGGCAATTGGTTTTTTTAAAGGCCATGAATTTGAAAGGGAACAAGGAAGAACAAATCGAATGGTTTTCAGGGAGGGAAAATATTGTAATTATAATCTCAAAGATTAAAATAAAAAGCTAAAGGAATCTCTTAGGAGGTGGTGCTTACGGGCTTAACTACCATCTCTGCCTACATCTGAGCTTTAACCTCTGACCTTATGTGGTTGTAACTTTAACTTTTTCAAAATCTATTTTTAATGATGGTTCTTGGATGTTTTAACCTCCCTTGTAGCCCAGCACACACCAGAGGTAGTGGAAAAGGGAGTATACTGGGTGAGGGAAGTGGACCTCTTTAGAAAGATTCTTTAGAGCAACTCCTGTCTGTGTTATCTGGAAATTGGCCGTTCTTCAAGGTTTAGCAGTCTGTGGCAGCTCTATGCACTCACAAACACTTCAATGACAACCAGCAATCCAATTCAGTAGAGTCCAGAGAGCAAACAGGAATCAGTCCAGATAGAAACAGCCAGGCCTCAACCTCAGCAAATGTCAGGAGAAGCTCTCCATTGTGACTCTCTCAGTGAAACAAAGATCACTAAAGACCAACAATCATTGTACATCTGGATCTATCAGCCAGTCAAGATCTGCCCTATCACTGTCTGTGGAATCCTTTTATACTTTCCCCAAACATCACATATCCTTTCATATGCTTGCTTTAGGAAAACATCCTTTCACCTGTGTCTGCATTACTGAGATATTACTTCTCGAGTTTGTACTAGCAAAACACTAGCCAATACAACTCCTTTTCCAAAGAACCCTAAAGTTTCCACTTCATGTTGCTGTCTAAGTTTTGAAGTAATTGCTTTGCTATCTTGTACCTTACTCTCTGTCGTAGCCCAAAGGCTAAGATATTTCATAGAATATACCACATTAATTTAGAAAAATCATGATTAAAATCTAGCTATTTATATTAAAGAAATACTAAAGAAATCTTTATGACATGGTTTACATTGGAAATCAAAAAAACATGCATGTGTAAGTCTTTCTTGCAATCAAATGTGCAAAGGAAGTCTGATAGCTAAAACCTGTAGTACCTTGAATTTTTAAGCTCTTAATAAAATGGTCATGCAGAGAGGTAGGCATTTAGAATCCCCAGTACTTATGAGGTATCTTTTTCTATTCCTTTTTTAAATTGTTTATTTTTTTTATTTATACTTCAAATGTTGTCCCCCTTCCAGGCTTTCCTTCCACACCTACCCCTTGCTTCTTTGAGGGTGCTCTTACACCCACCCACTCCTGACTCACTGCCCTAGTATCCCCTTATGCTGCTGCGTTGAGCCTCTTAGGAGGTATTTCAATTAGACGTTTTATCACTGTGATAAAATACTATCGCCAAAAGTAACTTGGGAAGAAAAGTTTTTTGTTTTTTGTTTTTTTTTTTTCAGATTACAACTTTCAGGTCACATTGTATTGCTGAGGGAAGTCATGGAAAGAATTGAAACAGAGTCCATGGAGGAACTCTGCTGCCTGGTTTATTCCTCATGACTGGATCAGCCTGTTTTCTTATATATCTCAGGACCATCTATCCAGCGGTGGCATCATCTACAGTGGGATGGACCTTTCCGTATCAATCATCAAATAAGAAAATGACCCACAGTTTTCCATACAAGGTAGTCTGACAGTCTCAATTGAGGGTCCTTTTCCCCGGATGAACTTGTATCAATATGAGAAAAAGCTAAACAGGACAGGCGATATAACAGGATAAGAGCCTAGTTGCAGTACATTTTCTAAGTTCTACAGTGCTCAAAGAATATGCCACAACGTCTGCTTTGTTCTCAGCACCTGCAGCATATTTCCATACATAGATCTTCACAGAGCTGAGACCATGCTGACTTGAACCTGCAGGATGTATTGGCTAATAAAAACCAGCTAGTGGCCGTATAAGGGTATTGTTTTAATTTAGGGCAGCAGAAATTCAAATGTCTCAATTAAAAACATTTTCATGATTATTATAAAATTATGTTACACAATAACCTCAAATATTTAGTACATCAAAAGCCCGCAATGAATTGAGAAGAATGGCACATGGGATACACAATTTGACATTTAAGAGTAACTGAGCTAGGTGTTGCAGCATGGGCTACATGCAAGGGTGAGTCAATCAAGGACTACATGGGTGAATAGAAATGAGTTCAAGGCTAGCCTGGATAATTTAACAAACTCTTATATGAGAAATTTTAATTGTTAAAAAATTAAAAATAAAGACTTGAATGTTACTGTCTTAATTACCGTCCTATTACTGTGAATAGACACCATGACCATTATGAGATAAAACATTGAGTTGAGGATTTGCTTACTGTTTTAGAGAATGAATCCATGACCATCATGTTGGGGAGCAGGGCATCAGGAAGGCAGGGAAGGCACTGGAGCAGTTGCTGAGAGATTTCATCTTATATAGAAACATGAGGCAGAGAGTGGTGAGGAGAAACGGGGCTACTGGGAATGCTGTGTACTTCTGAAGCCTCCAAGCCCACCCCCAGCAGTATGCCTCCTCCAAAGGGCACACCTAGTCTTCCCCAAACAGTTTCACCAAGCAGGGACCAAAGATTCATGTACAGAAGCCTGTGGGTTCTATTCTCATTCAAACCACCACAGTATCTTAATGGTTGAGTACTGCCTTAGCATTTGGGAGCTTGCTAGTCAATCCTCAAAACTCCAATAAGTAAATAAGTAAATGGCCCAAGTAGAATAAAAAGAATAGCTTATTGTTTTTAAATTGAGGATTGTACTAGAGACTTTCCTGTTTGCCAAAACACTTGGAAGAAAAGCTCATGGTAGACAGGGTTTATTTTGGGTAAAGACTTTAAACTTTCAGTCCATGATTGCAGACAAACACTGTGGGGCAGCTCAGTCATACAGCAGGGGACTAGAAAGCTGGTTGTTCACAAGCTATGGATGGGTCAAGAAGCAGAAAAAAGTATTAGGTCCAGAGCCATGCTGTAACAGTCAGATGCACAGAGAGACAAACTTTGACTAGCTTGTACCTGCTAAGGGTTGCTCAACTTTCCCGGAGAGCATTAGCTGCTGAGAAGCAAGTGCTTACAGGAGCCCTTGATGAATATTTCTGACTCAAGGCTAGAAACATGTATTAAGAGTTAGCCTCTATGCTTGACTGATTCATTTTATACATTACATTTTCAAACTGAAAAGTGGGGGAGGGTGCTATGAAAGAGAGTCTACAACCTGGGCAGAAATCCTCCTTTGAACCCTATCCAGCATTAGCTTCCCAAAGCCTTCCCAGTTCCATTTCAATTGGTAAATTGGATAAAAGAAAATGTCCACCTAGTTATGACCCTCAAGCCAGAGAGACAGGAAAGACAAAAATAAAGGGAAAGAAGTGAGTTAGGATAGAGGGCAAGGTGGGCATCTGGGAACAGATTCCACAAAATAGAAATGCAATTAAGTTGATGTCTTCCAAAATGGTCTGGACCCACACCTACAACTCTGCCTGTTCTGCTTTTTCTCATTAAATGCCTGGTTATGGATGGGCAGGCTCGCCATCTGTTTAAATAATAGTTTTCTGTTCTCCATGAGCACTACAGTGTTGGAGACAATTAAAGCATCCCCTCCACTGCCATCCATCTTCCTCTCAGCAGGAGCTCTGAGATGCAGGACCATCCTGCCACCTCCTCACTGGCATCTGCTCCCAGCTAGAGTCTTGCTGCTTTCCCATCTAACCTCTCCTCCAGAGGTAAACCTTCCTCGCCATGATGCAGGCTATGTGAGTGTGAACACCCACTCAAAAAGGAACAGAAGACAGAGTAGGAAAAGTTCCAGGACTCTTCTTCTTGGCAATCCCAGAGTGACGGATGTGACTTCCTGTGATTTCTAACCATAAGCTATTTTCAAAATCCAGTTTTAAATTAGTGGGCAATGAAGGAGTTTCTTTCAAAAGTGGCATGTTTAAATATAGATCTGGAAGAGGAGCCATGGAGTTGCCCCTCTGATAGAGGGAAAAAGATCAAGGATGAACCATGGGGAGGATTGATAAGAACAGCAGAGGCCTGTGCTGGGGTAGTAGAGACATTCCACTTATGGGAGGAAAGTAGGCTTTCAGGCTGTTTTAAGTCAGGGAATCATCCCAACGTCCCAATTTATATGTATTTACTTGTGAAGCACTAGTTTTAATAGCCTATTAATCAATATATGTAATTCTTACCACCATTTGATATTTTACTTTCCTGATTCTGTTTTATTAATGGAAAAACACCCGAGGCTTAGAATTTGATTGACTACTTGATGTGCTGAAGGAATAAACCTTCTGCAGTCTTTCATCAGATTATTCTCAATTGAATAATCAATAATTGATTGGAGCAGGACACTTTCAGAAGTACAATGCTGAGCTCTGAAGAATTACTGTAGGATTTAAGGTTGTGCTGCACAAATTGGAATATATAACCATCCTGATCAAACTGTTTTCTTAACAAATAGAATCAGAGAATATGAGAATATGTCTTAAAGTTCTTTGGAGAAAATAAACCACAGGAATGTGCATAGATATATATTATAAAAGGATTTATTGTGGGAATTGGCTGATTGTTGGGAAACCCTGCTGCTAAGGCCGAAATATGACTACCAGAAACCCCTGAGCTTGGTGCAAAATGGTGAACTCCCTTTGTCAGTGGGGTTTCTTCTTCTCTACCTGGGGATTCTGGAACTCACCCTGCCTACCTGAGAAACATCAGGTAATCCTGCACCTGAGATTCCTGGAATACCTCCCCATGCTAATGAGGCATTCAATACCTTAGCCTCCAGGTACCCTTTGCCTACCCTGGATTTTCTCATCCACTTCTCCAAAACTAGATAACCCTTGGTTAACTCAAAATACAGTATATATGCACAAGTTGTTTTGTTGACTACATCTGAGAGAGCTGCTTCATTGAGCATCCTCTAAAAGAGCTGTAACATTCAGAGATGTCACACTGATATATCCAGGGAAAACTTCTACCCTAAATCCTAGCCCTACTCCCATGGGCCAAGGAACTCTGGTTCTGCTCCATCCTTCCCTGTATGGTGTGCAGCAGCTCCTGGACACCACAAGGAAAGAAACAGGAAAATGGAACCACAGCTGATATAATTATGGATGCTGAGAAATCTCAGGATGAAGAGTACTGAGTGGTTCATAAGACTGGGCAAAAGGGAAGCTGATTGTGTAACTCCTAGTATGAGGCCTAACCACTAAGAAATGGGTCCCATTCTTGGGCAAGAAAGGCCCAAGAACCTAGAGCTCTTATATAACAGGACAGAAGAGGATGAATGGATGTCATAGCTCCAGAAGAGACTATGGACTCGCTTGTCCTTGAGTGCTCGGTAAATGCCAGCACTGGTAAGCACCTACCACACTCATAATAACTAGCTTCTTTAAACTGTTTGCTAATCCAACTGTGTATCTCCTTCAGAAATGTCTTCAGACAAACCCAGAACAGTGGTTTACTGGCCCTCTTTATTCACAACCTACCCAGAAGGTGAGCGAAATTAAACTGCTAGAGTGTATGTGACAATGTCTTGGAGTACTTCCCATTTACTCTTTCCTAGCACACTTCCAAAACATCAATCAGTTCTCAGTACATAACTCTTGTTAAAGATCCAACCTATCTAAGTCTACACGACTAGAATCAGACATAGAAGTTCTGCCAACACGGAGATAAAGAACAATATACTTTGGCTCCATTTGGGTGATATCAGAGAAAAGGCACTTTTGACTCCATAGATATATGTGTGTGTGCAAATTAGTTTTATGCTATCCTCACGATACAGGCCAGAGTAAATTGGGAAGAAAGATCATCAGTTTAGAAAATGTCCTCACCAAACCGGCTGATGGATAAGCCTGTGGGGGGGCCTTTTGGGATAGTTAATGTGGGATGGCCCAGGCCCTTGTGGCATTGGCATGCCATGATAAGTCTCTTTAAACCCGAGAGTATATTTAAAATCAGGCTGAGCAAACAATGAGGATTGAACCAGCAGCTGTAATCCTCCACAGCCTTTGCGTCAGTTCCTGCCTCTGGTCCTTGACCTGTCTGAGTCACTGGCTTGATTTCCTTCAGTGATGGACTGTGATGTGCAGCTGCAAGCTGAAATCACTTTCTTCCCTTTGCTTCTGTTTATTTTGTTTTATGACAGCAATAGAAATCCCAACTAAGAAAGAAATTAATGCCAAGATTTGGGGTAGCTGAGATCTGGCCATGCGCTTTGGGAAGAACAAAAGTAGTAATTTCAACTTTGGGTTCTAAAAACCACCGAGTGCTCCGTGCTCAGTCCTCAGAGGATTGTTCTGTAGGATCTTGGTAGAGAATACTGAGACAAATTCAGACAACAGAGTCCTGGCTTATGATGTTTCAGAGGGAAACAAAAACTCTACTTGGGCCATTCATATGCTATGCTTAAATTAAGAATCTAGCCAGGTGTGGAGGAAAATGTCTTTAATCCCAGCCCTTGGGAGACAAGTGGGTAGATCTGTGAGATTAAGGCCAACCTGGTCTACACAGTAAGTTCAGGATATCTGGGGTTGAGTAGATACTATCTTCACTGATGGTGGCACTGAAAGCTTATAAAACCACTCTGAAAATCAGGCTGACAGTTCCTCAGAAAATTGGACATAGTGCTACCTGAGAATGCAGCTATACTATTGCTGGGCATATACCCAAAAGATGCTCTAACATATAACAAGGACACATGCTCCACCATATTCATAGCAGCCTTATTTACAGTAGCCAGAAGCTGGAAAAAACCCAGATGTCCCCCAACAGAGGAATGGATACAGAAAATGTGGTACATTTACACAATAGAGCACTACTCAGCTATTAAAGACAATGGCTTCATGAAATTCTATGCAAATGGATGGAACTAGAAAATATCATCCTGAATGAGGTAACCCAGTCAAAAGAACACACATGGGGTGCACTCACTGATAAGAGGATATTAGCCCAAAAGCTTGGATTGTCCAAGATATAATCCATAGACCACATGAAGCTGAAGAAGGAAGAGCAAAATTTGGATGCTTCAGTCCTTCTTAGAAAGAGAAACAAAATACTCACAGGAGGTAGAGGGTAGGAGGGACTTGGGAGGAAGAAAGGAGGGGGTGGGGATGAAGGGGACAGGATCAGGTATGGGAAGGGGACAGGGTCAGAAAATTGAGCAGAGGTGTGTAGCAATGTAGATGGGGAACTGGGGGTAGCCAACAGCAAGCCCTAGATGCTAGGAAAGCAATAGGACCCAACAAGAATGAGATTAGGTGAAATGCCCAACAAAGGGGAGACAGAATCTGTAGAGACCATATCCTGAGGATAGGCAAGGCCCCTGGTTGGAGGATGGGACCACCCACTCATCTCCAAATTATTAACCCAGAAGGGTTAAGAAATTATGGACACAAAGTCTGGAGCAGTGACTGAAGGAAAGGCCATCAAGAGACTGCCCCACCTGGGGATCCATCCCATATACAAACACTAAACCCAGACACTATTGTGGATGCCAAGAAGTGCTTGTTGACCGGAGCCCATTACAGCTGTCTCCTGAGAGGCTCTGCCAAAGCCTGACAAATAAAGATGTGGATACTCACAGCCAACCACAGGACTGAGCATAGGGTCACAGACAACCACAGGACTGAGCATGGGGACCCCAATGAAGGAGTTAGAGAAAGGATTGAAGGAGCTAAAGGGTTTTGCCACCCCATAGTAAGAACAACAATATCATCTAACTGTACCACTCAGAGCTCCCAGGGACTAAACCACCAACCAAAGATTATACATGGAGGGTCCCCTGTCTCTAGCCACATATGTAGCAAAGGATGACATTATCTGGCCTCAATAGGAAGAAAAGCCCTTGATTCTATGAAGACTTGATTTCTCCAGTATAGAAGGATACCAGGATGGTGAGTTGGGAGTGGGTGGATGGGAGGGGGAGCACCCTCATGGAAGTAAGGGGAAGGAAGATGGGAGAGGGGGATTCCAGAGGGGAAACCCGGAAAGCCTATAACATTTGAAATGTAAGTACATAAAATATCCAATAAAAAAGAAAAAAAAAGTATTGTAATCAAGCTGCTATTGATCAATCAGGGCTGTGGAACAGTAATCAGAATTTAGTGATAGGGGCATTCCTTATATGGTTGACCTCTGTCAGCTGATATAGTTTGTAGGTTCTACTAAAAAAAATAGAGACTGTCTCAAAAATGAGCAAACAAACACCAATAGATAGACTGACAGATAGATAAATAGATAGATAGATAGATAGATAGATAGATAGATAGATAGATAGATAGATAGATAGATAGATAGATAGATAGATAGACAGAAAGAAAGAATCTGGGGTTCATGTCATTTGCAGCTGAAAACAGCCTTGAATGAATGTGAATGTACAGGTGAATGTGCAACCCAACTACAGCAGAGACCTAAATATTTTTATATTCTAATACCGTGGAACAACCACCAAGAGCCACAGTATCTACAGAGTAAAATCAACCTAAGCATCAAGGACAAGCTACATATCTGTGAATTATAAAGCCACAGAAGTGCTTCAACCAAGCCCTTTAGACAAGTGGGAATCCCAAAAGTCTGATGTTACATGGCTAGACTTTAGTTTTACTTTGATTATATTGTGACTAGGCTTTGGTTCTCCTCTCTTGAATGTGTGTGTGTGTGTGTGTGTGTGTGTGTGTGTGTGTGTGTGTATGTGTGTATTTTACAGGATAACATTTGAAAGACTGAAATTTTCAAGAGATTTGAGAACTATGGTGAGACTTTGGATATTTTTCAGATGCATTGATCTTTGAAAGAATACAGATACATAGACTAAACATATAGTCTTTGAATTTTAAACATCATGGGACTTTTAAAAACTAGAATGTCTGTTTCCATATTAATATAATGTAAGATCTTGAGGATGAACAGAAAAGGAAAGGTTATTTTAACAGTGACATGGTTGTGTGACAAGTTGACAATGGATCAATTTTTGGCATCAACTTGACACAGATTGGAGTTATTTGGAAAGACAGAATCTCTACTCAGAAAATGCGTGAATATGACTGGCCTATGGGAAAATTTATGGTAGTGATTGATGTGTGATGGCCCAGGTCATTGTAGGTAGTCCTGATGTTCATAAGAAAGCAGGCAGGGTAAGCCATGTGGAACACGCCGCTAGGCAGCTTCTCCCCTTCCCCCTCTCTCTCCTGTAAATCAGTATCTAACTCCAGGTTCTGCCATGTTTAAATTCTTACCCTGAAGTCTCTCAGGAACAGACTGTGATGTGTATCATTATGCCAAAACAATCCCTTTTCTTCACAAGTTTCTCTTGGTCACAATGTTTTATCACATCAATAGAAACTCTAACAAAAAGAAAATGTATATGCAATATACATTGCATGTACAGAAACCATATATATTTATTTTGAGACCTCTTCTTTTATAAAGTTTACCATGATGATATGTCTAATTGTTAATACATTTCAAAGAAGATTTGGGACATACAGAACTCTTTTAACAAATTGTCTAATTCTGCTTTCTATTACTATATGAAATTATTATTATGAGGATAATATTGACTACCTTGAATCATTTTTAAATATTTTCAAGACACTCAAAATAATAATTGAAAAGCTCTCAATACTGAAATCCATTGTGATAGTAACTGGTTTGGTTATTTTTCCATTTCTGTAATGAATCCCTAAACATTCAGAATCAACTTATAATGAGAATTCTTTGTTGGTGCCTCATAGCTTTTTCAAGAATGTTTCTTCTATAATCACTTGGTTTAAGATGACACAGTATATAAGAACATATGATTGATCAAAGCTAACAGACATGCTTCCAGTTACCACCAACTTGAAAAAGATGAAAGCCATTCCAGGTTCCATTCATTGCAATGCTTTTGAGCCAGGGAGAGTGTCTAACATTTTACTACAAGAAATAATAGTTATTTTTCTCCTAAGTCAGAATCTATTTTCTTCTTTCTAGGCCTGAAGGCTGTCACCTGCTTTGCCATGCTTCTCTCTAGCATTTCACACAATCTAGCATCAATTCTCTGCATTCCAGAGCCATGAGGATGATAATAATGCAATGTCACTGGGAGCTGCATATCTGTAAACTCAGTGAAGTTACTGGGATTATGACATCCCAAATTTAATAGATTAATATGTCCAGAATTGTGTCCTCTCCATAAACAAAACCCAATCTGTTAGCTTCATCTTGGTTGTTCTCACCAAGAGAAAGAAGGAAGCAGAAAAGGCTCCAGTTCTAGGATTAGAAAGCCTGGCCTCTAAAGTTCTCTAAGTGCTGAATTCCATTTCACATTATTGCTATGAGGTTAAAATAAAATAAGAGAGTTTGTGAGTTTGAAAATGCTGTATCAAAGAGGACATTCCCAACAAATTTATTAGGTCTGACTGACTGTCCACTGTGAGTGCTGACTGCTGAGACAAGGAACCTATATTCTACAAAATAGAGATGAACTCTATTTTATGAAAGTATATGTCTGTCACATTCTTAGATCTTGACTTCCAAGAGAAATTCATATTTATTTCAAGTCCATTTCTTATTTGAATTCTCCACACATCCAGACAAAGTAGTCTTTATCTTCTCTTTTATTCTATGATTTTATATTTTTCATTTCTACTGGAGCAATCTGAGATTTAATTTTAAGTAAGTCAACAAAATTTTAACTTTGCTGTTCATTTTCTACTTTAATGTTCTTGTTCACATGACCTCAATTTTTACACCTTATAAGCTTTTGAGAATGAAAACACAATAATAATTTCATTTTTATAACATGCATTTGTATGCATATGACTGTGTGTGAGGGTATCTATATGGTAGTTATGTGTGTGTGTGCATATATGCAACTGTGTGTATATATGTGTATGTGTGTGTATTTGATATCTGTGTGTGAGGATCAGAGGATGATGCCCTCCTAGAACTCAGCTCTATAATTCTAGCAATTGTATCCCAGTGATCAAATTCAGGTTGTCTATCTTGCTGACAAGGAAACCATTTTACCATCCCAAGAGTGTAATCATTTCAAATGAAAGAATAATCACTTAGAAGAAACTTTAAGGGCTGTAGTGGTTTGAATGAGAGTGTCTCATTAGCTCAGATATTTGAACTTGGTCCCCAGTCCCCAGTCACTGGGGCTGTTTGTAAGGCTATGGAATCTTAGAGATACAGGTTTATTGGAAGAAGGTATGTCTCTCAGCTGCCTGCTCTGTTTGCCCAAAGCAATGTTTTCCCGACATTATGGATTCCACCCCCTTTCTCTCTCTCTCATTTATATTTGAAATGTTATCCCCTTTCACAGTTTCCTGTCGATAAATACCCTACTCTATCCCACCTCCCCCTGCTTCTATGATGGTGTTCCCACCCACCACCAATCCCTTCCCGCTCTGACATTCCACTACACTGGGGTATTGAGCCTTGGCAGGACCAAGGGCTTCTCGTCCCATTGATGCCCAACAAGGCCATCCTCTGCTACATATGCTGGAGCTATGGGTCTGTCCAAGTGTACTATTTGTTGGTGGTTTAGTTTCTCGGAGCTCTGGTTGGTTGGTATTGTTCAACAATGGGGTTGAAAACCCCTTCAGCTCCTTCAATCATTTCACTAACTCCTCCAATGCATACCCCATACTCAGTTCAATGGTTGGCTTCAAGAGTCTGCCTCTGTATTTGTCATGCTCTGGAAGAGTCTCTCAGGAGACAAGTATTATCAGGCTGCTGTCAGCATGCACTTCTTGGCATCAGCAATATTGTTTGGGTTTGGTGGCTGCGTGTATATTGGCTGGATCCCAAGGTGGGGCAGGTTCTGACTAGACATTCTTTCAGTCTCAGCTCCAAACTTTATCTCCATATTTCCACCTATGAATATTCTTGTTCCTTTTTTTAAAGAAGGACTGAAGTGTCCACAATTTGGTCATCCTACTTCTTGAGCTTTGTGTGGTTCAATGATTGTATCTTGGGTAATCTGAGCTTTTGGGCTAATATCCACTTATCAGTGAGTACACACCATATGTGTGTTTTTATTATTGGTACTTCACTAAGGATATTTTCTAGTTCCATCCATTTGTCTATGAATTTCATGAAGTCATTATTTTTAATTGCTGAGTAGTACTCCATTGTGTAGATATACCACATTTTCTGTATCCATTCTTCTGTTGAAGTACATCTGGGATCTTTCTAGCTTCTGTATATTATAAATAAGGGTCACTTAAGTATATACTATGATATCACCTGCAAATCATGATATTTTGACTTCTTCCTTTCCAATCCAAAGGGATATACCCTTTGACTTTTGTTGTTGTTGTTGTTGTTGTTGTTGTCTGATTCCTCTGGCTAGGACTTCGAATACTTTATTGAATAAGAAGGGAGAGAGTGGGCAGCCTTGTCTAGTCCCTGATTTTAGTGGGGCAGCTTTCTCTCCACTTACTTTGATGTTGGCTACTGGTTTGCTGTATATTGCTTTTAACTATATTTACATATGAGCCTTGAATTCTTGATCTCTCCAAGACTTTTAACAAGAATGGGTGTTGAATTTTGTCAAATGCTTTCTGAGGATATAATGAGAGATCATGTGGGTTTTTTTCTATGAGATTGTTTATAGAGTGGATTATGTTGATGGATTTCCATCTACTGAACCATTCTTGTATCCCTGAGATGAAGCCTACTTGATCCTGGTAGAGGACCATATTGATGTGTTCTTAGATTTGGTTTGAGGTAATTTTATTGAGCAATTTTTGCATCAATATTCATAAGTGAAATTGTTCTGAGGTTCTCTTTCTTTGTTGGGCCTTTATGTGTTTTAGTAATACATATGATTGTGGCTTCATAGAAGGAATTTGGTAGTGCTTCTTCTGTTTCCATTTTGTGGAATGGTTTGGACAGTATTGGTATTAGGTCTTCCATGAAGTTCTGATAGAATACTGGACTAAGCCTATCTGGTCCTTGACTTTTTTTGGTTTAGAGACTTTTAATAATGACTTCGATTTCTTTAGGGGTTATAGGACTGTTTAGATGGTTTATCTGATCCTGATTTAACTTTGGTACCTGGTATCTTTCTAGAAAATTGTCTATTTCATTCAGATAATCCAGGCTTTTGTAGTAGCCTCTTATGATTTTTTTTAATTTCCTCAGATTCTGCTGTTATGTCTCTCTTTTCATTTCTGATTTTATTAATTTGAATGATTTCTCTGCATGCCCTCTGGGTAGGCTGGCTAAGGGTTCATATATCTTGTTGATTTTCTCAAAGAACCAGCTCCTTGTTTTGTTGATTCTTTGTACAGTTCTTTTTTGCTTCTAATTGGTTGTTTTCACCTCTGACTTCTCTGTAGTCTACTCTCCATGGGTTATTTGATTCTTTTTGTTTTAGAGCTTTCAGGTGTCCTGTCAAGCTGCTAGTGTATGCTCACTTCAGTTTCATTTCGGAGGCACTCAGAGCTATGTGTTTTCCTCTTAGCACTCCTTTTTTCATATCCCTTAAGTTTGGATATGTTGTGCCTTTATTTTCATTAAATTCTAAAAGGTCTTTAATTTCTTTCTTTCTTCCTTGATCAAGTGATCATTGAGTAGAACTTTGTTCAGTTTCGATGTATATGTGAGTTTTCTGTTGTTTTTGTAGTCATTGAAGACAAGCCTTTGTGGTAACGTGATAGGATGCAAGGGCTTATTTCTATCTTACTGTGTCCGTTGAGGTCTTTTTTGTCAATATGCTCAATTTTGGAGAAGGTATCATGAGGTGCTGAGAAGATGGTTTACTCTTTTGTTTTGGGATAAATTGTTATATAGATATTTGTTAAATCCAATTGGTTCATAACTTACGTTAATTTCTCTGTGTCTCCTGTTTAGTTACTTTCCATGACCTGTGCATTGACGAGAATGGCTGTTGAAGTTCACTATCATCATGTGAGTTTCTATGTATGCTTTGAGTTTTAGTAAGATTTCTTTTATGAAGTTAGGTGCCCTTGCATTTGGAGCATAGATGTTCAGGATCGAGAGTTTATCTTGGTGGATTTTTACTTTGATAAATATGAAGTGACCTTTCTTATATTTTTCATAGCTTTTGGTTGAAAGTCAATTTCATTAGATGCTAGAATGGCTACTCCAGCTTATTTTGTGGTACTATTTGCTTAGAAAATTGTTTTCTATCCTTTTATTTTGAAGTGTCTGTCTTTGTCACTGAAGTGTGTTTCCTGTATGTGACAAAATGCTGGGTTCTCTTTATATATCCAATTCGTTAGTCTATGTATTTTATGTGGGAATTGAGTCCATTGATATTAAGAGATATTAAAAAGAGTGATTGTTGTTTCCTGTTATTTTTGTGGGTAGAGGTGGAATTATGTTTGTGTGTCTTTCTTCTTTTGGGTTTGGTGCAAAAAGATTACCTTCCTGCTTTTTCTATGATGTAGTATCCCTCCTTCTTTTGGAGTTTTCCATCTATTTTTCTTTGTAGGGCTGGATTTGTGGATAGATACTGTGTAAATTTGGGATATTTTTATGGATATCTTGGTTTCTTCATCTATGTTAATTGAAAGTTTTGCCAGATATAATAGTCTGGCCTGACATTTGTGTTCTCTTTGGGTTTGTATGACATCTGCCCAGGATCTTCTGGCATTTTCAGTCTCGGGTAAGAGGTCTGGTGTAATTCTGATAGGTCTGCCTTTATATGTTACTTGACCTTTTTCCCTTACTGCTTTTGATATTCTTTCTTTGTTTTGTGCATGTGGTGTTTTGACTATTGTGTGAGAGTAAGAATTTCTTATCTGTTCCAATCTATTTGGATTTCTGTAGGCTTCTTGTATGTTTATAGGCATTTCTTTCTTTACGTTAGGAAAGTTTTCTTCTATAATTTTGTTGAAGATATTTACTAGCCCTTTAATTTGGAGTCCTTGCTCTTTTCTATGCCTACTATCTTTAGGTTTGGTCTTCTCATTGTGTCTTGGATTTCCTGGTTGTTTTGGGTTAAGACCTTTTTTGTCTTTTAATAGTTTTCTCTGATGGTTTTGTCAATGTTTTCTATGATATCTTCTGCCCCTGAGATTCTCTTCTATCTCTTGTATTCTGTTGGTGATGCTTTCATCTATGACTCCTGATGTTTTTTCTAGATTTTCTGTCTCCAGGGTTGTCTCCCTTTGTGATTTCTTTATTGTTTCTATTCCCATTTGTAGATCCTGGATGGTTTTGTTGAATTTCTTCACCTGTTTGCTTGTGTTTTCCTGTTGTTACTTAAGGGATTTTTGTGTTTCCTCTTCTACTTGTTTACCTATATTGTTCTGTATTTCTTTAAGGGAGTCATTTATATCCTTCTTAAAGTTCTCTATCATCATCATGAGGTGTGTTTGTAAACCAAATCTTGCTTTTACAGTCTATTGGGATATCCTTTCTTTCTCCCTTTCTTTCTTTCTTTCTTTCTTTCTTTCTTTCTTTCTTTCTTTCTTTCTTTCTCTCTTTAGGTAGGAGAACTGGATTTTGATCATTCCAAGTAGTCTTGATTTCTTTTGCTTAGGTTCCTGTGCTTGCCTCTCAACATCTGTTTGTCTCTGGTGTTAGTTGATCTTGTTGTCTCTGACAGTGGCTTGACTCTCCTCTAAACCTTTGTGTCAGCACTCCTGGAGACAAGCTTTCTCCCAGTGGGATCTGGATACAGAGAGCTGTGCCACAGTGTCAGCTCTGGGCGTAGGCAGAAACTCAAAGTATCCTTTCCCAGACTGCTCCTGAACTCCTATGTCGTGAGGTCTCCAGGCAGGTCCCTCTGAACAGAAGAAGTGATCTTATCTCTACTCTTAGGTGTTTCAGAGCTCCTGGAGAGACTGGTTTCAGCTCTGGGTTCAGGCAGTGAACAGAATAATCCTTTCCCAGACGGCTCCTAGGTTCCTGTGTCCAGAGCACACTACTTGAGTTCCTTTTGGGTGAGGAATGTGAGCAGAAATGGTGTCTCCCCTGAGTTCTCAGGATTTTCTGCACTTCTGAGATTCCAACTTTCTCACCTCTCGGGATTTGGGTACAGAGAGTTGTGGGACTGGGTCAGCTCCAGGCACAAGCAAAAGCTGGAAAGATCCTGTCCCAGACTAGGATGATATTTTCTAGTCCCATCCACTTGTCTATGAATTTCATGAAGTTGTTTTTAATTGCTGAGTAGTGCTCCACTGTGTAAATGTGTCACATTTTCTGTATTTCTTTCTCTTTTGAGGGACATCTGGGTTCTTTCCAGCTTCTGGCTATTATAAATAGGGCTGTTGTGAACATAGTGGAGCATGTTTCCTTGTTATATGTTGAAGCATCTTTTGGGTTTATGCCCAGGAGTGGTATAGCTGGGTCCAGGTAATACTATGTTCAATTTTCTGAGGAACTTCCAGACTGATTTTCAGATTTCAACTTGCAATTCCACCAACAATGAAGGAGTGTTCCTTTTTCTCCACATCCTTGCCAGCATCTGTTGTCACCTGAGTTTTATCTTAGCCACTGGAACTGAAAGTCCAACAAATTCCTTCTTCTATAAGTTTCTTTGGTCATGCATTTGATCACAGCAATAAAAAGGCCAATTAGTATCTCATTCTCATTGACAAATGTGTGATCATAAAGGTAAAGAATGATTGAAATTTTCTAATTGTCTTCGAATGAGCATAGTATTATTTTTGGTGGCATATATATATATATATATATATATTCCAGGAGGAGGTTATTTCAGACAACCTTTTACTTCTGTGAAAACAACAAATGACATATATAGGATATTTGGATTATTTTCTCCATACAATGTGTTACTAAGTTGAAGACATAATACTCTGTAGAGTTTTTTACACCAATTTTTCTTATGTTTTTAGATTTAATTATTCAGGAAAATTTAAGGACTGATACGTTTTAGGTTTAATATCTGTACAGAAAATACAGCAAAATAGAAGATGAGAAGACCCTATAAAAGCACATGCCTTCTGCTGACTATGCAACCAAATAAGAGAAAAATGGACTCCTGTATTAATGGAATCTCACTAAGCAGAGAGTCGAAACTGAGGGCAATGAAAGTTGAGATGCAATCCTAAATCCATTGTAAAGGCTTATGTTCCATTTGAGTCACTGTTGTCCCAGTGATCAGGGTCCATTCAGGAACACAGTTGCAACAACTGGTGCTCCATCTGAAAGATAGTCATTATAGTGACCTTTTCTCTATTTGAGTCACAGTTGTCACAGTGACAGTACCCAATCTGAGCCATGGTTGTTACAGTGATCAGGGCCCTAAACGAGCACAGTGACAGTGCCTTATGTAAGTCACAGTTGTCAGAGTGACAGTTTCCTATATAAGCCATGACTGACAGTGCCCAATGTGAGGTATGGTTGTTACCATTTGAGCCATGGTTGTGCCCCAATTGAGCCATGGATATCAACGTGACAGTGCCTCATCTGAGTGACAGCAGTCACAAGGACTATCTTGATCTATAGTTTCTGCTTCTTTGGACTCTAACTATAAATCAAAAGTCTATGGTAAGATGTATTTATACTTAATATTACATACTTCCTTCTTATACTTACTAAACAATACAGTATCAAATCTACTTTTATATAATATTTTATCAGGTATTGTAAGTAGACATGATTTCAAGTCTATGAAGGAGTTATACAGGCTCTATATGATCTATCCTATTACCATGACTACTTATATAATGGACTAGAACCTTACAAAGTAGCCCCTGTTGATAGATATTAACACTACATTGATAAAATATTAAGCACAGCATGCTGAAAGGATCTCTTCCATTCATCACCTTGGATTCAAGCCTTGAGACAAGTATACAAAATGACATTCTTTATAACCTGACATTTTATATACTAATATATGGAGTTGATATATTCATTTACCCCTGCTACCATATTTTTAAAATAAGATCAGGAAGGCCATCAGTTTCAAAGACATTGAAGAAATGTCTGATAGAAATGTAAAAAATAATTTGATGTTCATATCTCTAGAAATATAGTATTAACTATATTCTCAATTATCATAATTATGGGCTCTAGAGACATATTATAGAGAAATGGATTTTATGTCCTTATTTCCTTTAGACAGGAACAATTCTGGGTTAAGAATTTAGAGATGAGTAGGTGGTCCCATCTTCCAAATAAGGGCCTTGCCTAACCTCTGCATATGATCTCTAAAGGTTCTCCCTCTGCTCTGAGGGGGCATTTCAATTAGTCTTATCCCAGTTGGGTCCTTGGAGCTTCTTGTTTTCCTAGCATCTGTGACATCCTGGTGGCTACCTCCAGTATCCCATCCCCCATTGCTACACACCTCTGCTCAATTTAATTTCCTGACCCTCTGTATATCATCCCAGTCTTCTCCCATACCTGATCTTGCCCCCCTTTTCTCTTCTCCCTCCTTTTTTCCTCTCAAGTCTCTCCCACCCTTTATCTTCTGTAAGTATTTTGTTCCTACTTCTAAGAAGGACTGAAGCATCCACATTTTAGTCCTTCTTCTCCTTGAGCTTCATGTGGTCTGTGAATTGTATCTTGGGTATTTCCAGCATTGTCCTAATATCAACTTATCACTGAGTGCATACCATGTGTGTTCTTTTGTGACTAGGTTACCTCACTCAGGATGATATTTTCTTGTTCCATCCATTAGCCCATTTACATAGAATTTCAGGAAGTCATTGTTTTTAATAACTGAGTAGTACTCCATTGTGTAAATGTGTCACCTTTCCTGTATCCATTCCTATTTTGAGGGACATCTGGATACTTTCCAGCTTCTGACTACTGTAAATAATGCTGCTATGAATATAGTGGAGCATGTGTCCTTATTATATGTTGGGACATCTTTTGGGTATATATGGAAGAGAGGTATGGCTAGGTCCTTAGGTAGTACTATGTCAAATTTTCTGGGGAACCTCCAGACTGATTTCCAGAGTGATTGTGCCAGCTAGTAATCCCTCCAACAGTAGATGTGTGTTCCTCTTTTTACAAACCTTACCAGCATGTGCTAAGTTTTTGATCTTAGCCATTCTGACTGATGTGAAGCAGAATCTTAGGGTTTTTTTTTTTTTTTTTTTTGATTTGCATTTCCCTGAAAGATACTGAAGATTTCTTTAAGTGCTTCTCAGTCATTTGATATTCCTCAGTTGAGAATTCTTTGTTTAGCTCTGTATCCCATTTATAATAAGGTGATTTCATTCTCTGGAATCTATCTTCTTGAGTTCTGTGTATATACCGGATATTAGCTCTCTATCAGATGTAGGTTTGGTAAAGATATTTTCCCAATCTCTGGATTGCCATTTTGTCCCATTGACAGTGTTCTTTGCTGTACAGAAGCTTTGCAATTATATGAGGTTTCATTTGTTGATTCTTGATCTTAGAGCATAAGCATACATGGAGGGACCCAGGGCTCCATTGGCAAAGGATGGCCTTATCTTCCATTGATGGGAGAAGAGGCCCTTGCTCCTATGAAGGCTTGATGCTCCAGTGTAGGGCAATGCCAGGGCAGTGAGGTGTGAGTGGGTAGGTGAGTAGGTGAGTACCTTCATACATGTACGGGGGTGGTATGAGACAGGAGGTTTGCAGAGGGGAAATTGAGAAAGGAGATAATGTTTGAAATGTAAACAAATAAAATATCCAATGAAAAAAGGAAAGGAAAGTGAATTTTAAACTCAGCCTTTTCAATCTATGAAAGAATATTATTGTTATATATATTAAATATTTCAGTGATTATAATTCTTAGTAAAATAACAAGTTTTCAAAACTAGGTATCATACTTGCTTGATCTGTAACACTAAATCACTATATAAACACATTGACACAGGCTGAGGATTACAAGTACTGCAACTGTCTTTAAAATATTTTTGTGTTAGCCAAGTGTGGAAACATGTGACTATCTCTAACATGTCACTGACTGAGGCAAGATCATGACTTAAGGCCAGTCTAGCTATTAAAGTTTACTTGTTTTTAAAATAAATAAATAACAAATAAATAAATAAATATTTGCTGGTTAGCACCCCCGCCCCCACCAAGTATGGTAGTACCTTGTACACACACTTCCCATAACTCTTAGCTACTGTTACAAAGTTACAAAGCATGGGTTATCTGTGTCTGTATTTGCATCTACCTGGGCATTTCTGGAAAAATAAATGTTGTCAATAGTAGTAAATTGGAAAGGGGAACCACAACCATTTACTAAATGCATTACCGCCCAAATCCCTTGTGGTTTGGTCCTTGACAATGAAAGATAATAAGATTTCCTCAAGGACAATCTTTCCTTCTTCCAGAATTTATTTTTCTGCCAGACAAGAGATTTTAGCTCTCTCTCAGTCTCTCCAACCGCCCATTCAGTACCCCTTAAATGGTTCTTCCTTCTGCAGTGTTTAATTCTACATGAAGTCTTAAATCAAACCTTAAGAAAGTAAAGCAAAAAGTTATTTCTTAGGATAAGGTTTGAAAAATTCCTCCTCTTGTATAGAAGTGATCTTGACCTCAAGCAACCTAATAATTTGTGGGAAGAAAGAAGTGCATCTCACTCAGGATCTGTGAAATAATCACCATGAACACCAATCAAGGTGCTACTATGCTACTTCTACTAGATAGTGACAAATGACTAATGACTAAGACAGATTGTATGCAAGAGTGTATGTGTAGGAGGAGGGGGGTGTGAAGGATTAATTGGGAGGTGAACGAATGGGAGTTACAGCAGAGGGAAAAAAGATACTATGCTTTTGAAATATTCTGCAACCTTCAGGTACGCCTCACATTTTCTTCAGAGAATAATTTGAATATAATACCTGACATCAAGAACTTCTTCTAAGAATTAAATAACACACTAAGTCCATACCTAGAAGAATTACTGTAATGTGAATTAAACACAAGTAGCAAGAAACACATAATTAAATTAAGAACTCTCTGATTTTCACTTATTTCAATAATGATTGTGCATGTACAATCTTGTAAAGAAAATGAACTTGGTTTATAGTTTTAAAAAAAGAGATCAGTTGTAAGGGTATGCAGTTTTACTAATTAAAAATGCAGATATCACTCTTCAAGGACAGCTAAGAAGGATGAGTTGATACATTGGAATTAAATGGTTAAGCATCTAACCATGCAAGCAAATAAAGCCACAGAGAATTTTTTTCTATATGAATGTAAAACTATATTGTTCATTTCAGTGCCATTTTCTATTCTTAGAGACAAAGCTGTTACCTAGTTGGAAATTAGGAGAAGAGGGAAGATGTGCTCAGAAAAAAAAAAAAGCTTCAAGTATCTCTTTAAAGAGTGTCAATCAGGTTAACAGCTAGATGACTAAATCATGATAGTCAGTTACAAGGATCAAATCAGACTGGAGAGTTTGTTAACCTTTGATGTCTTTCTTGTTTTGTAGAAGTAAAGAGTACAAAAATTAACAAATGTCTAAAAGCCATATAGTAGCTTGGGAGGCAGCCACTAAGTATTCCAGTTCACTCTTTCAGACTATATACAGTATCTTCTATCAAGAAAGATGCTGGTTAGAGCTCGCACTTTGCTGACTTGCTCCTGACATCTAATCCACTCTAACCAGAGCTTTTGTTATTCATGGCTGCAGAGTCATAATGAGGTTTTAATCTAGTGTATATCAATGTTGTCGATCATACTCTTTTTTAGTGAGTTTCAGTCCTTTTAGTTGCAGAATTTTAAAGCATGGGTTATTATATTCATATCCAATAGAGAAGAGTAAGCTAATTCCCAAAGCTTTGTTAATAACAGTCTTGAATCTTTGAAGTAAGCAAAGTATAAAAAGATATGTGTCTGTAAAGTTTAATTAAGCTTTACTAGTAACTATATCTGAGGAACTATATCCTTTGAAGTTCATATTTCAATTCAACTGAATACACTATCTGATTCAGTCAGATCTGCAAGGGTGCTATCTCCATGTGCTATCCATGTACTACCTCCCCCAAGTATTCTCTATGGTAAGCTACTAGAAAATTCCAGAGAAGGAGGAGAAATACTGAGGTTAGGATACATTGACCAAGATGGAAAGCCACTGGGTAGGAATACCTTTGCTCCAACTCATCAGCCAGGGATAATTTTCTGGTAGAGCACTGAGAAAAGGAAAGGATTATATATAGTTGTAACTAGGTTTCAGAGTGTAGCCTCTAGGACAGTAGGTAAATGTGGCATTCTAGCCAGAGGCAGGAGATATGCCCTGAGGAGAATGCTCTGTTGAAGGACCCTATTATGTGTTCTCAGAAGTGTTGGATGGCTCAGATCTTGAAAATTAGAGTATAGGAGACCTTCCTTGGGTAAAGAAATCATAAACATTGTCATGAATAAATATGTACATCACTGTTATCACTGTTTCTTTCTTTCTTTTATTAACTCATAAAACTCTCTCTATGACTATTTTTCTCACAGGATGTGAAACAACTTGCAAATATGAAATAAGTTGTCTTAGAATTTCTACTGCTGTGATCAAACACCAGGACCGAAAGCACCTTGAGAAAGAAAGGATTTCTTTCACCTTATCTTTTAAGTCCATCACTGAGGGAAGGCAGAGCAGGGACTCAGGGCAGAAACTAAAGTAGAATCCATGAAGGAGTTTCCTTGTCAACTTGTTCCCGTGTCTTGAACAACCTGTTTTCTTTTACCATCCAGTACAACGCAACCATGGATAGCATAACACACAGTGGCAAAAGCCCTACCTCACCAAACATTAATCAAGAAAATGCCCTATAGATTTGCCTACAAGTCAGTCTCAGGGAAGCATTTTCTCTATCAAGATTCTTTCTTCTCAGATGATGCTAGCTTGTGTCAAGTTGATATAAAAGTTAGCCAGCACAATTGACCCCTTGTCATCTTAACACATACACTGTTTTTAAGTCATAATATTGCCTTTCTTGTTGTACCCAAGATGTCATGTTAATTTTAATAAGACAATACAAAACATTGCAAATTTAAAATACTCCAACTTTAAAACACGCTCTACAATTTTAACACTTGAAAAGTTTAGTCTCTTTAAAACATCCAAGACCTCTTTTAAAGTTCAAAGTTTCTCTAAAATAGCCATAGTCCTTCTAAACCTCCCAAGTCTCTTTACAGTTCAAAGTCTCTCAACTGTGGGTTCCTGTCAAATCAAAATAAGTTAAATACTTTCTTATTCCAAGAGGAATAACCAGGGCATGATCAAAATCAAAGAAAAGCAAAGGCCGAATCCAATAGTGTGAAGCTCAATGTCACAGTTTTTGAAACTCATGATCTTCCGGGTTCCAAGGGGCCTGTTCTACTCCACCTCTCCATCTCTACCACCCACAGCACACACAGATTGTCTCAGAGTGTCAGCGTTACACTTTTATTGTCCTTAGTGGTCATCCCATGGCATTGGCATCTCAAAAATGCTGGGATCTCCATTGTAACTTGGCTACACCTTCTCCAATAACATCTGTTCATAAACTCTAGCCATAAAACATGATACCAAGCCTCAATTTCTGTCACTGACTCCTTCATGTTTTGAAAACAAGTACAACCTGGGTGACTTTTACCAAGTTCTGCTGCCAACTGAAAATACGGTTTTGTCCCTGTCTAGACTATAGCTTTTATGTGATAAATCTGAAAAAGCACTTATTGCAGAATTTTGCCTCAAAAATGCTTGTCCCAGTTTAATGTCTCAGCTCTAACTAATTAGAATTTGTTGTCCCGGCAAACCAATGATTTTTCTTCAGTAGTTCTTAGTTCAAAATATTGGACAGCGTCAACACAGTCATTAGTGGACTTTGAAAACTTACTTCCGAAACTTCACAAGCCAGATTTACACTGCCCTGCTCTCACATTATGTTCTAAGTTCCTCTAACAGGTCATTAAGCTTTGGACACTCAGTGGCTTTTTCAGCATTAAACTTTCAAAATCCTTCCACAGTCCTCTCCAAAACACATGGATTAGGTCTGTCACAGCAGTACATTACTCCAATTTCTGTCATAGTTAGGATTCCCACTGATATGATAAAGCATCACAAACAAAAGCAACTTGGAGAGAAAAGAGTCTATTTTACCACAAAGTTTCCCATCACCATGTGTCACTGCGGAAAGCCAGCAGGAAGCTCGATGCAGAAATGAATTAATAGATCATAGAGAAATAATTCTTGCTTGTTTTCTTCCCTTGGCTTACTTGGCCTACTTTTGCACAGTAGCAAGGGCCATCAGGACAGAGATGACACTGCCCATAGTGGGCTGGATTCTCCCACATCAATCAAGAAATGCGCCATCAGCTTACCTACAGGTCCACCTGATATGGTCCTTTTCTCAATTGAAGCTGCCCTTTTTGAAATGACAATGGTTTGTATAAAGTTGACAGAAAATTAGCCTATGCAGAATTAACATGAAAATGGGGCCAGAGATGGAAAGACCAGAGTGACCAGAAGCTTTAAAACTATACCAAAAGTAAAGATGATAGCAGAGCTAAATGTACAAAATGTTTGGTACTTTGGGGCCTTAAACACGTTATAGATTTTAACGTGTCTGCACAGCAGTCCTATGAGGGATTTGCTGTCACTATCCCATTTTTTAAGATGGAGGAAACCACACACAGAGAAGTCTCAGATCAGTATATAGTAGTACTGAGATTCAAAATAACTGTATTCTTCCCTTCCCCATGTTCAGGAACCAGTTCACATTTATTCTGCATAGGTTAGTTTCTGTCAACTTTACACAAACTATTGTCATTTCAAAAAGGGGAGCTTCACGTGAGCAAAGGACCATATCACGTGGACCTGTAGGTAAACTAATAGTGCATTTCTTGATTGATGATTGATGTGGGGGAATCCAGCTCACTATGGTCAGTGTCATCCTTTTCCTGGTGGCCCTTGCTACTATAAAAAAGTAGACCAAATAATCTGTGACACACTTTGAAGTAGTGTGTTTTTTAAGCCATAATATGTTCTATAGCTTCATAGTCTTGCAGAGATGAGTCTGAAATTTTGTTCATTTTAACTAGGACCAAATGAAATAGAGTCTTGAAGACTACTAGCCAAAAGATCTTCCTCCTTCTATTTATATAAGAGGTGAATTGTGTAGAATGTGGTAAGGTGCAGACTTTGGGGATGTGCAAACTCAGAAACCCGGCTGCTCCTTCTGGTAGGTGAGCAAGATGTCTCATTTGCACCCCTGCTAAAAGCACAGCAGCCTACTGCTATAAGCAAGGATGCGAGTCACATTGCTCAGGCATGATTTCTTCCATCTCACGGAGGGATCTGACAGGTCAATGCATAGTGTAGGCTGTTTGAAAAGTTATGTGTGATTCAAGCAAATGACAAAGAACATAAGTGATATAATTCCTCCTCTGAGCTTTCAGGCTGATTTCATGACAAAATACAAACTATGTTTTTAACAAGACTTATTTCTTAAAATTTAAGCAGTGATAAAAGGGGTCCAATGGAAATATTTGTATTTACTTGGTCCCATGTAAGTTTAGAATGTTAGTTTTCAATTGTGGTTTTTGAAAAGGTTTTTGTACAGGTATAAAATTTACCTCAATCACATCTACACCCCCAGCCCTCACTGCAATTTCCAATAGATCCTCCCAACATGTCTCACTCTTAACTACGGATCCTCATTAATGATATACATTTTCAAATGGGTGTGAGTTGTCCACAGAGGCACAATCTACCATTATCCACCATCAAGAAAAGTGACTCTCCCCATAGTGGGACCCAATTGTCAATAGCTTCTCAGCTAGTGGTCAGGCTTCTATAGCTCCTCCCCAGCTATGCTGGACAATTTGACTGGCTTAATTTTCTTTGTGTGTTACACCCACAATCACAATTGCTGTAAGATTATGTGTTTAGCAGCCAGTTCATGTCCTGAGGACAGGTTTTATAGTGTTTCTCCTCATCCTTCTGTTCTTATGTTCTTTTCATTGCATTTTGCTGACCATCAAAGGTGGGGTTGATATACATGTTACTTCTATGGCTGAGAACTTATTCTCACATATTCTCAGGACATTGAACAGTTGGTATTGATAGCAATTACAACCTTCTCTGACCAAAGTTGAGACAGGGAGAAAAATCTATTGATATAAATAACTTAGAGCGAGTTTGACAACTTGACTGTTTAGCAATACACTAACAATTAATTCTCTTTCGGGGTCTATGACTTCTTAGTTTGTCATTTGGTTATATTTACAGTATTAGTCATGAATTATTTCCATGGAGGGAGGTCTCAAATCCAATCAAAAGCAAGGTTGATTACACCCATGGATAGTTTTACCACTAACGCACCGTCAGGTGCATCTTTCTTGGCAGTTGGTACTATAGACAGAGTTTAGCCCTGGTTATAGATGTCTTTTCTCTGCTGTCAGTTTGCATGGCATGATGAAAGCTAGCCAGCATGGATGTCATCTTTCTTTTTTATACTAATATATACACTAAAATGTTATATTTTAAAAGAAAATCAGAAACGTGCTCCTGCATAAATTGAAAAAGGAAATAAAGACCTTGGACTTAGGTTGTTACAAAATCTTAATGCCCAAGAGGGAAAACAAGTCAATATAGTAGTTACGTACATCGCTTTAATTGAAAAAAAAAAAGATATGAGTGGAAATCATAGACAAAGTTCTTTCTAATTTATATCAGCTATGCATTAATTTTTCATAGAATTTTTGTGACTTTCTTCAAGACTATTAAGGAATATGCAGTGCTTTATTGGAAGTGTCATATTTTATAAACATACTGCATTATGGATCTTCTTGGAGTGAGTATCTTGAAGAAAACATGGGCACAGTCAAAGAATATATATCGTAGACTTTTTCGAATAGACTATTGCTTAGTGAGAATCTAACATATAGTGTTGATAAGAATAATAATGCCCCTTGTTAGCCTGATGAAGTATGAATGAAGAAAACTCTTAACTATGAAAATATCTGACTTCTATAACTATTCAGAAACATACTCTATCTCCAAATCAGATGGTGGTAAGTGATTGGGGAAAATACCTGTCATCAATCTCTGCCCTCTACATTCTTCTTCTCATATGTCCCTGAATACTGGCATGGATACACACACACACACACACACACACACACACACACGCACACACACACACACACACACACGCGCACACACACGCACACACACACACACGCGCACACACACAAATACAAACATACACATACACTACACACATACACACACACACCACACATACACACACACAAATACAAACACACACAGACGCACACACACACACACACACACACAGATGCAGAGACAGAGGCAGAGACACACATCAAGAGAGACAGAGAGGCAGAGATAGGCAGCAAAAGACAGATGGAGACAGAGATAGACAGAGAGACAGGGAAGCAGACAGAGAGACAGAGAAGTTTCAGAAAACCAATAACTACATGGCAGATAGTAAAACTTATGATAACAAGTTAAATTTTTTAATTAGTTTAGAAAGTAAATGTTTAAAAAAAAGACACATCAAGAAGATGGAAGAAAGCATATATAACTTTTAGAGAAATATGATTGCATAAAATTAATAAACTCAACTATATCTTCAAATTATATTTAAGCACATAATCTGATAATACATACTTTTTAAATTAAAAGCAATTAGCAGCATTAAGTGGTAGAATTAAAATTAAAAGTGCATAAATAGATTACAAATAAAAATTGCTTTTAAAATTATGAAATGCACAGCATTATATAATGTTCTACAACTCATTCATACTAGTAATTTTTTCAACAAACTTCCAAGAATAAAAAACTTTTGTCTATACTAAACATGAGTAACTTGATCACTAGTTTAATTCTTTGAGATCTGGAATTATATTTGTGTAGGCATGTGAGAAATTGGTTTTTAAACAATTTTTAAAAGCATGATCATTTCAAAAGTCATACACCAGGATGTGTATCAGTAGTCCAAAGTTTTCTTACATTATACATTGGATTAAGAAATGTAATTAAAGGAAATCTTGAGGTAACCCAGTGCCACAGCTATACATACCTAAATCCCACTGGGAAAGAACTGGACTCTCAGAAGTGCAGATGATCCTGAGAGCCAACACCACCTCCTGGCCCAAGAGGAATCCACCCAGAGTCATTTGGACAGAGGATCCTAGGTGCAGTAAGGAGGAGGATCATTCTGGTCTCTGCCGGTGACCAGAGCTGAAAGCCAGTCTTCAGGAGATCTACCACAACTAAGAGCAGAGCTCAGTCTACCAATTCTGCTCAAATGGACCTGCCTAGAGTCCTCAAGACACAGGAACCAAGGAGAAGTCTAGGACAAGATACTTCAGGTTTCTGTCTACACCAAAAGCTGACACTGTGACATAGCTCTCTGTACCCAGATCCTGCTGGGAGAAGACTAGTCTCCAGCAGTGCTGACAAAAGCTTACAGGAGGGTCAAGCCACAGTCAGAGACAGCAAGACTAGCAAATACCAGGATGGAAAGAGGCAAGCACAGGAACCTAAGCAACAGAAACAAAAACTAATTGGCATCATCAAAGCCCAGTTCTCCTACCACAGCAAATACTGGTTATCCCAACACACCACACCAGAAAAGCAAGATTTAGATTTAAAATCGCATCTCAGGACTTTAAGAGAGACATAAATAACTCTCTTAAAGAAATAAAGGACAACACAAGTAAACAAGTAGAAGCCCTTAAAGATGAAACACAAAAATCTCTTAAGTAACAACAGGAAAACAGAACAAAGCAGGTGAAGGAATTCAACAAAAACATCCACGATCTAAAAATGGAAATAGAAACAATAAAGAAATCACAGAGGGAGACAACTCTGGAGATAGAAAACCTAGGAAAGAAATCAGGAGTCATAGATGCAAGCATCACCAACAGAATACAAGAGATAGAAGAGAGAATCACAGGGGCAGAAGATATCATAGAAAACATTGACACAACCATCAAAGAAAACATAAAAGACAAAAAAAGGTCTTAACCCAAAACATTCAGGAAATCCAGGATACAATGAGAAAACCAAACCTAAAGACAGTAGGTAGAGAAGAGAGCAAGGACTCCCAACTTAAAGGGCCAGTAAATATGTTCAACAAAATTATAGAAGAAAACTTCCCTAACCTAAAGAAAGACATGCCTATAAACATATAAGCAGCCTACAGAACTCCAAATAGTTTGGACCAGATAAGAAATTCTTATTGTCACATAGATGTCAAAACACCAAATGCACAAAACAAAGAAAGAATATTAAAAGCAGTAAGGGAAAAAGGTCAAGTAACATATAAAGACAGACCTGTCAGAATTACACCAGACCGTTCACCAGAGACTGTGAATACCAGAAGATCCTGGGAAGATGTCATACAGACCCAAAGAGAACACAAATGTCAGCCCAGACCACTATATCCAGCAAAACTTTCAATTAACAAAGATGAAGAAACCAAGATATTCCATGAAAAAACAAATGTACACAGTATCTATCCACAAATCCAGCCCTACATACAGCTGCATACAGATGGATAACAGATGGAAAACTCCAAAACAAGGAGGTATACTACACCACAGAAAAATCAAGAAAGTAATCTTCTTGCATCAAATCCAAAAGAAGAAAGACACACAGACATAATTCCACCTCTATCCACAAAAATAACAGGAAACAACAATCTCTATTCCCTAATATCTCAATATCAATGGATTCAATCCCCCCCTCAAAAAAAAAAGACATAGACTAACAGACTGGATACATAAAGAGGACCCAGCATTTAGCTGCATACAGAAAACACACCTCAGTGATAAAGACAGAGACTACCTCAGAGTAAAAGGCTGGAAAACAGCAAACGGTCCCAAGAAACAAGCTGGAATAGCTATTCTAATATCAAATATAATTTATGTTCACTGAAAGTTATCAAAAAAGATAAGGAAGGATACTTCATGTTCATCAAAGGAAAGAATCCACCAAGATGAACTCTCAATCCTGAATATCTATGCTCCAAATGCAATGAGACCTACATTCATAAAAGAAACCTTACTTAAGTTCAAAGCACACATTGCACCTCACAAAATAATAGTGGGAGATTTCAAAACTGTACTCTCAATGATGGACAGATTGTGGAAGCAGAAACTAAACAGAAACACAAAGAAACTAATGGAAGTTACAAACCAAATGAATGTAACAGATATATCTACCTATCTATCTATATATATATGATATATAAAACATTTCATCCTAAAATAAAGGAATAAACTTTCTTCTTAGCACCTCATGGTACCTTCTCCAAAACTGACCATAAAATTGGTCACAAAACAGGCTTCAGCAGATACAAGAAGATTGAAATAATCCCATGTATCCTGTCAGATCACCATAGACTAAGGCTGGTTTTCAATAATAAGAAAAATGACAGAAAGCCCACATACACATGGAAGTTAATCAACGCTCTACTCAATGACACCTTGGTCAAAGAAGAAATAAAGAATTTTAAGACTTTTTAGAATTTAAATAATAAAGGCACAAAATACCCAAACTTATGGGACCCAATGATAGCAGTGCTAAAAGAAAAACTCATAACTCTTAGTGCCTCCAAAGAAACTTGAGAGATCATACACTAACAGATAGATAGTACACCTAAGAGCTCTAGAACAAAGAGAAGCAAATACACCTAGGAGAAGGAGATGGCAAGAAATGATTAAATTCAGGGCTGAAATCAATCAAGTAGAAACAAAAACAATCAACAAGACAAGGAGGTGGTTTTTGAGAAAATCAATAAGATAGATAAACTCTTAGCCAGACTAACCAGAGGGCATAGAAGGAGTATCCAAATTAACGAAATTGGAAATGAAAAGGGAGAGATAACAGCAGAATCTGAGGAAATTAAAAACACACCAGTTGATATTGCAAAAACCTATATTCAACAAAACTAAAAATCTGGATGAAATGGAAAAATTTCTAGACAGCTATCAGATACCAACATGAAATCTGTATCAGATAAACCATCTAAACAGTCCCTCAACTCCTACAGAAATTGAAGCATTTATTAAAAGTCTCCCAACCAAACAAAGCCCAGGATAGGATGGGTTTAGTGGAGGATTTTATCAGACCTTCATAGAAGACCTAATACCAATACTGTCCACAATATTCTATAAAATAGAAACAGAGGGATCACTACCCAATTCTTTCTATAAAGCCAGAATTATTCTTATACTTAAACCACAAAAACACCCAACAAAGAGAACTTCAGATCAATTTCCCTTATGAATATCAATGCAAAAATATTCAATAAAATTCTTGCAAACCAAATCCAAGTACACATCAAAACAATGATCTATCATGGTAAAGTGGGCTTCATCACAGAGATGCAGGGATGGATGGTTCAGTATAGAAAAATCCATCAACATAACTCACTATATAAACAAACTCAAATAAAAAAAATGCACGATCTTCTCATTAGATGCTGAGAAAGCATTTGACAAAATTCAACACCCCTTCATGATAAAAGTCTTGGAAAGATCAGGAATGCAAGGCCCACAACTAAACATAGTAAAGCAATATACAGCAAACCAGTAGCCAACATCAAACTAAATGGAGAGAAAACTGAAGCAATCCCAGTAAAATCAGGGATGAGAAAAGGCTGCCTGCTCTCTCCCTACTTATTCAATGCAGGGCTCCATATCTTAGCCAGAGTAATCAGAAAACAAAAATGTGAAACGGATACAAATTGGAAAACAAGAAATTAAAATATTACTATTTGCTGATGATATGATAATAAACTTAAGTGACCCCCAAAAGTTCTACCAGAGAACTACTAAACCTGATAAACAACTTCAATAAAGTGGCTGGATATAAAATTAATTAAAACAAATCAGTAGCCTTCCTCTTCTCAAAGAATAACCAGGCTGAGAAAGTAATTGGGAAATGACACCCTTCACAATAGTCACAAATAACACAAAATACCTCAGTGTGACTCTAACCAAGGTAGTAATAGATCTGTATGACAATAACTTTAAGTTTCTGAAGAAAGAAATTGAAGATCTTAGAAGTTGGAAAGATTTCCCATGCTCATGGATTGGCAGGATTAATATTTGAAAAATGGTCATCTTGCCAATAGCAATCTACAGGTTCAATGCAATCCCCATCAAAATTCCAACTCAACTCTTCATAGAATTAGAAAGAGCAATTTGAAAATTCATTTGGAATAACAAAAATCTCAGGATATCAAAAACTATGCTCAACAATAAAAGAACTTCAGGGGTAATTACTGTCCTTGATTTCAAGCTGTATTACAGAGCAATAGTGATAAAAACTGTAGAGAATTGGTAGAGCGACAGGCAGGTAGATCAATGGAATAGAATTGAAGACCCTTTAATGAACCCACACTCTTATGGTCACTTTATCTTTTACAAATGAGCGAAAGCCATACAGTGGAAAAAAGATAGCATTTTCAACAAATGGTGCTGGTTCAACTGGAGGTCAACTTGTAGAAGAATGCAAATCGACCCATCCTTTCAACCTGTACAAAGCTCAAGTCCAAGGGTATCAAGGACCTCCATATAAAACCAGATATACTCAAACTTATAGATGAAAAACTCAAAAAAAGCCCTGAACCCATGGACCCTGAAAAAATTTCCTGAACAGAACACCAATGGCTTATGTTCTAAGATCAAAAATGAACAAATGGGACTTCATAAAATTTCAAAGTTTCTGAAAGGCAAAGGACACTCTCATCAGGACAAAATGGCAACCAACAGATTGGGAAAAAAACTTTACTAATCCTACGTCCCATAGAAGGCTTATATCTAATATATCCAAAGAACTCAAGTAGTTAGGATCCAGAGAATTAAATAACACTATTAAAAATGGGATACAGATCTAAACAAAGAATTCTCAACTTAGGAATATCAAATGGCTGAAAAACACCTAAAGGAATGTTCAACATCCTTAGTCATCAGGAAAATGCAAATCAAAACAAACGTGAGATTCTACCTCTTGCCAGTCAGAATGGCTAAGACCAAAGGGGGAAAAAAATCAGGTGACAACAGATGTTGGCCAGGATGTATAGAAAGAGGAATACTCCTCCATTTTTGGTGGGATTGTACAACCACTCTGGAAATCAATCTTGACGTTCCTCATAAAATTGAACATAGTACTACTGAGGACCCAGATATTCCACTCCTGGTTATATACTCCAAAGTCGCTCCAACATATAAAAAGGTCATGCTCCACTGTGTTCATAGCACCCTTATTTATAATAGCCAGAAGCTGGAAAGATGGCTTGCTGGAATTTATGGCTTGCTGCACCTCAGCAGCTGAGTCCAGGATCAGATATAGAAACCCACTGCACTCTGTATTCAAGACCACTACAAAATAGAAATTGTAACACTCTTTCCTATCTCATGGTTTCTTTCTAAATTTACTTCCAGATTTTGAAGAATCTTCACAGTGACTCTCATAGTGTCTTCACCAGTTTGTACTCCCACCATCAGTGAATAAGTGTCCCCCTTTTCACATCCATTTGTCAACATTTGTTGTCTTAATTTTTTTTTTTGGTGTGTTTGTGATCGTAGCCATTGTAACTGGGATAAGATGAAAATCTCAAAGTAATTTGGTTTGCATTTCTTTTGTAGTTAAGGATCTTGAACTTTTTTTAAAAAATGTTTCTCCCCAGATGCCCTTCAACAGAGGAATGGATACAGAAAATGTGGTACATCTACACAATGGAATATTACTCAGCTATCAAAAACAATGACTTTATGAAATTCATATGCAAATGGATGGAACTGGAAAATATCATCCTGAGTGAGGTAACCCAATCACAGAAAAACACACATGGTATGCACTCATTGATAAGTGGCTATTAGGCTAAATGCTTGAATTGCCCTAGATGCACAGAGCACATGAAACTCAAGAGGGATGACCAAAATGCGTATGCTTCACTCCTTTAAAAAGGGGAACAAGAATACCCTTGGCAGGAAATAGGGAGGCAAAGTTTAAAACAGAGGCAGAAGGAACACCCATTCAGAACCTGCCCCATATGTGGCTCATAGATATACAGCCACCAAACTAGATAAGATGGATGAAGTAAAGAAGTGCAGGGTGACAGGAACCGGAAGTAGATCTCTCCTGAGAGACACAGCCAGAATACAGCAAATACATAGGCAAATGCCAGCAGCAAACCACTGAACTGAGAACGAGACCCCCGTTGAAGGAATCTTAGAAAGGACTGGAAGAGCTTGAAGGGGCTTGAGACCCCATATGAACAACAATGCCAAGCAACCAGAGCTTCCAGGGACTAAGCCACTACCCAAAGACTATACTTGAACTGACCCTGGGCTCCAGCTGCATAGGTAGCAATGAATAGCCTAGTAAGGACACCAGTGGAAGGGGAAGCCCTTGATCCTGCCAAGACTGAATCCCCAGTGAACATGATTGTTGGGGGGAGGGCGGTAATGGGGGGAGGATGGGGAGGGGAACACCCATATAGAAGGGGAGGGGATGGGTTAGGGGGATGTTGGCCCGGAAACCAGGAAGGGGAATAACAATCGAAATGTAAATAAGAAATACTCAAGTTAATAAAGATAAAAAAAAAAAGAAAGAAAACTTATAGTAATGGTGTGTTGTAAAAAAAATTAAAAAAATAGTTTTTAGGGACTAATAGTTGAATAAAGGTAGTTTTTTATTTTCTCAAGCATTTTGATCCATAATTGGTAGGTAGCTTCTATAAATATAGATCCTGAATATATGGCAAGAGATTACATAGTTTTATCTAGGTTATACACACACACACACACACACACACACACACACACACACAAACCTACATATGTACTTTATGTATGTATATAAAATGTATTTATATAATGTATATAATTTAATTTTATATGAATATGTAATATATAATATACATTATATTTGTATAATGGCTACATTAAAATATATTAGCAGAATTATATAAGTATTTTAAATAATTGTTCCCTATTATAATCCATCATTTATACACACACACACACACACACACACACACACACACACACACATAATCAAAGTACCTATAAGGAAAAATACCATGAATAGTAAAAATTTTTATGTTATAATATGTAAATAAGGATTCTCTTGCGTCCTTCATTTTCAGCCCTAGTGTGATTCACAGATAGACTAATGCTCACTCTCTTATCGTGCTTCTTGGAGGCATAACAGCGAGGAGACTGGTTTGCAAAGGTGATGGATGCATACTCAGATGCAAGATAAAGTCTTCTGTTGACCTCAAGGTAAGAAAGACGATAGAATGGTTCCCATGAACCAGAATCCTCTCAAGGGCGCTATACCTGCTCCACAAGGACAGTTTTGTCTACGCCATGAAGAAGCAAACACAAATCACATCTTGGGAAACATCCACAGTTTACCCTTGAGGAACACAAATGGTGAAATAGAACACCATTGACATTAGCAGAAACCACAAACTTCATCAGTTTTTTCACTTGCCACACGACAAATATAGAATAGTGACTGTATATCACCTAAAACTACAAAGTAGACTATATTGCAAAGTAAAATATACAAAATTAATATGATATATTTAATTAATTAAAACTTTGCCTTTGAAATTGAGCAAGGAAGGAACAAGCAGCTTCTAGAAAATGTCCAAACAGACTTGGAGAAAAAAGGAAGACATTTTTAAATTAAATATTTATTAAACAATACATTGTAACAGTAAAGGAATTGGATTACATATAGTTTGAGAGAGAACTAGAGAACTACACAGGAAAATGTCACAGATTACTGTAAATGAAGCAAGAGGAGGTAAGACTGTAAGCCATATAGAGGATGAGAGTGACCATTAACAAGAAAATGAGAAGGTTTTTACATTTTTTAATCATTCTTCTAAGCAGATGAAATGAAAATTGATATGAAATGTAAATGACTGATATTGTCTAGGATAACAAAAGACAAAATATATAGAAAACTTGAGATAGAAATACAGAGGAGTCTATCTATATCTTTGCGCATTCTTGTCAATACCCAGAGAATATTTTAAAAGCAACCTGTGAGGGAAGAAAAGAAACAAATGAAAATAGTCATTTACCTTGTGAAAATAACACAGACTCACGATAAAACCTCACCCACGATGCAGCACACCAAGCAAGAACCTTTCATCTTGGGATTGTGTTTTCAAAGAAAAAAAAATCAGAGCAGAGATGTTAACTGACATTTCCAAATAAAAGTCTAATCATTAATGCTTTTCCATAATCAATGTCACCTTTCTGTTTTGTTCTGTATCTTTTTCTTAATCAATGTTCTCTTTGCCTTTGAAACCATCATTCTGCAGTGTACATCTGTGATGGTTTGTATATGCTTGGCCCAAAGAGTGACAAAGGTCTGGCCTTGTTGGAATAGGTGTGGTCTTATTGGAGAAAATGTACCACTGTGGCTTGGGCTTTAAAATCCTTATCCTAGCTGCCTAGAAGTCAATCTTCTCCTAGCAGCCTTCAGATGAAGATGTCTACCTCTCATGTTCTTCTGCACCATGCCAGCCTGGGTGTTGCCGTGCTTCTGCCTTGATGATAACGGACTTTGTATCCGTTCAAGGGCTGAAGACTAACTTTTAACTTGTCAGAAATTCAGAAGATTTGGGAGGATGGGCCTATGAGATGGAGGGATCTATGAGATATGCATGTCAGAAATAATGGAGTCAAAAGACAGGGGGAGATTCACCAGGAAAATATTGTGAGAAGAGATGGGAGTGGCTAAGGAAACAAATTGAGAGAAAGGATTGAAGGAGCGGAAGGGGCTTGCAACTCCATAAGAACAACAATGCTAACCAACCAGATTTCCCAGAGAATAAACCACTACCTAAAGAGTACACATGGACAGACCCATGGGTCCAGCTGCATATGTAGCAGAGGATGGCCTTGTTGGGCACCAATGGGAGGAGAAGTCTTTGGTCCTGCCAAGGCTGGACCCCCCAGTGTAGGGGAATGTCAGGGCAAGGAGGCTGGTAGGGGTGGGTAGTTGGGTGGGGGAACACCTTCATAGAAGAAGGTGGAGGGGGAATAGGATAGGAGGTTTAGGAATGGGAAACTGAAGAAGGAATAACATTTGAAATGTTTAAATAAATTTATTATTTAATATTTAAATAAAAATATTCAATAAAAAAGAAATGAAAAGAAATTGAGAATTACCTAAAAGCTGTAGGGCAGCATACCAGGGCAGCTAGGAGCACAGAGGACTTTGTAATTGACTCAAATGCAACTGTGCTTGAATGTTACATAACAAAGCAAACTTTCATATGCTTGATCTCCACAAATTTGGGGAAATATTTGTGAAATTCGGCAATATTGTTTCTTATTCTTTCGAACCCTGACCTTGTATTCTGCTTAAGAACTTGCTTTAATGCTATATATTAAAAGGTGCAAGAAGGTTTAAATGTGCATAAATGTTTGTTGACCTATCAATTTCGATAATATAAACCTTAAAAAAAATCACTTGACCACTTTCAATACTTCAATTTTAAGAATTGCAAGAACCGCCAGTGTTTCACCAGTCAGGTGAGAGTTAGTCTAATGTAAATGTGTATAGGACATAAGATTTCATAAAACACAGACCAAAGCAAAAATCAAAGTCTGGGATTTGTTAGTTTTTCTGATGGTTTGAAAATGTCAAAATGAATGAGCATCTGATCCCTTCAGGAAACCTGGTGTTAACAAGGGGGAATTATTCACTCAGAACGAAAGCCCCAGTATCTATTCAGGAGCAGTTGGAAGCAGATACAATTACATCAGGTAAAGTTCTCTTATGACTGGCGGAGTTGCTTCGAGGTAAAAGAGAAAATGCAAAAATTTGGGGCTCCAGATGGCATAAGATCTATTTTTGGGCCAATAGAAACTTATATTTGGTTGGGGCACTTAACAGAATGAGTAGCAGAAGTATGGTGAAAAGTAATTTAGACCTGCATTTGAAAGGGTACAGCTTGGGGCAGACAGGAGCAGGTGTCAGACAGGAAACAGCTCAGGTCAGCCAGCAAGTAGGAGGAAACAAAAGGCAGAAAGAGAGGATGCGTTCTCCAACTTTGTCAGAAAGGCTGGCTCCTCCAAATCGCTACCGAGACATAATACAACTCAAACGTGAAAATAAGCCAATGGCAAGGACTCTCATTCTATCTAAGAAATGCTTATTTCAAATTTGAAATTATGTCAATTTAATTCCATTTCCAGACTTGTTAGCAAAATACTCACTTCTTTCATTAAACCCAACAAAAAACAACCTACTTGACTAAAAACCTGAAGTCAATTTCCTAGAAATAAGAGGACCTTGGAAAGGTTAGGAGGAAAAAGAGAACATGAAAAAGTTCTTTTATCTAAGGACAATTCTTCTGTGATAAAGGCAGCTTAGAATCTTTTCAGCAGCCAGTATTTCTGGGGGCCACTTATTGGTGTGCCCCAGGCCTAACGGTGGCCTTCATCTCATCACACTTGTTTAGGGTTTACCTGTCACTCTGTGTATATGGCCTCCTTCTCCCATCAAGAGACAGAAATTAAGTCCACAATTGTCCTGAAGCACAATGTACAGCTTCAGGAAGATAGGATTTAAATAAGAAGGTTGGTCTGACAGCTGGATATTCCAGTGTGATGTCCAGTTTGGTATTCAGTTTTTAACTTGAAAAAGCACTATGGAAAACATAAAAGCAAAGTTCCAATTGATACAAGCAGTGATGTAAAGTTCAATGTATATGTTTAATGGCATTACCTAATCCTATCCCAAGAAAGGGGGATTATCTAGATGTCTGAATTTCTCAGACCCTCCTCTATGGATATAAAGCATGGAGGTGCTTGAATAACAACTTTGTTTTTAATAGAAAATACATATCTAATTGATGAAATTCTGAGAATAAAATAAAGTGAAAAATCATAAAGATATTTTCTGCAATAGGCACCATCCAGGGAAATACGGTATCATGGTCATGAAATTCTTCCCTGTGTAATCGTACCAATTGTATCTGCTCCCTCCCTGTCTGCTAAACAATGTGAAGAAGCTTAATAATGTACATGATGGAACCCTTGAGAATAATTGTGCTGTGTTATTATGACATTAAAGTTCCCTTGACCCTTTTGGTCTGTGGTCTCCACCTGCACCCAGAGCTGGGGCTGTCTCACAGCCCTGAGACCCAAAACCTGCCTACAGGGAGCTGGTCTGTCAGGAGCTCTCTCCCTCCTAGGCCCACTGGTAGGACCCTACGTTCTCTCCACTGACCATCCGAAGAGAAACCAGTCTGGAGCACACAGGGAGCAGGAGCCACAGGGCAGCCTAGGACAGGACCCTTCCAGTCCCCATCTGCGCCCAGAACTAAGGCTGTCCCAGAGTCCTCGGACGCAAAACCTGCCCACAGAGAGCTGGTCTATGAGGAGCGCTCTGACTCCTAAGCCCACAGGTGGGACCCCACTTTTGCTCCACTGACTGTCCAAGGAGAAACACTCCTGAAGTACACAGGACATGGGAGCTACAGGGTGGCCTGCTACAGGATCCATCTGGTATCCATCTACACCCAGAGCTAAGGCTGTCCCACAGACCTCGAGCCCCAAAACCTGCCAGGAGAGAGCTGGTCTCCCAGGACCTAAAGTTGACTTTCAACCCAAAGTTATCAAAAAAGATAACAAAGGACACTTCATACTCATCAAAGGAAAAATCTGCCAAGATGAACTCTCAATTCTGAACATCTATCCTCCAAATCAAGGGCACCCACATTTAGAAAAGAAACTTTACTAAAGATCATAGCATACATTGCACCTCATACAATAATAGTTGGAGACTTCAACTCACCACTCTCATCAATGGAAACAGAAACTAAGTAGAGACACAGTGAAACTACTAGAAGTTATGTACCAAGTGGATTTAACAATTATCTAAAAACTATTTCATCCTTAAACAAAGGAATGTACCTTCTTCTCCCCACCCATGGTACCTTATCAAAAATTGACTATATAATTGATCACAAAAGAGGCCTCAATAGATGCAAGGAAATTGACATAATCCCATGCGTCCTGTCAGATCACCATGTATTAATGCTGGTCTTCAATAACATCAAAAACAACAGAAAATCCACATATACAAGGAAGCTAAACAACACTCTACTCAATGACAACTTGGTCAAAGAAGAAAGAAAGAAATTAAAGACTTTTTAGAATTTAATGAACACGAAGGCATAACATACCCAAACATATGGGACACAATGAAAGCAGTGCTAAGAGGAAAATTCGTAGCTCTGAGTGCCTCCAAAAAGAAACTGGATAGAACATACAATAACAGCTTGGTAGCACACCTGAAAGCTCTAGAACAAGAAGCAAATACACCCAAGAGGAGTAGATGGCAGGAAATAATCAAACTCATGGCTGAAATCAACCAAGTAGAAACAGAAAGATCTATACAAAGAATGGAGAAAACCAGGAGCTGGTTCTTTGAGAAAATCAACAAGATAGATAAACCCTTAGCCAGAGTAAGCAGAGGGCATACAGACACACACACACACACACACACACACACACACACACACACACACACACACACACACACACACACACAGAGAGAGAGAGAGAGAGAGAGAGAGAGAGAGAGAGAGAGAGAGAATCCAAATTAACAAAAGTCATAAATGAAAAGGGAGACATAACAATAGAAACTGAGGAAATTAAAAAAAAAATACAAAAGCCTATACTCAACAAAATTGGAAAACCTGGAGAAATGGTCAATTTTCTAGATAGATTCCAGGTACTAAAGTTAAATCAAGATCAGATAAACCATCTAAACTATCCCATAACCCTGATAGAAATAGAAGCAGCCAAATAGGAACAAAGTTTGGAGCAGATATCAAAGGAAAGGCCATCCAGGAACTGTCCCACCTGGGGATCCAATCCATATACAGAAACAAACCCAGACAGTATTGTGGATACCAAGAAGTACTTGCTGATAGGAGTCTGATATAGCTGTCTCCTGATAGGCTGTGCCAGATCCTGACAATATAGGTGTGGATGTTTGCAGCCAATCATTGGACTGAAAATGGGGTCCCCTGTGGAGGAGTTAAGAAAAGGACTGAAAGAGTAGAAGGGTTATGATCCCATAAGAAGAACAACAATATCAATCAACCAGATCCCCCAGAGCTCCCAGCGACTAAACTACCAACCAATGAGTACACATTAAGGCACCCACGGCTCCAACTGCATATGTAACAGAGAATGGCATTTTCCAACATCAATAGGAGGAGAAGCCCTTGCTCCTGTAAAGACTCGTTTCCCCAATGTAGGGGAATGCCAGGGCACTGAGGTAGGTGATCCTGGGTGAGTGGGAGTGGGACCATTCTCACAGATGCAGGGGGATGGTATAGGAGGTATTGGAGTCGGGGAAAAAGTGATAAAATTTAAAATGTAAATACATAAAATATCCAAGAAAAATAAAGTTTAAAAAAAAAAAACAAAAACAAAACGAGAACAAAAAACTCTTCCCTTGAATACAGGTTTTAAATTAGATGGCAAAGGAGCCAATTTAAACATAAAATACTTAATTCATTTTTAACATTAAAATTGATCTATTTGCTACTAAATATTATTGCAAATTATTAGTGAAAACTGATATTTATTTGAATGACTTAGTGGTCTTTCAATTGATAAGGCTGTCATCGAGTTCATTTAATAGAAATTTTGTTGCTTTATTAGCGTACTTGAGTTCCTAGCTGATGAACTCATGCTCATGTATATTTGATTTCCATTCTTTTGCTCCTTTCATATTTATTTTTTCTTATTTTTTGAAACTATCATGTAGGCACTCAATGAGATATAATAATGTCTACTACTCATTCCCCCCTAACCCTTCCAACTTCTTTTATATCCTCCACAGCATGCCCTCCCCCAACTTTATGTCTTCTTATATTTCTCTTATATTAAGCCTTTTTTTAAAAAGAATTAGCCTTGCCCATATGTCTGTGGATGTGGGGTCATCTATTGTATCCTGGGAAACATACCAGTGGCTACATGCTCGATAAAGAATTAATCTGCCCGGCAACCATCCACTGTTAACAGTTCCTTAGTGTGGAGCTTATGGCCAGGAGATCATCTACAGGATAAAACAGAAAACTTATGGTGTACTTTAGAAAAATATGGTTTCCAAACAGGCATGCAAGATAATAGAATCAAAATATGAGAGGGAAAAATGATGAGTGATTTGCCAAGTTCAGTGGAAGTCTGTTTCAAAACCAAACTGAAACAGGGAAGAAAGCTGTGATTTCAAATGGAGTTTTAAAGTTAAGACTAAATTCAAGCTCTGTCATTGAGCAGATCATCCTATTGTGATGGTAATGACATGTTGTGTGGGAAGTGCTGGTTTTCTTGCAATGGAGGAAGAAAAAACATTGCTGCGATTGGTTGATGTACACATGAAGGTCAAACCACAAAATCACTGACATGCTGACTGTCCAACTCATAACTGGGTTGCTTTTTGTGCTAAGAATTCCAAGTTTGTGTTCAAATTTGTGTGTGTGTGTGTGTGTGTGTGTGTGTGTGTGTGTGTGATTATATTATGAACTCATCCCATTTGGGGGGCGGTGGTAAGGGGTATTGTGCCTAGCATTCCCAAGAGGTCTTCATGGTTTCACTAAATTTCCCATATTCTACCAACAGGCTTTTGAGGTACACTAATGGGAGAGTATATGTTGCCAATCCCTCCAGTTCACAATTTGGCTAGAAACAAAAACGGCAATGATTTTGGGGCCTCATTATGTCTAAGAGGATTAAATACTTTTTAATATTTCATATTCGTTTTAAGTTACTAAGCAAATTAAAGAATATGAACATGTCTGAGGAGGGCCACCATGGCGTACCTGCAGTTCTGAAAGCTGGTCCCGATTCCTGGCGTTCCTTCCAAAGGGGAGTGAGGTCTCAATAAAGAAGAGGTGAGGATTTCCTAAAACCTGCTCTGCAGCTCCTGGGGGAGTTGGGATGAATGGATACTCTGGTTTCTCAGGCCAAGAGAGCTAAATTTTATCGGGTATTCTAAAGTCCTGGCAAAATGAAAGAACCTTCAAAGAAAAAATCAAGATTACACTTTTCTTTCTGAGGAGACAGGCCATGGTTTCAGTTTAAAGAGAAAAGATGCGAAATATAAAATGTCTTATCTTTTCAAGTGAGAAACTTAAAATTAAATATAAGACCCCTTCAACTTTTTCCCAAAATTCTTGAGAGCATGGCTTTTCTTTATCGGAGATGAAAGAGTAGCCTCTTTCAGACTGCTCTGGTCTGGTCTTTTCTGAGACACCATAACAATTTCTTTTGCCATAATTTAAACCAGAATGAATAAAATGAGTTATAATTAAATAAAATGCAAGAAAGTCGACTGTTTTTAATTGATTCTAATTTATTTACAACACGCACACACACACACACACACACACACACACACACACACACACACACACACAGGCATGCAAGTACATGTGCACTCTCGCAAAACCAGCTAACTAACCAAACATTGGAAAACAAAAGCAAAGCAGTCCCATTTGCCATTTACTACTTAGTGGAACACGTCAATGATCTTAAACATTTTTTCTATTTTGGCTAACACACTTTGAATTTGGAAAGCTTGAAAAATGTTTAACAATTCAGATAATCTTCTTTAACCAAGGTTCCTTATCCAAACTGCAGAATATAGAAAACATGTTGATTTTCTCTGGTTTCTATCAAAGCTTGTATGTATTGGCATTGCTTCCATCAAGGGAGAAAATGCATTCATTGCATAGAATACATGGTTTATAGACTTCACACACCTATTTCCTGCTAAAAGTTCATGTTGTTTAATTTTATAAGAGAGATATGTTTTAGTTGTTTTCTTTAATTGCCTCTCACAGCATTATTTGAAATGTAACATACAGTCGTGATGTCTAATGGCCCATATGCCAGCCTGTCTTCCTTCTTATAATAAGATGGTCAAACTATATTTAAAACCAGTGTCAAAGCAATCATGGTGGTTGGTGTATATTATCACCTTGACACAATCAAAATCACCTGGAAAATGAGCCTCCACAAGAATGTGTTCGTCTGAGGATATGTCCATGGGATAGTTTCTTGATTTTGTTAACAGATGTGGGAAGACTTGTTTTTTATTGGATATTTTATTTATTTACATTTCAAATGTTAATCTCTTTCCAGATTTCCCCTCTGCAAACCCCTTATCTCATCCCCCCTCCTTCTGCTTCTATGAGGGTGCTCTCCTACCCACCCACACACCCACTCACTGCCCTGGCATTCCCCTACACTGGGGCATCAAGCCTTTACAAGACCAAGGGCCTCTCCTTTGACTGGTGCCAGATAAGGCCATCCTCTGCTACATATGCAGTTAGAGCCATGGGTACCTTCATGTGTACTCTTTGGTTGATGGTTTAGTACCTGGGAGCTCTGGGGGATCTGATTGGTTGATATTTTTGTTCTTCCTATGGGGTTGCAAACCCCTTCAGCTCCTTCATTCCTTTTCCTAATTCCTCCATTGGGGTCTCCATTCTCAGTCCAGTGGTTGCCTACAAGCATCCGAATCTGTATTTGTCAGGATCTGGCAGAGCCTCTCAGGAGACAAGCTATATCACGCTCCTGTCAGCAAGCACTTCTTGGTGTTTACAATAGTGTCTGGGTTTGGTGTCTGAGTAGGTGGGCCCATCCCCCAACCAGGGCCTTACCTAACATATACATATGGTCTCTACAGGTTCTCCCTCCCTTTTATTCAGTATTTCAGCTAGTGTCATCCCTATTGGGTCCTGGGAACCTCTTGTTTTCCAGGAATCTGGGATTTCCTGGTGGCTACCGCCAGTTCCCCATCATCCACCATTACATACCTCTGCTCAATTTTCTTACCCTCTGTATATCATCCCTATACCCTCCCATACCTGATCTTGCCACCCCTTTTTTCCCTTCCCCCTCATCCCTTCCTCATAGTCCTTCCCACTCTCTACCTTCTCTCAGTATTTTGTTCCCCCTTCTGAGGACTGAAGCATCCACATTTTAGTCTTCCTTCTTTTTGAGTTTCATATGGTCAGTGAGTTATATCATGGGTATTCCAAGCTTTTGACTTAATGGTGGTGCATGGTCTCTAGGCTAGAATTCTAGGGTGTCTAAGAGTGGCAAAAGCAAACTACATGCTGTTGCATGTAATTTAAAATCCCTGCTAAAATCTAGGCTCTAGAATCAGTAGTGCCCATTCCTCCTTGCCCAGTGCTGAAAACAGTTGACTGGCCCTAGTTCCACCAATGACTGCTCTGTCGTCTCTCTCCTCTCCTCTCCTCTCCTCTCCTCTCCTCTCCTCTCCTCCTCCTCCTCTCCTCCTCCTCTTCTTTTCCCTTCTTCTCTCTCCCCTCCTTCTCCTCCTCCCCTCTCTCTCTCTCTCTCTCTCTCTCTCTCTCTCTCCCTCTCTCTCTCTCCCCCCCTCTCTCCCCCCTCTCTCTCCCCCTCTCCCTCTCTCTGTCTGTCTGTCTCTCTCTCTCACTCTGTATCCTCTGTATCTCTCTGTATAAATGGAAAACATCAGGCAGTCTTAATATTTAATACAATTAAATATCATTTAATATCAGTCATATCAGTGGTTAATACCATTTGGATCAGTAAAACTCCAACCTCAATATGCCCATGAAAGAAAACACAGCTCGGTTATAATATTTATAAGCCATACTCCTAGATTGGGCAGATCCACCACTACACTACTCTATCACCCAGCTAGGAGACCCCTTGCTACTTGCATTTTCTCCAGGCCACATGGATCTGCTCCATCTCCCATCTCCTCTCCTACATCTTCCTCTATCTCCATCACTTATTCGTGTCTGTATTCTCTCCTCTCCTCCATCTTCCTCTATCTCCATCCCTTATTCGTGTCTGTATTCTCTCCTCTCCTCCTTCTTCCTCTACCTCTATCCCTTATTCCTGTCTGTATTCTCTCTTCTCCTCCATCTTCCTCTATCTCCATCCCTTATTCCTGTCTGTATTCTCTCTTCTCCTCCATCTTCCTCTACCTCCATCCCTTATTCCTGTCTGTATTCTCTCTTCTCCTCCATCTTCCTCTATCTCCATCCCTTATTCCTGTCTGTATTCTCTCTTCTTCTCCATCTTCCTCTATCTCCACCCCTTATTCCTGTCTGTATTCTCTCTTCTCCTCCATCTTCCTCTACCTCCATCCCTTATTCCTGTCTGTATTCTCTCTTCTCCTCCATCTTCCTCTATCTCCATCCCTTATTCCTGTCTGTATTCTCTCTTCTTCTCCATCTTCCTCTATCTCCACCCCTTATTCGTGTCTGTATTCTCTCCTCTCCTCCATCTTCCTCTACCTCTATCCCTTATTCCTGTCTGTATTCTCTCTTCTCCTCCATCTTCCTCTATCTCCATCCCTTATTCCTGTCTGTATTCTCTCCTCTCCTCCATCTTCCTCTATCTCCATCCCTTATTCCTGTCTGTATTCTCTCTTCTCCTCCATCTTTAAACCTTCCAGCCCCATTTCCCCCTTCCATTGCCCAGTCATAAGCTCTAGTCTTTCTTTACAAGTTAAAATGGGAAACAGGTTCACATAGAATCACCTGAGTACATGATTCACTCTTTGTCCGGGTCATAATTAACATCAAAACACAAACAGCACCAAGCAACCATTACAACGTGCCAGCACACCTGCGTTCATTCCCTTCTGCTTCAGGGACTGCACATGATTAGCTGCTTCATGGTCCCCTTTCCTTGACTACATGACAATGTTGAACTATAACAAAAATTTATAAGACAAATTAGCCATTTCTCCTTTGAGAATATTTTATCGTAACAGAGGAAACTAAAACAGGTGGCAAGTTGAGAAGATTCTGTGCTTAAATTCTTCCATGCCTCCAATCCCAATGACATCCATTGAATTGTTTTTTTTCTTCTTTGCTTTCTATATCCTTTTTTTAAATTGTGATTTCATATAGACATTTGTTTTATTCAATGTCCCTCATAACAGTGCCTTTTTATTCAATTGTATATAAATGAATTGTATATATATTCAATAGAGCATAGGTCTATACCAATAATCATATAAGTAGAATTCTACCAATAGGAATTGCCTGCTTGCAAGAAACTAAATATATAAGCCTCTGTGACAATCAGAAAACTGAGAACAAATGACTTCTTAGCTTAGCCATCGATTCTATAAAAGGAAGATAGCTGAGGAACAAATCACTGGCCAATGTCCACATTTTGAAGTCTTCATAGTCAGGATACATAGAAAATCCTATTTATTACTGATAAATTCCCATAAAACCAGTCATAGTGAAACAAATGCTAATCTTAAGTAAAGGAACAATTGGGGGGTAGGCTAGATGAATTGTAATATTCAACATATATAATAACTCTAAAAAGCTATTGGCTCTTGAACTATAGTTTCGATAAAACAACTTTGCACAAGAATTAAAATGCAAAGAGGGAAAATGAAGGATAAAGCTGACAGTATACCAATACCCATTCCCACTCACAAGCTGACTATCTTGGAAATGAAATGTGGTTTTGATCAGAAACGAGGTACATATGCAGTCATAAAGTAAAGGATAAAGACCTCACAACCATAACTATGGGCTTTAGGAAGTACACAGTGACATCCAGAGACATAGTTATCTGTGCAGGCATTGTCGCTTTAAGAGCACAGGTGTGTAGCTATGGAGATGATTTGTGCTATGTCAGTGCAGATCTTCTTATCCCTTCCCACTTAGTGTGGGTCAGTGCAGCATGTTGGACTACCTACCTTGCTTTTCCCTTCCACGTCTCTAGAATGATTATGTTGATAAAACAAGAACAACCAAGAACTGGTCATTGATCTTGGCTTGTTCTTCCCATTAGAAAATCTGGAATAAATACAGAAATTTGAACTACAGAAATTGTAGGCAATATTTGAGAATACCAGCACAGAAATTAGCCATCAGGTTTGAAGAGGGAGTGCAGACACTGAGTGTACAGTAACAGAGCCATTTGTTTTGCAACTCCATGCTCTTCAGTTATTAATAACTTCCTATTTAAAAAACCTAATAACAAAATGTAGGATTTTTTAACATGGTGCTAGAGTTTAATACACCTACCACATCTTCTTAAGGTGGTTAAGATGTTACATTATAAACTACTGGCATTACCCCCAAAAGGTGCTGGATTGAGTGAAAAGAAAATTAGTCCTTGCTTAGTATATGCAATAGTTTCTAAAACTGAAAGATAGAGACTTCAGTATCTGAAATCTGATTTGAATTTTTAAATGAAGAACTTGGAATTCCATCTTGGCTATGGCAGAATACCTAATATCTGACACTTTAGAACACAAATTTGAAGTATCACATGGCTTCTAGGCAGGAAGCATTGAAGTACCAAGTGTCTGGGGAGAAGGGAAGCTGGGAATGTGAGTGCAATGCTGACAGTTATTGTCTGCCCGAAGGCATTTCGTAATTGTCTGAGATAAAGAAGCATCATGGGATCTTACATAGGCTCGCCATTGTGCACTGTCAAACTCAAATCATCTCAGTGTAGGATGTGAGTCCTGGGAAAATTCTAGCCTTATATGCAAGTATGTAAATTTGCAGCTTTGAATAAGTAGGCTGTTTGATAAATAATCCCATTGTGCTTCAAAACACCTTCTGCAAACTTTGAATTGCACTGACTTTCCCATCAGCTTACTCAGTCATCTCTATTAGCATCATCACCAGCTCTGTTTGTTTTTCCTGCTAGGAAGTTTATCTTCTTCAGTTCCCAGGACTCCAGAGACACAAAGGGGTGAACACATGGTATGTAACATGTTTACACGCTAACTAATACCTGGGTTGCTTCATGTTATGCTCTTGAGTGCCATCTCCCTTGTTGACTAGAGTAGGCATCATTATGCCCTGTAACCAGAATAGAAACATTCAAGTTCATTCGTCCTTCTTCTTAAACTCCAGTGTTTGGTATCGACATGGCACCGACAGTTTCAGTGAACATGCAGATCTCTCCGACTTAAGCATCTGCTGCTCTTTGCTACAGCCATTACCAGAGGGACTGAGTTCATGAATGAATGATCTAGGACCACTAAGCCATGTCACAGAATTTTTCACACTCTCCAGGTCACAGTGGCTCTCATGGCAATGACAGTTTAGGAGCTCAATTTCCAGGAACTCAGCACTGCACAGGAGGCCTAGGTCCCGTTTTGACAGTTGTATATATTTCCTCCCATAATCACTTTCTCAGGGCAAACTAGAGTCCAGAAGAGTGGGGTCATGACCAGTTCCAGAATTCATTCTCAAAGCATGATTTTCCCTCTCCATTGTCATAAGTCTTGGGTAGACACTAAGTTGTGTCTAGGCCTCTATTCCTTTGGTAACTACATTTTGAGATTTCACCCCTGTTATTGATAAAATTAATCAGAACCAAAAGGGTAGAGATTATTCATTGTGTTCTTTGTCAAATTATGAAGCCTGAGAGCCCTTCTGAATCCCTTTCTGACAGCATTTAAATTTCTCAGATTGAAAAATATATTCTAACTATGAAAACCTTGTCCATTAAGGAAAAAGTAAAATAGAATCTAACTGGTTAAGGTAACCCTTTAGATAGCAGGTGTGTGGTTTTAGTCATAAAAGCCAAAATGCTTATGTCAGCTTGTAGTAACAATCTTGGACACAGGAATATTATAATAATGTTTTTGTTTTAATCCCAGGTGTGGAATATGAAGATGCTTCAGACTGTTTACAGCAACTGATTATGATTTGCATCATGCTCTAGTAGGGGCATGATTTTGATAGTTGGTACAATTGTGTGATGATCAGAACACTGGGGACTTTTCAGAGGTTATATAAATGCTAGGGACTCTAAAGGTAGAGTGGAGTGTTGGTTGTTTTGTGGTTGCTGTTGGTCATGGTTTGTTAAGAAGTCATGCACAAAATAGAAACAAGAAAAAAATCAGATATCCTGATGATGATCAAACTTGTCCCATGGAACTTGACACCCTTAATCAGCAGGAAGTAGTCCAATAATAGTGCTGCTCCCTTTCCCACTGCTGTCCCCTTTTCTTTTCTCTCTAGTATTAGAGAGTTGAAAGGGTAAGAAAAGGGTGGAGAATGGTGGAAGAAAAAAGAACCCACAAAGTAGCAAAAGACAGCTACATCAGATCTAGGATATTACTTAAGAAGTGATTTTATTGTAGTGTGGTAACCTGTATTAAACATCCCAATACCAATGTTCTCTTCAGAAACTTATAATGATTTGTTGTAGCAAAATAAAGCTAAACTATTTTTATCTATTTGTCTTTACATAATTTCAGTTTTGCCATTTGAACTCTTCCAACTATGAAAAGACACTTTTAATTCTCATTCTTTGTCATACTTCAGTTTCATCCTCTATCTAACATTCCCGTATAGCCTGTCTTCCTTTCCTAGAGTGTTACCTTCGCCTCTGAGTGATCACAAAGTGTATTGCCCTCTGTAGGCACTGTGAATGTTTCCTCATGTCTAACCTTTCTTCTATAGGTGAGAAACCTTCCCTTCTCCACTAGTGTGTGTATTCTGTATAACTGTAAGTGCTGTCACATTAGGGGACAGTCGTCTAAGTTCTAAAGTAAAATAGTGATTTGTGTGGAGAACAGCTGAACATTGGATTCAAACTTCCTCTCAAGTTGACAGTGTCACAATCAAGTCTTCCTATGCCTGTGGGGATTTACATATTGCTCAGGCTTGGAGTGGATGGCTCATGCTGAGGGCTAGGGCTAAGGGTGGGGCTTTCCCAGGCTAGTGAATGTATAGAAAGAACAGGAAAATGCAGCTTTGACAAGCCCACTGCTTGTCTGGCCTCTCATTTTGTCACCGGTGTAGTGATTCTGAAGGTACAGCTTGTAATGTTCTGGTTCTCTTTGAGAAGAATTCTTAAGAATTTTAATTTTATATTTACTGTTTTGCTAAGATTCTAAAGACATACATAAAATCATTCATTTATTTTCATCAGACTTTTGTGCATTTTTTAGGAAGATCACCAATATCAGCTTTAATCATAATATTTAATCATAATATTCATTGGGAGGTTTTTGCTAGATGGCATGTGGAGGGCGTGTAGTGTTTGTTCAGTATGTAGAGCCACATGTGCAGTTTGACAGGCTTTTTCTAGTAGAATCTTTTTTTAAAAAAATGTTTGCATAGGTAAGTTTTTAACTAAAAGCCAAGTGAATAGATGAAAACAAGAGTAAAGGGGAAGAAAAACATTGTTAAAGAAATGCATAATGGAGTTAAAGAAAATGATTCCTTGTAGCACTGATGTTTGGTACTGAAAAGAGAAGATAACTCAGTAGCCACAACATCTGGCCTCTGCACTATGTCACTCCTTTTCCCCACAAACACTACATGTTTGGCTTTCATGAACCTGGGCACCACATGGATGGGCTCCTTAACATCCTACTTGCCTGTAGACTAAAGCCTGATATCAAAAATCTTCTGAGGCAGTTTTATTGAATCTTCCTCCCATAATCAGAAAAGTCTAGAATAAGGCATTTCCATGTATATTTCTCTTAAAAGGTAATTGGAGGACAAATACAAAATATTTTTGATTAAATGCATTTTGAAATATTTAATAGCCCCCGTGTTTAGATGTGTGTGAGTAATTAGTCTTTGAAAAGCAAGTCTATGCTGAAAGAAATTTACAAGAAAACATTTTTCTGTTAATGTGTCACTTCCTTTTTGACTCAAAGGAATTTACTGGAGGATAGCAATTCCCAAAATAAGTTGAAACCCTACATTAACTTCTTCTGCTGACATAAGAGAAGACTCTAATCAAATATTATAAATCATAAGTCACCCTCAAAACTAAAAACATCAAAAGTTTTAAGACAGAAACCTTTGAGGCTTCATATTTGTGGACCATGAAAAAAAGTTTCTGTTCTTTTTGAAGATTGAAGAATCCTTCCAAATGTTATTTTGACCTAGCCAAGATCTTTTCCACTTTCTGTTTTTTTCTTTTCTTTACTTCCTTCCTTTTAATTCTCTTTATTGTTTTTCTCCCCAACCCCATATCCTTTACTTTAAATAGCATTTTCTGACATGGTGGTGGTAGCACATGCCTTTAATCTCTGTGCTTAGGAGATGGAGAAGGGTGGATCTCTGAGTTGGAGGTCAGCCTGGCCTACACTGTGAGTTCTGGGTCATCCAGGACTACACAGAGAAACCTAACTCAAAAAAAAAAAAAAAAAAGAAAAGAAAAAGAAAAGAAAAACACTTACTAAACAACATATATGCACTCGATTTCCACCTAAAAGATAATACACTGGCATGAAGTATAACTGCTTTATAGTATGATCTTGTCCTCCAAGCTTTTGCACAGCTTTGAAATGTTTTTTTATCCTCGGCATCATCATACTTTCAAGGTTCGAATTTTGATGTTCTTTAGCATCTAAGTCAAAGTTCAAGTTGACCTCCAAACTTAGTTATTCATTCAGGCTTGTCTTAATCTTTGGGATGATTTGTGTGACACCTCGGATGAATCTAAAGATCCTGAGCACTGTGTTTCATGAATCTCTTCAATTATGTCAAGGCGCTTACAGCTATTGGGTGCAAGTAAAAGTTGCACAGACTAGAAGATATACTTTTCAGAAATTGTGGTATATTTAGTATCTGTTAAGTATCTCAATGGAAAGACTATTCCAGAGGTGTCCACAAAAGTTATATAAAATAAAGGAGACATGTGAACAAATATAATGAATATTAAAATCCTTTATAATTATAATTGAATAACAAAATTAAATATGTAAGTGTCTAAGCTTCCACCATAGCCCTTCTGACCGATTTGACCCCATCACTACAATTTTTTTCCTTCTTCATTCTTCAGAGACACATGTCTTATGTTCTATCCACCAACTCAGCTCTCAGATCCTTTATAATATTTGATTAGAAAGCTTCCATTACATAGCTAAGTAATTACCTCTATTATTGTCCCGTTTCTGACTTTGAATCTTGCTACTTAGAAACATGGATCTCAGGGTCTGGTTTATCCTTGCAGAGACTCCTGCTCACAACCCACCAATAGCTGTAGTCACTCTTTATCCCCCTGTTCTTCCTATTGCCTTTAGTACATTTATTATTGTTGGCAGCTACAGGATTTTTTATAGGTAATTTACATCATATTGATAAGATGTATGGCCAGTTAGATAGAGCAGTAATCTAGATCGTCTATCACCCCTGGGCGGCTGTTGAGCCTACGACAGTGTAGAAATTTTATCTTGAATGAATATATCAATAAAATCCATCCATATTTACCACCATTTCAGCATAAAATGGGCACAAACCATTTACTATAGGTCAGTAAATAACTTTCATCCTTACATCTTAATTTTATTGACTTGTTCCTGACAATTTTTTTGCATTATTTCTAACTCATTTTCTTTTCCAACAAATATCTAATAAATACTGGTTTCATATTGGGTCTGAAGATACAAAGGGGAACATGAAATAATTCTCACTAGTTAGTATTAATAACTTAGTGAACTGATTTAAAATATAAATACATCAAAATAAGTACAATAAGATAAAAAGGGGGAAAATGGAAACTGAAGATGGAACTGAGAGGCAGGTACCTGCAGTCGAAAAAAGGAATTGTTACCCAATACACAGCACATCACAGACTGCCTGCACTACAGTTCCCCCCTTCCTCCTCTACTTCCTCTTTTCTGGCATTTTCCCCTCCTCCTCCTTCTTCTCTTTATTTGGCTCCCTCTTCTTTTGAAGGAGCGGGAAACAAATTTTATTTATTTGCCTCCAAAAATGGAAATTTTGAATACTGATATAATTGAACCTAGACCTCAAACATCCTCAAGATATATCCTTATAGTCCCAGCCAAGCACAAATGTTAAGAATGTGAGGACCCAGCTCTACCTCTCTTGGGCATATATCCAAAAGATGCCCCAACATAAAACAAAGACACGTGCTCCACTATGTTCATAGCAGCCTTATTTATAATAGCGGGAAGCTGGAAAGAACCCAGATGCCCTTCAACAGAGGAATGGATACAGAAAATGTGGTACATCTACACAATGGAATATTACTCAGCTATCAAAAACAATGACTTTATGAAATTCATAGGCAAATGGTTGGAACTGGAAAATATCATCCTGAGTGAGGTAACCCAATCACAGAAAAACACACATGGTATGCACTCACCGATAAGTGGCTATTAGCCCAAATGCTTAAATTACCCTAGATGCACAGAATGCATGAAACTCAAGAAGGATGACCAAAATGCGAATGCTTCACTCCTTCTTTAAAAAGGGGAACAAGAATACCCTTGGGAGGGAATAGCGAGGCAAAGTTTAGAACAGAGGCAGAAGGAACACCCATTCAGAGCCTGCCCCACATGTGGCCCATACATATACTGCCACCAAACTAGATAAGATAGATGAAGCAACGAAGTGCAGGCCGACAGGAACTGGATGTAGATCTCTCCTGAGAGACACAGCCAGAATACAGCAAATACATAGGCGAGTGCCAGCAGCAATCCACTGAACTGAGAACAGGATCCCCATTGAAGGAACCAGAGAAAGGACTGGAAGAGCTTGAAGGGGCTTGACACCCCATATGAACAACAATGCCAACCAACCAGAGCCTCCAAGACTAAGCCATTACCCAAAGACTACATGGACTGACCCTGGGCTCCAACCTCATAGGTAGCAATGAATAGCCTAGTAGAGCACCAGTGGAAGGGGAAGCCCTCGGCCCTGCCAAGACTGAACCCCCAGTGAACATGATTGTTGGGGAGAGGGTGGTAATGGGGGGATGATGGGGAGGGGAAGCCCATACAGAAGGGGAGGGTGAAGAGCTAGGGGGATGTTGGCCAGGGAACCGGGAAGGGGAATAACAAACGAAATGTAAATAAACACTGTAGTTAATAAAGATAAAAAAAAGAATGCTATTACATATTTTCATTGATCTAAAAGTAATTTCAACACAACCACTAGAAAATATTGTGTTGTTCTCGGGAGATGTGGTTGATTCAGCATAAGACAAGAATCTCACATTAGCTCTTAGATATATTAATTTGTCATTGTTCATGATTTATTGTGGTAGCTTTGTAATTTTGGACAGAATTTTATCAATTACTACCTTTTCTTCCTCCCCTGAAAATTAAGCTGAATTCTTTATAATGGTTTGTCTTATGTTCACATCATTGTGTCCTGCTCAGGGCTGTTGACAATTCTGAATGGTTTTGTTTTGTTTAAGGATCTATGTCACTCATTCCAGATATTACATATATTTTTATCATATGTTTTTCTAAAGTGGTCTGTTTTAGACAATGAAAAGCTTGTGTAAAACTCACTGAGCATGCACACACACACACACACACACACACACACACACACTTATGCATGTGTGGCCTTAATAGTCACATCTATGCATCTATGTTTATCTGTATATGACTGACTGACTTGCTAAAGAAGAAATATACAAAACAAGTAAGTTGTAATAATCCCACAATGGTTAAGGGACAAAAATTTTTTATCAAGGAATTATTAAAACTTTTAAGTTTGTATATGCAGTTCCTTTCATCTCCACCTCTGTCTGTTAGTTAAAGAAGAAAGCCTGCTAGCGGAACCCAGTATCGATGTAAGTGTGTGGGATTACGGGAGATTGCTTGGAGGGATTATCAGGAAAGTTAATAGAAAATAGTTTGAACTAAATTAAATTTTTATCACTTACTATATTCTAGTGGAAGCAGTGGGGGACTCTGTTCTAGAAAAGCCAAAGTACTGCAAATAATTTTAACTAGGCAGGAAAATAAGGAATGTAGCTTTGGTAGATGAATTTCAAATAACAAGGTGAGCTATTACCTGTGGCCTGCAAACACGTCTTGGAATTTAGGCCTGATGGAGCACTGGATTTCTACAGCCCAGAAGATGGACTTAAAGACGAATAATCTTCCACTTTACAGTGGCCTGGGAAAATAAACAAAATGGAATATCTTTTTCATTAATTGTATCATGTAGAAATTACTGAAGCACATGCACCAACATATAAGCATTAACATTAATGTGCCAAAAGCATCCAATTCATGATGATTTTTCTTTGAAACAGATTTGAAACTGACAGCATCTTTTTATCTTTGCCTGTATGAAGAATAATTATTTTAACTGGACTGTATTTTTAGAATGCTACCTCTTCTGAAGATTCTTCAGAAACTTGCTTCCCATAAATCATGATCATTTTAAGTGAGCAATATTGGTGGATATGGAGAGCAAGATAAGAAGCATTTCTTTAAAAATCAAAGACATACATAATTATGACTTTCTTACTGAAATACCTTTGGAGGTAATTCCAATTTTACTCCCTTCATCAATCTTTGACATTATCACATCATCTATAGGGAATATGTGTGAATAGCAAGCCTAAAAACAGAGGGGTCTTACTACTAGCTACTGGAAGAGATAAAGAATTGGGGAAATAGACAAATGAAGATGTCTTGGGTAGTAATTCTTCAGGAATAGAACAGACATAATTGGAACATTAAAGAAAATATATCCTTGCATTCTGTACTTGCAAATTGCTCCAAAGAAGATGGAGAGTATTATATTTCAGATAGAGATATGACTATACCTGTTATTTTTTCATTATAGCAACATTAAAAAAGATAGTAATCTAATTTCACATAACCATTACCACTAAAGTATATATGTACTCTTTGTTTATCAGGTTTTACTTCTCAGAAATTGCAGCATCTCCTACAGAGGCTGTCAAATGAGACTGCCTAGATGCCAGAGAACAGAGAGATTGGGAAATCATTGAAATTACACAATCATATCCAAATGTTTGGGTAGACACAAGCTCGTATCAGCTCATAAGATCAGTGTGTGTGTGTGTGTGTGTGTGTGTGTGTGTGTGTGTGTGTGTGTGTCTGCACATGCTTGAGTGTGTATGTGTGCATGCATGTGTGTATGTCTATTGCATTAGTAGAGATGTTAAGGTTGAATGTATTTTCTGCTCATGGTCATTGTAAGATATTGTGCTGTGTGTGATAAGAATCAATGTAACAAGGCTGGAGAGATGGCTCAGCTGTTAAAGGCTAGACTCACAAGCAAAAATAGAACAATCAGTGTAACAAACATAAAGTTATCGGTGTGGTTTTGGATAAGCTCCAGCTACGCTTTGACATGACTAAAACCAACCTTCCTCCACAATGGGTGAGTGGGATGCTTAACTTGTGAAGTTACTGCGAAGATGATGGTGGGTTAATAATCTAGGTAAAACTTTTGTCAGAGTTACTGTATTTCCTATTGTGAACCAAGGATGGTTCTTTCTTCCAGCTACAGTTGAAATGAAAAAGGTAGCTAAGATGGATTTGGGTGTCAAGAAAAACAAACAAACAAACAAACAAAAAGGCACAAACAAAGCAAAACAAATCCCTGATGTCTAATAATGATGAGCACTTAATGATAAAGTAAGTATTATGTGGCTGGAACAAAACTAGTCATGCTATAAGGGTTTATGATTCACCAAAGAATGATACCCCAGACTCACGTAGTATGAAAAAGCAAAGAGCATTTTATTCTGCAGAAGTCTAGCATGCTGAGGTCTGCCATCTACCAAGATCAAGGTACCCACGTGAGCTCATAGGCCCAATTTAAAGAATTTAGGGGAATTACAGGGAGGGGTAGGTGACCTCTATCTTAATCAGTTGGCTCTAAGGACATTTCAGAAATATTGTTGGGGTGTGTGTGTAGGTGGAGGGGTTGTGGTGGCTGGAAACTATTGTCAGAGAAGTCTGGAAACTGTTGCTGAAGAAGCCTGGAAACTGTTGCTGGAGAAGCCTGAAAACTGTTGCTGATTTGCCTCCAGGCAGGTTTCAGGGCAGCTTCTTATGATGGAGCTGACTGGCTGCCTAAGGCCTGGGGATTTTTCAGTAACTGACCTGCCCAGACTTACCTGGACTTGTCCTGTTCGTGGAAACAGAGGTTTAGGCTAAGTCTCCTGAACTGTCACTTTGAAGCTTGCCATGAAATCAGCCTGTCTAACTGTTAGAATAGTCACAGAAGAATTCTACAGGATGTGACACAGTACTGAGATCATGGACTTGAAAAGGGACCAACTATTAATAGCCATGTGGAGAAGGAGTCTCCAAGAACAGGACTCACAGCTTACAAAGCTCACAGTAGAAAATGGAGTCAGTTTGGAGCAACCCTCAAGTACTGAGTTGGAATTTCATTTTCAAGATGGAGTGACATTGTTATGTTTGAGTGGTTTGTATTTGTTGAGGAATGAATTCCAATAAATCATCCTAAAAGGTGAGAGGATGGAAAAGCACAAAGGAAAAATCACACATCTCAGATGAGCAACAACAACTAGCTAACAGGCTACCTCACCTAACAGCCTGAAAAGAATATTGCTAGATGTCAGAAGTCAGTGTTCCTTGGGAAGATCCAGTCAGGATCTTTCCTACAGGCCCTAAAACTCAGGAATTTAGGGACTTCTGCCATATTTGCCATTCTAGATAATCACAGAAGGGAAGCTAGTTGTTTGCTCAATCCCAGTGATCTTCCCACATCCATATCCAATGATCCTTCTGGCTAACCCAAGCAAAAGCTTTCTGACAACCATGTTTGTGGGGCTAAAGGCCAGGGGTCTGATGGTTTGGGAAACAGGAGGACTAAAAAGAATGAATCTACTGTACAACAGTAACAGGCCTAAGAGCATGGGCAGTAGACTAGGGAACTGCGGGATTTGGATCACTAGAGGGCTGTAACAGTGGGAAAAGAGGCTCAGAAAACACAAGTAATCAGAGGATGAGTTGGAAGGACAAGCTGATGAAAGGGAAATCATAAGCACTTATGCAATTTGATTTTATCTTCAGGCCAATTAATATTTACAACATGTAAGTACACAGTTATATGTTAAAAGTTTCTGAAGGATATAAATTTCAGTTGTACAGGACAATACATTATCTAGCTATTGTATATACTATTATATAGTTAATAAAATATAGCTTATAGTTGAAAGTTATTAGAAGGAACTTTTAAGTGCTTATCATAAAAATATGTGGGATAACATGTATTCTAATTAGCTTGATTTAGACATTTCCCACTATGTATGTGTGAATGCAGGGATTTTGGAGCACTCAGTCCTAAGTGGATGCTTTCATTAAACCTCTCAGGGATTGGGGAGCTATGCAAAGGCAAAGGCACAAAGATTTTAAGAGCCGAAGGGGTAGGAGACCCCTCAAAAGCAATGTCTTTAAGATACAACAGGACTGCTGTGCATATGAACTCACAGAGACTGTGGCAGTCTGCACAGAGCCTGCACAGTTCAAGCCATGTAGTGTCCCAGGACTGGGATGGGAAATTTTACATGAGCTCTCATCCATAATCAAGACGGTGTCTCCAATTGACAACTGTAAAGAAAATTAATATTATCCAATGAAGTATAACTGGGCATATAAATCAAACTTAAGGGCAGGCCCTAAACTCAGCAGCAAATGGCCAACACCAAATAAACTCAATAATAATTTTAGATTTTTGCTTCATAATGCTTTAATTGTTATTTGTTGTCTTACTGGCCTTTGGCTTGCGTCGTATGATTTCTGATTTTGTGTCACTGGGGTGGGGGGCGAGGGGGATTGTTATTTTGGTTTTGTATATGTGTGTTTCTTATCATTTGTTTTGTGTATTGTGTTTCATATGATTTCTACTGGTTTATTTGCTTTTTTGTTTTTATTTTGCCTGATTGTTTCCTAAAGAGAAAGAAAAAGGTATAAAGCTGGATAGGTTGGAAGGTAGCAAGGATTTAGGAGGAGATGAAAGAGGAGAAAAAATGATCAAAATATATAGCATGAAAAAATATTATATTATTGTATGAAAAGTTCTATTTTCAATTCAAATGTTTATATTAAAATACCACACTATATAGCATAAATATGGCTTTTATTTGTCTATTAAGAACAAAATACAAAATATTGCTTTAGCTGTGTTATGAAGAATAAACTTGTAGGACGACAACGGAATAATTCTGTATTGACAACAGTTCTTCTATTGTCTAAGTTTCCTTTGAAGCACTTTACTGGTAGTCTTGAACATGGGATATGCATCTCCTATGTCTCTGAGTTTGTTTAGCTGAAACATGAACAACTCCAAGCAAGAATGTACATTCATGGGTAAAGATGAGGATTGCAAACATATGAAACACAATAACTGGTTACTAAACATCTTCTATGATGACTGCTTGATCTTTCTTGGAGGATTTGATAATTACTGTATTCTTGCAATAAGAAGCTTTAAAATAGATGAGTTGGCTCAAAATATCTTCATTCCAGGAAAATAAAACTTCAGAGAATCTACCCTAAAAAACCTTCTGCAGATCACCCATGCACCTCTTATGAACTGTACTCTCATAACCCAGTAAGGATTATTTCATCTAATAGTAGTAGGCCCTGCCGTTAGAGTCTAGGTAATTTGCCTCAAGCAATCTTTTATATGGGCAAATTTTGGAGTCCTTGAGACTAGATACCTAGGGTTTTATGAACCCCAAAGTAAAGCAGAATCACCATTCATGTTTCCATGTTTTAACAGAAGTTTCTGTTTAGGGCATTGGATTAGTTTTTCTCATCCTGTGAAAAAATACCTACCTTGAACATGTAAGAGAGAAAAATGGTTTCTGTCTCAAGGTTTCTGTCTATTATGCTCAAGATCTTGTAGCAGTTCATATCACGGCATACAAAAAAAACAGAAAATCAAGACAAAGGCCCCAAACATGTCCACAATAAATCATTCCCTCTAGATAGTTTCTAGCTTCTGAAGTTTTCAGTACCTTCTATCAACTGAAGATCTAGGCAATGGCATAATAACCTTGTGGTAGGAGAGGTGTGAGAGGGCATTTCATATTTAAACTATAACACCAACCCTCTCTCTCCCAAAGACTTTTGCCATCTCACAATACCAATTCATTCAATCTATCTTCAAGCACCACCGAAGCCCACAGCTCAAGCACTTAATCTAGTTCCATGTCTTGCATCCAGCGCATCTAAAAAGAAAAGAGCTCCCAAGGACTTGTGCTGCTCTGGGAACTTGGCCTATTCTTTTATGGTTCACATGGCCTCTCTCTTCTGCTGGTGCTGGATCTGCTGGTACTTATAACTTTTCTGAAGAGACAAGTATATTTCTGGCACCTCTAACTTCTTTGAATCTCCATTGTATCTTGTTTCACCCCCTACTGCTTCACACATCAATATTCAAGGGGTTTACTGACAGTTGTGGAAATATTATATGTTCTTCCTTTTTCAGACATCAATATGGGTGGAAACCTTCATGGTCCTACTGTTACATTCGATAACCTACAAACCTATCAGTGTGTAGTGGATAAGACCAAGGCTCTGCCCTAGCTTGAGCAGTAGCTGGTTCCTCAAGATCTTTAGTCATATTGGCCTCTAGGTACCTAGATGGTCAAGAACAGTTTAAAAATAAGACTGAAATGCTACCTTTATAGAGTCTTGTCTGAGCAGGGTACTCTAGAGGCATTCTCTTTTCAAAAGAACGATGGAAAAGCCCACAAGCCTGCAATACCCAGGGTCTGGTTAATTATTAGGATGCCCTTAATCATCTTTTCTATTGTACTAGTAAAAATTACTCGGCTTATTCTTTAGGGTGCTAATTGCTTTAGGATGCATGCCCTTTAAGACTCAAGCTAATGCTTGCTTTGAGACATAGTTGAACATTCCTCAAAGTTATCCCTTCTACATTTTGTTCATGATACTCATTAGGCTAAAAATGTCCAGCACTGGCCATGCAATAGACTTAATGCTAGATTTATTTTCATCTCCTTTGCCTGATGAATTAATTCATCTTGCCTCCTACAAATTCACAAATGGCCTCTCTTCCAGTGTCCAATGGAGTCTTTGCTTTTATCTAAGTTTGATAAATACAATTTTGTTATCTTTTAAAAAAATCAACCTTCTATTCTTTTTTTTTTCATCTTTATTAACTTGAGTGTTTCTTATTTACATTTCGATTGTTATTCTCCTTCCCGGTTTCCAGGCCAACATCCCCCTAACCCCTCCCTCTCCCCTTCTCTATGGGTGTTCCCCTCCCCATCCTCCCCTCTCCCTTCTATTCTTCTTAACTCACTAAAATTACCCATTCATCTAAAGTCAGAAAATGTCTTTAAGCTGCATGTTCCTCCCTTGTTATGTTTTTCCTTTAAAGAAATTCCAAATGTGTAAGAAATGTGGTCACAGGCTCATAGCCACAACCCTTTTCTCAGATAGTATTTTTTCTTTGCTGGTTAATTGTCTCATTGGTATAACATACTACTATTTAAGTGAACAAAAATATTTATCTCAGCTCATGGATTTAGAATTGTCTGTCAGGGGAAGAGAGCTCATTGCCCAGACGTGTGGGCAATCCTGAGACTGCAGGGCAGGAGAGACCGCCACTTCTGCCCACCTTTGCCCACATCCCTGGCCCAAGAGGAAACTCTATACACAGGAAGATAAGGGCAGGCAAGCTGCAGGAGTCCTACCGTCCAGACTGCGCCAGGATCTGAACAGACCGAGTCAAACGGCTCCCTGCACCCAAATCCTGTAGGAGGGAGAGCTAGACCTTCAGAGGGGCAGACATGCCTGGGAAACCAGAGGAGACTACTCTCTGCCCACATTTCTGACTCTAGAGGAAAACACCTAGCGCCATCATGGCCCACAGGGACCCAGAAGTAGGGGCTGGCCCTTCTGGTTGCTGCCTTCATGGAGAGCTGAAATCTGGCCCTGAGGAGCGACTTCAGGCCGGAGACCAGAGATAAGATCAACTTTTCTGCTCCAAGTGACCTGCCTGGTGGACTCAGGACGCACTCTCATAGGAAGAGCCGAAAGCCAGTGGACAGGAACGACTACACGCCTGAAAGCAGAACACTCTGTTCCCATAACTGGCTGAAAGAAAACAGGAAAACAGGACTCCTGACACATAGAATTGTCTGTCCATTAGAACAGGGAAGAAAGTGTGAGTGGCAGTAGCTTGTACCATGGCAGCCAGGAAGCAGACAGAAAACTGCAGGAAGATACAAACAAAGAATATGCCCACAGTGATCTACTTCTCTCAGATCAGCCTTGCTTCCTAAAATTTCCATTGCCTCCCCAAAATTTGGGGCCTAGATTTTAACACATGAGTCCATGAGGGGAAAACATTCGCAATGAGATTATTTCGTATTTATAAGACATTACAGTTTCTGTGAGGAAACATTTTCTCAATGAAGAGCTTATTTGAAATACAATCAAAAGGAAGAGGGTTGGATGTTTAACAAGAAATGAGAATAAGAGGAAGTTAGAGGAAGGATGGGGAATGGGTTGACCTTAGATTATTGAAGGGATGGTAGTTTTTAAAGGGTTTCTAGAGTACAGAAAGGTGAGAATATTTTGGTAGCAAAATGATGCAGGAATTATTTAACTACTTCCATTTTCTAGGAAAAATGGGATTCAAGTAGAGTTTAATATCAGCAGCATAAGGTCACATTGGTGTAAATTGAGGAATTAGTGATATTTAAGAGACTTTGTTATCGTGAGAGTGTGTAAAGAAATGGTATGGAGGATACCATGATAGTTTTAGGTTTAGTAATGACTCATACCATCAGTGAAATTCCTAGTGGATCAAATATCAGATGCATTTTGATTAGATTAAGAAAAACCTTGAGAATAATGATGTTACTGTAAAATTAAATTAATGGGTCTGTCTTTTACCCCACTAGGTCTGTCACTGCATTGCCCCAAGGTATCTGCTAGATATCTTGGCAGAAACACATCCCAACTACATGGTGGCCCAGTGTCTCTACCACCACACTCCCAAATCAAATTGCCACAAGAAAGAGCACACAACACAATAACCTCTGATCCGACTGATAAGATATAATTGCCTACCTAAACATACAAAACCCAGTACACATCCATCCCTTAAGAACTAATAACAACCTGTAAAGGTACAGCATGGAATCTTAACGTCAGCTTCCATGTCGTCTCCGCTGCTACTCTCTCTACCCCTGTCTGCCGTCCTTTCTATCCCAGTCTCCCCCCTTTCCCTCAAACTTTTCTCCCGCCCATCCTTCCTTCTCATCCAATGAGAGGCCTCATTCTATCTTGTACCTGCCTCACCTGTGACATCATCCCACACAATGAAGCTAATTTCCAAGAGTTCGTGAGATAATTGATAGCCTGGATGGAGAGGAGATATGTGGTCGGCACTGTGAATTTAGCAGGTGTCCAGAAAAGAAGAAAATAAGCAAAGAAAGGCAACTTCCCTTTATACTGGCTCTGGAAGATTCCACCTATCCCCTCCTAGTACAACAGAATTTACCTCTACAAGGTTCTCAGGCCTTGAGATTTGGATTCAGCCTCGATCCTAGTGTTGTACCCACCATTATGTTCACTACTCCTTTGCCACTTAAAGAAGTAAGATGCAGGACAAATTTTTAAACGAGGCAAAGCCAAAGATTATTCAAAGAAAACAATTTATTAGAGTTTAAAAGGGAAACACTAGTGGAGGCAAACTGTAAATCTTAGCAGCTGCCCAGAGATGAATGGAGATTAAGTGGGGGAGGGGAATCCAGGCCATTCAAGTTAAACTGGTAGGCAGGTCAGGCGAATAACAGGCAAGTAGTCACATGGTGAATACTGGATCTTTGGAAAAAGAAGGAAGCCCAAAGTACTAGTGAAAGCATGCTCAGATTCTGTCCAGCATCCCATAGAAAAAATAAAGAAGAAAAAAAGTAAAGCAAATAGGAACTCAGAAAAGTAGACAGACCCAATGGAATATGCTGGCTCATAGAAACTGCAGTTGGGAGCTGGGAACTGTGAAAAGGAAACAAATAGTCTTTCATTAAAGGGATAATGATTCCACCTATCTCTTCAGCTTGGCTAAAGGAGAGCCTTCCTTCCTAGGGGTGGCCCTGCATTCCAGAGGAGTTGTTTCATTGTCCGGTGATGGTCTGGATCAATTGGATCAACTCCATTAAGTTTTGGAAAGTGTGGAAGGTTAGATCTCTTCCCAGGCTAGAAATTTCGTCCTCTTGATAAGACCTAGTTTGCTGCTTGCAAGTGACCTATCACAGGGTTTGTAATCAGAAAGACAAATGCGTAAGTGAATAGTTACACACATTTACTTGTCCATGCATCCATCGAGCCACTTAGGTTTTTTGCTTTGTTTTTTTGTTTTGTTTTTGACTCATGAACTCTCTTATCCAATTTGATGGTTTATGCTACTAAACAAACAAGACCCCCCCCAAATTACAGAAATTAAACCTAAGAACATAATTTAAAGTAGATACTTTGTTTATATATCTGTAAATTTTATTCCCCAAAGTTCAAAGTCCTTCGCTTTTGCCTCAATTCATCTAATTTTCAAGTGTTTCTATCCAGTGCACTTATTTTGTCCAACCTGGCAGCTATGATCTTCTTCTGAATGAAGAGCACAGGAAATTATCCTACTTTAGCTACACAAAGTATGAGAATTCCTGCAGAACAAGTCTGTTTGACATGACTTGAAAACACAAACAGTTCAGCCTGAGGGTCTGACAGGGGAATTACAGGTTCAGACTCATTAGCTAATTACAGTACGACAGATCAACTGTTACATTAAAAGGAAGAAGGAAGTATTTCCTGTTAAATGAGATTGTTAAGAACATTAGCATCCAATTTTCTGAATGATAGTGGAAAGTACTGACATTTTCAGCTGCTTCTATAACAGACAACAGTACGCTGTGCTGAGAGAGCAACTCAGGGTGCAGAGAAAGGAAGTCCATGCTTGAGACTTGGAACTTCAGTTTTGACTGCAGATATTAGTGTCTAGCTTCACAGCTGTAGTGGCTATTCCTGGTTATCAACTTGACTATATCTGAAATGAACTGCAATCCAAAATTGGAAGACTCACCTGTGACCCTGATCTTGAGGCTTGGAAATACAATTTTCTGACCTGGATCTTGGCATGGAGATCTTGAGGCATAGTGTCCATGAATATCAGTAGAAGAAGGCAAGGGCATCTCTGAGTTCAAGGTCAACTGGAACAAAGTAAGTCCCAAATCCAGGTATGATGATACACACCTTTAATCTGGGACACATTTCCTGCTGGAGACCTACATAAGGACATTGGAAGAAGGAAGATTCTCTCTTCTTCACCTGCCTGCCTTGTGGGACTGAGCCACTGCTAGATCCTTGGACTTCCATTTACAGTTGCTGCTAACCGTTGTTGGGGAGTTTGATTACAGACTATAAGTCATCAACAAATTCCCTTACTATATAGATACTACCCATAAGTTCTGTGAGTCTAAAGAACCCCAACTAATACAGAAGTTCATACTGCGAGTGGTTCTAGAGGAGCAGAAGTATAAGGATGAGAAGAATAAGTATAAGAATCTGGAGTTGGTTTGATAATTCATCAGCACATTCAACTACTGAAACTTCTTCAAATATTCTCTCTCCTGGGAGCTTGCAGGATATTGAAGATCTGTGGTTGAAACTATATATCAAGCTTAAAGAAGCCAATGCCTTTGATTATCTTCATGAATTAGGTGATTCAGTGTACAAAATTTTCTACTAGTAAATGGAAAGGTCTGAAAATGATTTTGCTGGCTTGTTGTTCTTAGTATCTCTGGAAAAAAGTTGATGAAGGAAAAGAATGAACTGTATGACAAAATCTAACAGCTTCAGATACAAGTAAACAATTTAAAGGTTTACTTGTATCAAAACTATCAAAGACTGGAAAGATGTGGGGTGATGGTTCCTACCACATCTCCCTTTAGCTTTCCTATCTGGCCAGTGCAGAAGACAGATGGATCATGGAGAATGAGAGTTGACTATGAAAAACTAAATCAGGTAGTAACTGATTGTAGCTGCTGAACTAGATGTAGTTTCTTTACTTGAGAAAATTAACACATCTCCTGGTATAAAGCTAATGGTCTAGAAAATGCTTTCTTCTCAGTACCTGTCCATAAGGACCACCAGAAGCAATTTGTTTTCAGTTGGTAAGGCCAGCAGAATACCTTTACAGTTTTGCCTCAAGAGTATATTCATTCTCTTGCCCTTAACTAGAAGGGATCTTGATCATTTGTCTCTCCCACAAAATATCTCATCGGGGCATGATGACATTATGATGATTGGACCAAGTGAGCAGGAGGTAGCCACCACTTTGGACTCATTGGTAACACATATGCATATCAGAGGATAGGAAATAAATCCAACCAAAATTCAAGGACCATCTACATCAGTGAACTTCTTAAGAGTCCAGTGGTGTGGGGCATGTAGAGATATTCCTTCTGAGGTGAAAGATAAGTTATTGCACCTGACCCCTCCCACCATCAAGAAAGAAGCACACCATTTAGTAGGTCTACTTGGATTCTGAAGACAGCACATGTCTCACCTGGGTGTGTTACTCAGGCCCATTTACCAACTGACTTGGAAAGCTGCTAGCTTTGTGTGGGGCCTGGAACAGGAGAAGGCTCTTCAACAAGTCCAGGCTGCTATGCAGGCTGCTCTACCATTTGCACCATATGATCCAGCTGACCCGATGGTACTTGAGGTGTCAGTGGCAGATACAGATGCTGTTTGGAGCCTCTGGCAGGCCCCTGTAGGTGACCACAGAAGAGACCTTTAGAATTTTGGAGTAAAGCTCTACCATATCTGCAGACAACTATTCTCCCTTTGAAAAACAGCTCCTGGCTTGCTATTGGGCCTTTTTGGAAACTGAATGTTTGACAATAGGTCTCCAAGTTACCATGCAACCTGAACTGCCCGTTATGTGCTGGGTGTTATCAGACCCTCCAAGTCACAAAGTAGGATGTGTACAGCCACAGTATATTATCAAATGGAAGTGGTATACATGTGATTGGGCCTGAGCAGGTCCTTAAGGCACAAGCAAGTTACATGAAGAAGTTGCTCAAATGCCTATGATTTCTACTCCTGTTACAATGTCTGCAGCCAAGCATGCACCTATAGCTGACTGAAGAAGAAAAGATTAGGACCTGGTTTACTGATGGCTTTGCATATTATACAGGCACAACCCAGAAATGGACAGCTGCAGCATTACAACCTCTTTCTAGAATAACCCTGAAAGATACAGGTTAAGGAAAATCTTCACAGTGGGCAGAACTTCCGGCAGTATACATGATATTATAGTTTGTTTGGAAGAAGAAATGGCCAGATGTACAGTTGTTCTGTAGCCAATGGATTGGATATATGGTCAGGGACTTGGAAAGATCATGATTGGAAAATTGGTGAGAAAGACATCTGGGGAAGAAGTATGTGGATAGATCTCTCCAAATGGGCAAAGGATGTGAAGATATTTGTGTTCCATGCAAATGCTCACCAAAAGGTGACTTCAGTTGAGGAGTACTTCAATAATCAAGTGGATAAGATGACTTGTTCTGTAGACAGTCAGCCTCTTTCCCCAGCCATCTCTGTCATTGCTCAATGGGCACATGAACAAAATGGCCATGGTGGCCCAGATGGAGGTTATGCTTGGGCTCAACAACACAAACTGCCACTCACCAAGGCTGATCTGGTTATAGCTGCTGCTGCATGCCAGATTTGCCAACCGTAGGGACCAACATTGCGCCCCGGCAATCTAGTGGCAGGTTGACTACATTGGATCACTTTCTCTGTGGAAATGATGATGTTTTGTTCCTACTGAGTACATGCTTGTTCTGGTTATGGATTTGCCTTTCCTGCATGTAATGCTTCTGCCAAAACCATCATCCATGGACTTACAGAATGCCTTATCCATCATCATGGTATTCCACAAAGTATTGTTTCTGGCCAAGGAACTCATTTCATAGCCAGACAAGTGAGACAGTGGGCTCACAATCATGGAATCCACTGGTCTTACCACATTCCCCATTATCCTAAAGCAGCTGGTCTGATAGAAAGCTGGAATGGTCTTCTGAATCAAGAATCAGTTACAGAACCATTAGGTGGCAGCAGCATGGAGGGCTGGGGCAGAGTTCTTCAGAAGGCAGTATATGCTTTGAATCATCGGCTGATATATGGTACAGTTTCTCCCATAGTTTCTCCCATAGCCAGGATCCATGAGTGGAAAAGGGAATAGTTCTGCTCACTATCACTCCTATTGACCCTCTAGGAAAATTTTTGCTTCCTGTCCCCACAACTCTAGGTTCTGCATTCCTAGAAGATTTGGTTCCAGAGGGGGGAGTGTTTCTACCAGGGACCACAACAAACATTTCATTGACCTGGAAGCTCATACTTTCCCCTGGTTGTTTTAGACTTCTAGTGCCTTTAAACCAACAGGCTAGGAAAGGAAAAACAGTGTTAGGAGGGGTGGTAGATCCAGATTACCATGGGGAAATTGGATTGCCTCTCCACAGTGGAGGTAAGAAGAATTATGTCTGGAGTGCAAGAGGTCCCTTAGGGTGTCTCTTAGTACTATCATGTCCTGTGGTTAAAGTCAATGGGTAACTACAACTGCCTAGTCCAAGCAGGATGACAAGGACACAGACCCATCAGGAATGAAGGTATGGGCCACTCCTCTAGGAAAGAGCCAAGACCTGCTGAGGTGCTTGCGGAGGGTTGAGGAAATACAGAAGGGGCAGTAGAGGAAGGTAGTTATAAATACCAGCTAAGGCCACATAACCAGTCGCAGAAACAAGGATTATAAAGTAATATAAATGCTTCTGTTTTATTTTGTTAAGAACACATTTTTCTTTTTCCCAATTTCTTTAACATCTATTGGTATTGATAGTAAAAGAATTTTCCCAAGGGACATTGCACCATTGTAAATATACAAATGTATTTGCGATTGTATGGGAAGAATAGTTATATCATGTGGACATGAGATATTGTGTCAAGGTGAAAAGAGGTAGATTGTTGGGGAGTTGGACCACAGACTGCAAGTCATCAACAAATTCCCTTACTATATAGAGACTACCCATAAGTCCTGTGACTCTAGAGAACCCTGATTAATACAGAAGATATATGCATGAGATTTCACATTGTAGATTTTAGTTAGCTTTCTGTCTACTTTCAATGTTTTGGACTTGAAACTTCAAGTTTTTCTGGCCCTGTCTCATTATTTTCATAAAGCCAGATAAATGCACATTGGTAAATTTGTATTTGAGACCAAAAAAGGATTATGCACATATGTCAGTAAAGGCTGTAATAATGTGAATATATATGTCCATACATATTTCATCAAAAAGTAGTTATGGAAAATATACAAGCATTTGGGAGTGAGAAGCCCTGGAGAAACTGGATATTGCTCATCTATTTTTCTACTCAGAATTGTGTGTTTTGACTGTGTGACATGACCCTCCCCATTGATGGGAGACTCTCCAAGCTTTCCTCTCTTGATTTCCTTCAATGTTAGCCAATTTCTACAGTTGGAGGATTCCAAACTTGGAATCTCTATTCCCTTCCTCATTCTGTATTTACTTGGCTTTAGCTGGTCTCCTGCTGGTGGCTCAATTCAGTTTGTCTTAAACCCAACTCATACTTTTCCAAAGGAGGTCTTCCCTGCCATGTATCTCATAGTATATTGCCTGTGATGTCATGTTTTCTCAAAACCCTGCTATGTCATTTTACTTAGAAGTGAGCTCTATAACGTGTCTGCCATATACAATGTTGACTAAGTTCATTATAATCTTTGCTATATTAGTTAAAAACATTTATTACAATTAAGCTTTATGGCATGGGTCATTCTAGAGGTTGAGACATGCAAACCAGGAATTTAAAAACTAATTGTATTACAGAATGAGATCAAAGCCAACCTGGAATACTTAGCGAAACTCTGTCTCAAAAAGAGAGTGTGAGAAAGGGGCTGAGTATTTAACTCAGGGTTATAGTGCTTTACTAGAAAGCACAAGGTTCTGAGTCTCAACAGTTTCCTCTATCAAATGCCTTCAATAGTGCTTTCCTAAGCAAAATCACCAACACTCTGCTGGATTGTTTTATAGCTCACCTTGATAGACAATAATGCTATCTTCTTAGATGCAATACTAATCTAGGCATGGCTTGGAAGTTGTTGACAACATGGTCAACATGGTCCAGTGCTGAATTTCAGTGACAATCTTTGAAGGTGTAGGTGAGTAGCCTTGACAGTTATAGCTGTACTCCATACTGCTAAGAGAATTTACCAGTATGCCCTTAAGGGTTAAATATAAAGTGTCAAGGAAAAAGATCTGACACAAACTGCAGTTTGCAGTTCCTGTCTGAAGGTGTTGAATCTAAGACATTGTTCAGCAGCTTTTAGTCAGGCCATACCTCACTACTATAAACCACAGTAATGGCATTTATGTATACTTGTATGTGTGTAAGATATACATGTTTCTGTGATTAGGTACACATGTGTGCCATCCAAGTCTTTCTCTGAAGAACTCTTAGTGCACTTTTTAATTGACTTATAATCTTTTCTGGCCCCACTACCACCTGATTCCACCAAGTTGCTCTGAGATCATTCCTAATATATACATGGTGCTTTCTATAAATTAATATTTCACTGTTTATTCATGACTAGCAATGTCCTTCTTCCCATCGTCTTCTTTTAGATACTTGACTGGGGTTCCAAATTTCTGATTCCCTAACCCCTTCTCCCTCTCTCTCTCTCCCTTTCTCCCTTCTTTCCATTTGCATTCTAGGGCTCAAAGCTATGGTTTATACAAGGTAGGTAAACACTGTCTATATTCCCCAGTCCTACTTCTATGTCTGGAAGACATAAACCCCGAGTTTCTGTAAGTCAGAAAGAAGAGAGTCACTTATGTTTTTTTAGACCCAATGGAATTTCTACGTTTCAGGAGTTAGACAGGCTCCATATTTTTGTTTTGAGCCTCACTCATGTTTTGACTATAGATTTGCTATGATCCTCAGGGGCTTTAAGTTAGGGCCTCCTGGCAAGCTGCCATGTTAAACAGAATATTGCTTCACAGATTTCTATAATACATTTCATATATCCTATGAGGCTCAAAAACAATGTACCTAGGTCTATGCATCTCTCACTACTGTATGGCCCACAGGTTAGGCTGTTGAATGGCTCCAAAGAGATATATCCCTGTTGTAATTCTAAAACCAGAGATGGGGGGCTTGCATAGCAAATAGGATAACACTCATGTGAGCAAGTCAACATTTTTGGAATAGAAAGTTTATCTGGGATTATGTAGATGAAATGGTAATCCTGAAGGTCTATAGCAAAGGAAAAGAGAAGTCAGTGCATTGGTGTCAGTAAGGAAGACTCTGAGAGGTGCTGCATTGCAGACCTCGAACTATCTACTAATTACATAACACAAAATAGCTCTAGTTACTGGAAAAGCAAAGTGCAGATCATGGCTCTAAGCTACCGGAAAGAGTGGAGCCATTTTGATTTTTTGAAGACAATTCAGAACATCTATGAAGCAATAAAACAGAGTTCTTTTAAGGCATTGAAATGTGTATTAATCTGTTATAACATTCTTGAGCAATGAAGGCAACCAACTGTAATATACCAATTTCTCGAATCATAAGGCTGTAATTTCAATTTCCAACCTAGCACTAACTGAGTAGCTCTGTTTTGGGTGTTGTCTTCTCCCATCTCAGAGATCGGGTCATAAAAATCACCTGACAGCATTCTTTTCATGGGAGACACATTGGCAAAGTTAGTTTTTTCCAATAGGGGAAAATTACTTAACTCCTCAGTTTCTTGATCCATCTAAATGAGTATAACAGGTAAGAATCTTGGACCATAAATGAAGCTATTACAAAAATGTGTTTTTCTGCAGATAACTTTGATTTGCATTTCAAGCCCCTCTTCCCCAAGTGACAGAAACCAACCACTATACAGTTGAAGTGTGACCTGTCTTTCCCAGCTCAGCTGGATTAGGAAAACTAATAGAATCTGGAAGGTGGCATGATTGTTATTCCACTGTGTCAGCCAATGGAAGTCATTCCTTTGTAAGCACTGGACTCCACTCTGTCCAGGTAGTTGCAACTGCAAAATCTTTCCAGTTCAGCGACACTGTACATATAATATATAATTTTCAATATGGAAGAAATGTTGGCTTTTGCATTAAACTTGGAGCTCAGCAGAGCCTTGGATGCTATTGACTTGCACAGGAGTATTGTTCATACTCTCCTTGGTTCAGGGAACAGAGGCTTTTTGCTTACTCAGATTTCTAGTATTGAAGCCTGAGACTTGGGTTATAAATTCTATCTCTTTATAGCCCCGCACTAGAAATTTCTATCTAGTTGGGAGTCTAAAGGGGAAAAAAAACCACACTACTGACTGTTGCCTCTCATCTGTAAATATTAAAGTAACAAAACTGAAAAGAGATCTCTCCTGTTTTGTTTTCAGAGTTTTGTTACCAATGTCCTGTGAGGCAACAAATGACTAACAACTTCACTAATGTTCTCATAAAGGCAGGTGGCAGAAAAGCTTAAGCAAATAGACTGAATTTCTTCAATGTCCAGTGCTTTTCTCTTCAGATTTATGCTGCTTCCCTGTGCTGAAGGGCCAGATACTGCTCTTTCCCTCTGCTTCCTGCTCAGCTTTAGGGATAGAAGGTCATTGGCAGATCAAGAGGTTTCTATAGTGATTCCGAGAATACACACTGCAAGTGGTAGGAAGATAGTCAAGTCCACCTACTGGAAGCAGTAGCTGCTCCAGGTAGCCTTCCTCCTTGTTTATTCTCCAAGGGGTTGCCATGATCTCTGTAGACAGTTATAACTAGCCTTCTGATGGGCCTCTTCCTAAACACTTCCTTCAGAATTCTATTTCCTCACAGGAAACAGATAGTGGTAACATGCTTTCCAAAAGGTTATATGAGGCAATAAAAACTCCCTAGGAACCTACTACTTTAATAAGATAATTTTAACATATAACTACAAAAAGAAAAAAGTACCTTGTAACATGAAAACCATCTCACCTCCTTCAAAGAGTTGATAGCATATTATCCCAAATCAGTAAACACAATTTCTACTTAAGTAGTATTAGTATGACTTCAAACACAGAGGACAACATTTTCCTTTTGCCTTAGCACTTGAGAAAGAGGAGAAAATTTCCATTTATTGTCAGATTCCAGAACGGTATCTATACATATATCAATAGAAATTCAAAATTTAGTGACTATAACATTCCTTGTTTCTCAGCCATTATGCTGACTTAATTTGGTGAAGGAGGGATATTCTGAAATGAATATAATATTTTAAAAAACACTATTGTTTTTAGAGTAACAGAAAAGTTGAACAGAAAATAAAAATTTGCCCTGTCTTGATATTAAAATCTTTTTTCACAGATATATGACAAAACTAAATAAACTGCCAATTGATTACTAGACAAAGAGATCTCAAAATTTCAAAATAAGAAATACAAATTTCACACACATATAGAAATAGACACACAGACACACAGACATGCATGCAGATATAGACCACACAGAAACACATACATACACAGACAAACACAGACAGGCACACAGAGACACGAGACACCACACATACACCCACACACAACACACACACACACAACACACACACATACACACACACATACACACACACACACACACACACACACACACACACACACACACAGAGAGAGAGAGAGAGAGACATGAGAACTGGGATCAGAGACCATAGAATGCCATAGAGCTGGGATCCGAGATTATGTAACATTTTAAGATTGGCCTCTTTCACTTAGAAGTATGTGCTAACATTTCTCCTGTGTCTTTTTTTTTCATAATTTATTGTTTATACACAATATATCCCCTTCCCACCTTTCCTCTCAGTTCTACCCTAACAGATTTTCCCCCCATTAACCCTTCCCATTCTTTTTATGGTTTCATAGTTCACTTATTTTTAATGTTAAATAATGTCTTATTACCACAAGTATTTTCTTCTTTTCTCTCTCTTTTTTTATTGAATTTTTTAATTTACATTTCAAATGTTATTCCCTGTCTTGGTTTTCCATCCTTAAGCATCCTATTCCTTTCCCTTCCCTCTTCTTGTTTGGGGGTGTTCCCCCACCCATCCACCCACCCCTTCCTGCCTCCCCACTCTGACATTTTTCTACACTGGGGGGTTGAGTCTTGGAGGATCAATGGCTTCTCCTCCTATTGGTGCCCAACAAGGCCATCCTCTGCTGCATATGCAGCTGGAGCCATGGGTCTGTCCATGTGTACTCTTAGGATAGTGGATTAGTCCCTGGGAGCTCTGGTTGGTAGGTATAGTTGTTCTTATGGGGTTGCAAACTTATTCATCTAAAGAAGGGCAAAAAATGTGTTGCTTCTAAGTTTTGGCACTCATGGGTGAAACTGCTATACCCACTTGGGTACAAGTTTTTGTGTGAATGTAAGATTTCAATTCATTTGGATAGAGACCAAAGAGTGTGACTGCTGAGTTGTAAGAGTATAATAAGAACTACCATTTTATAAGAACTTCTAAAGTGTCTCCCAAAGTTGTTGTGCCATCTCCTATTCCCACAGGTGATGGATGAATTTCTGTGCCTCCATGTCCTTGCCAGCATTTGCATATGGTATTTTAATCCAGTCACCAAGTAGGTTTTTCAGGTAATTGAATTGGTTTAATACATTTTTCATAACATATTATTCTAAGCATTATTTTATGTCAATATATATTTTTCTCCATGAAATGTCTGTTTACATCTTTACGTATTTTAACTGGGCTATTTACTGCTATTGCTTATTTAAAGATTTCTATGTATGTTTCAGATGACAGTCTTTTATCTGATGTATCTTTTGAGTACATTTTCTGAGTATTTACTTCTCTTTTCTTCATTTTCTCTCTCTGTCTCTCTCTGTGTCTCTCTCTGTCTCTCTGTCTGTCTTTGTCTCTGTCTCTGTCTCTCTGTCTCTCTGTCTCTGTCTCTCTGTCTCTCTGTCTCTGTCTCTTTGTCTCTGTCTCTCTGTCTCTCTGTCTCTCTGTCTCTCTGTCTCTGTCTCTCTGTCTCTGTCTCTTTGTCTCTGTCTCTCTGTCTCTATCTGTCTGTCTGTCTGTCTCTCTCTCTCTCTCTCTCTCTCTCTCACACACACACACACACACACACACACACACACACATACACACAGAGTCTTGTTATGTAAACCAATCTGGCTTCAAATTCTCAATCTGGGATCTCAGGTAGGTCTCACCACAGTCCGCGCACTGACCTTGAGATAGTTTACTTTGCAATCCAGGAAACTGTAATTTGGCTGAAGTCATTAGTGAACTCAACTGTTTTGCCCAATCTATAAAATGATTGCTAAATACAAGGTCTTGTAGATTTTCTTGTTAAGTCCCCTAGAAATTTATGTTTTACAGTTGATGTTTAAGTCCATACTAATTTCTGCGAACATTATATACCTTCAGCTGGACTAATTTTTATGGTAGATATCCGGTTGTTCTAAAATCTTATATAGGAAGAGAGTTATATTGCAATTAATCCTTAGTCAAACTTGGCTGAATGTATTTACATATGGAAATATTTCTGGACTCTTTTTCTGTCCAATTAATCTCTGTGTGATTTCACCTAAAACACACTGTGTCCATTACTGTATTGCCCACATATAGGTAGAATTCTGAGTCTTGAAGTCAGACACTGTTCAAGTTTCATTTCTGTTGCTGTGATAAAATATCCTGACCTGGAGCAGCTTATGGGGAGAAAAGGATCAGTTGACTAAAAGTTGCAGACCGTAGTCCACCATTTTATGGAAGTGAGGACAGAACCTTAACCAGCTAGTGACATGAGAAATGAGCATATCTCTGCTGACTGCGGCTGTAAGTATGGTAGGTGTTCTCAAAAGTAAGAAAGGTGCCGCCCAGAATGGTTTGGGTCTTCCTGTCAACTAGTAATCAAAACATTAAATTCCCCAACAGACATGCCCATTTGCTGACTTGATGTACATCATTTATTACCTGAGAACCTCCTCCCAGATTGTGTTGACAGTTAAAACTCAACAGCTCAAGTGGCATCTGCCCTCTGACTTTTTCTCCGGTGTATAGTTAGCCCTTTAAGTTCTTCATATACACTTTAAAGTTAGTTTGTTTGTATTCATAAAACAGACTGAATGTCATTAATTACAAGTATACTAAATTTAAAGCAGAATTTGAGAAGAATTTTCATCTTGGCAACATTGATTCTACCTATATGTGGGCAATTAATTATTTCTTTGAAATTTCATCAGAATTGTGCAGTTTTCTCATCTAGATCTGGTACCTCTTTTGTTAGCTCTATACATAGATATTTACTTTTAAATATGGCAGCAAAAATAGTATGGTTCTTTTAAATTTGTCAGTTGCTAATATTTCCAAAGCCAATTAACTTTGTGTAGAAACTTCATATGTTAAAGACTACTTCTTCCAGTTTTTCCCCTCAGTTTTGAAAATTTTCCAAGTAGATATTCTTTCATTTGCATATGTTTATAGTATCTATATATACAGCTCCTCTCCATGTGTGCATGTAACATCTTCTTAGCCATATAACGTGTCACCATCTTTATGTTAAATAATACAGCTCTTCTCCACGTACATGTAACATCTCCTAAGCCGTATAACTTGTCACCATCTCTATGTTAAATAGACTATTTTAAGTAGTATAAATTAATAATAAAAAATGTTATTTATTTTACTTTAACTTGTGTATCCATCAATCTTTTCTTTTCCTTACATAGATCAATGTTTCTGTCCTAAACCACTTTTTTTCTTTTTAATTTCTTTTATTACTTTATTACTGGTAGAATTTCATCCTTTTAGTTTACAAAAACTACTCACATCTTTTCTTTAGAATGGTAATTTCACAGAACATGGAAAACCAGGTTCTTTTTGTTGTTTGTGTCTCTTCAATCAGTATTCTGATTACTTCTTTTTTATTTGGTTTCTAAGAAAAGTAAGATCAATTCTTATCTTTGCCCATAGGGAAGGATTCCCCATCCCTGTGAAGCTTATTTTAAGATTTTTTCCTTTGATTTTGTTTAGTTTGGGAATGATATGCCTAGCTGCAGGGTTTTTCACCCTCTACTCTTTTTTTCTTTTTTCTTTCAATCGTTGACCATCTCAAATCTGTGATTTAGGGTCAGCAGTAAGGTGGGCAAAATCTCCATTCATTATTTCTTCAAATAAACCTTATATAACATTTTTGCTTTCTCTTGCATTTCTCCTAATGGCATGTCCATTCATGTAATGATACCTATTACAGTTGTGCCATAGCTCTGTCACTTTGGTGTTGAAACAAGTCTACATGTACTACAGAATGTACTTTCTTGGCAGTCAAGGCACACCCTCCTGCTCCTATGTCCCAGCTGCTGAAATTACCAGGTGTTTTTTTTTTTTTTTTTTTGTGTGTGTGTGTTTGTGTGTTTGTGTGTGTGTGTGTGTTTAACATATTCAGCCGATATATCACTTCTCTGGTATTTGTTTATATTTATTCTTTTATTTTTAGGTTTAGATCTTTATTTTACTGACAAATCCTTAGTCTGAGAATCTTTATTGAGCTATGTGTAGTTTCCTAATGTGCTCATCAAGGCATTCCTCATTTCTGTTTCAGAATGATTTTTCTTTTTGTAAGACATTTTTCTCCTTCCCATTTAATTTTAGACGTTTCTATTGTTGTATCTTTAATCTCAGAGATTCTTTTCTCTGCCACTCTCAATATAGTAATAAGTCCAGTGAAAATAGTCATTTAGGTCATACTCTTATTGGTCTCCAATGTTTCTTTTAAATTGTGTCTTCAAGTTTCCATCTCTTGGTTTACATTACCCCTTAGTCCTCATATACTGTCTGTTTCATTAGACACTGCAGCATACTAGTTTGATTTTAAAATTTCTTATTGAATCATTACCATGTTCCTGACACCGTCTGAGACCGATTCTAAGATTTATTCTGGCTTTTCAAATGTGAATGACTGTTGTTACAATAAAAAAAAAAACAGTTTTTTTTCTATTTCTTTTCTCAGTATATAACATACACATGATATACTGGCAAAAGGAACTATGCTCAATCTGTCTTTAGTAATTGGCAATGCAGAACAGGGAGTTAAGTGTTTCATGGGCTTTGATCATGCTTCAGTCCTCAGAGAGGACTTCACAAATGTTTCTTCATTTTCCCTCCTAGTTCCTGCTTAGATATTTGGGACTGGAAACTTAGAGTGAACAGACTTGAGAATTTCCTTCTCCCAGGTCAGTAACATTCTGATAAACTTTTCATGATTTAGGGTTTGGTGCAATTGTTTCCCTAGAGGCAGGTCTTGTCAAGAGTATTCTCCGTTGGCTTATTTCAGTGGTTCCCTGCCTCTTTCTGCTGCCAGATCTCTGATCGATTGTGACAACCTGTCAAACTCACAAAAGTTAGGGACCCCCTACCTACTGGGCAGGAAATAGAAAGTTTGTACACAGTTATTTTTAAAGTGTGATTTAAAAACATTTAAAGATAATAAAATCATTATTATGGTGACGTATAGTGAGAGGAATACATAGTTTATTATCAAAGGATTGAGATTTGTTTGTGACTTCCCTGACTGGTTCTTCAAGTCAAGCCTGGGCAGGCAGTGCGTGGCTCATCTGCAGTAGACACAGAGTAGAGCCAAGGGTATTGTTTCATGAATCAAGGTTCCTGGGCAGATTTGACTCAGACTGTGCGCACAGACTTTCTGGAGATAAAGAAGACTTCCTCCTTGCTGTCCTTGGGAAAGTCCCAGGGATTTTTGGCTTGATCACCAGTAAGACCATGTAGAATTCCATCCTTAAGCCTTTTTGACTAATGGCAACTTTTTAGGCATATTTGCACTTCATACTCATGAGTAAAATGACTAATGGAAGCTTCTTATTGACCAGTTCCTATGTGCTACATGGCAAAGCCTGTATAGAGTGTATAGAGTCTGTGTCTTTTTTATGACAAATATTATTCGTATCTCTCTATAGTTTTGAGACTGTGTTCCAAGAATCTTGCTAATAACTACATTAGGACTTGCATTACTGTTAGCTTGAAATGTATCTGAGAGCATCTGTAGATAGCTCAAAGAGCACACTAGAACATATGTTTCCCTCAGCTAACCAGAAGAGAGAACTGAAACTCAAGAGTCAAAACATGTCTGAGGATGCATAGTAGTTATGGATCAGATCTGATCTCAGCATTGTCTGGCTGGAAAGACCTGTGCTTATACTAACACACCAGGCTAGATTGGAAAATGTGTTTTGAGAAAGCTCTGAGTAAAGCCAGTGAAGAATCCTCTTCAGAAATTGCCCAAGTCCCCATCCTCAATCTTCATATTGTATCCTGTTAGCCCTTGAAAGGCATGACTGCCTGTATGTGACCATTCACTATATCAGTCATTTCAGCGATGAAGGAGTAGAAGGGGAAAAGCTATGAAAAGAAGGGCTATACTCCCTGGAAATGCACACAATAGTGATTTTTTTCCCCAAGGAGAGCCTAATTACCTTTCGAAATTCCAAAAATGTCAAACTGATTATGGAGTATGCTCTTTTTTTTTCTTATAACATCACATGCACAAGAGTTATTTTGGGATAATGAGCAATCTTAATCTTGCTTAATAAAAGCTATTCACGGGGCACTTTAGGAGGTATCTGCATATAAGTAGTCTTTCTAAACTACTTTCTCCTTTCAGTGGCATTTATTCAAGAGTATGCAAATTTTTCTAAAACTGGCAGCTAAATTTAGAAATCGGAAGGGCAAAGCTATAAACCTGAGTAAATTTTCTGTTTTTTTAAACGATATCTAGAAAAAATAAAAGAAAGGAAAGAAAAATGAATAGAACAAGAATCTAATAACGATTACAAACTATAAAATTATTGATAAAAAAGTAATGCACATGTTCAAATTTTTACCTATATTTGATGGTCATAAATGTAGAGGTATGAAAAATGGATAGTACTTGTTACCTCAATTTCAGCATTACTAATAGTTGTTTACTAACATCAGGCCATCTTAAATTTGCAAAAAAATTTTATTTGATAATTGGAGCTTTGCCAGAAAATTCTAGACGAGGCTGTAAAAGCACTAGTAATCTAGGAGTGTAGGTTCCGTCTTTTCTTCTCATGTGATCAAGATATCACCAGCAGAGGCATCACCTGGTAGCTCATTAGAGAAGCAAACTCCCAGGGTCCACCTAAATACACAGAATAAGACTGCACATTACCAGGATGCTACCATACTGCCTTCTCCAATGTTCATGTTCAAGGGGTCTAAGCACAAACTGACAAACAAGAGGAGTCCTATTTGGAAGTAACCTGCAATGTTCAAATCCTCACTTGGCTCCTGGTTAGATACTTCTCTATGTAACCCCTCAGCACATAGATGGAATTACAGGAGCCCTTTTTACTTTGTAAGGTTGTTTGTACTCTTTCTCTCTTTCTTCATTCCTTTCTTTTTCTGCATGTCTGTGTCTATGTGTGTGTTTGTGTGCACGTGTATGCATGTGTGTACACATGCACATGCATGTATGTACATATGCACATGCATGTATGCATTATGTCGGCATATTTGTGGGAGCTTGTCTGGGGCTGGAGAATTAAACTCCTGTCCTCAGGCTTATTAGCATGGAGGGTGTCTCTTCCAGTGAGCCATGTCCTAAGTTCAACTACCCACTTCTTTACTCAGTCCCCATCTCCATAGCTTTGAAAAGTGTTGCAAATATGTAAATTTAGTGATCTGTTTACAGGACAGAAGCTACCTTTAGGGGTGGTGTAGGGTGGAGGTGGGAGGGTGGGAGAGTGCAATGGATAATCTTCTTATTGTATGAAAACTTGTCTTCCAAGCAAAACAGATCTGCCTTTAAATGCTGTTTATCTTTAGTTGTTACATAGTTAAATGTCATGCTTGCTGATCAGAAAACTTACCTTTTATTAATGCTTCATTTTATATCCTACTGCCTTATTGGCAGGCAGGATTGAGTTGCTAAAAAGCATGAAATTCATGTCAAGCTACCACTGTTTTCCTTTCATGGCGGTTTCCTCTGGGATTGTCCTGAGGTAACAGCTGTTTGCTCCGCAGGAGAGGTGAGTTGCCAGTGCAAAGCTGAAAATGACAAAAGTTGCTGCAAGGAAGCAAAAATGCACCACACATTAAAAACACTAATAAAAAAATATGTACTTATCCTACAAATGCTATAAAAAGATTAATAGGCATTAACTGTTGAAAAATTCTGCATGCCTAAATCCTCCCAGTAATTGCAGGGAAGGAGTGGATATCTTTCCAGGAATATTTTTGCTCAGGCCCAGTTCAAACTAGCCACCTCATTTGGTTCTATTATTCTTTCCATAGCCCTGGAACCTAAATGCATGGAGTTCTTTTACCAGATATCTGAGCTGTGCTGTCTAGCTGGATGTATTAAGAGTGCATATGAGGCAGGTGAAGCTTCCTGTAGCTCATAGAAGGCAACTGCTCTTAACTAAACATCTACTTAGTGCCTTCTGTGTAGTCACATCTCAAATGTTCCCTCCTCAGAACACTCTACTAGTTTATTGTGATTTAATGAGGAAAGTTATTAGAGTAGTTGACAAAAACTTGGACATTTTAAGGGAGAAAACCTAAAATTGCAAAGAGATTGTGTCTACTTAGTTCCAAAGTTGGCCTGTCTACCACAGCGCTATAAAATTATACCACCCATAATGTCAAATGCCTTGACATTTCTGTTGGTAACCTTAGAATCATGCATGTTGTTATACTCTATGGGAATCCTTAGGGTCTTTGGTCCCAGTCAGTGTTCACAGATTATATTAATGACATAGAATATATTATCTACTTAGACAAAGTACTTCTAGCTGTACTTTCAGGTTTTCCTGAGGCATTTTTCCTTCCCAGAGGACTCAGCTATGGGTAGGAAGCTTCCTATACATAGGATGTTTGGTTTACTCTCTGATGTGGCTATTGCAATCACCCAGAGCTGTACGCTTGAGTTGCTAAAATCCATTCTGCTACTAACCTCTACAGGCAAGAGTATGCTGGGAGTGCTGACTTACTGATGAATCTGTTAGCGCTTAGTTGCTTGAAAACACCTATTTTGTAACCATTAAACACAGACTTGTAAATGAGGACTGCTTCATTTACAGCTGTTCTCACTTTGAAAACTTAGACATTATCAGGGAAACTCTCAGCAAGAGCTCTTCTCAGCTAGGGAAATATTTCCAAGTGTTTAGAACACATTTGAATCTTAAGTAATGGCTCTAACCTTGTCCATTGGGAATTGGTTATATGCCTCCATTTTTAAAGTTACCAGAATGCATCAAGAGTGCTAGCTAGTAGCTCTCAGTAGTTTTCAGTGACTTCACTTAATCACTTTAATTTCAGCCTCAATTGTCGTCTGCTTCCTCTGCTTAGATTTTACATGAATTTTTGATGCAAGTGCTCCTTGCTCACTCCAAACGACATCTCCATCTGTGAAGGCCTTAGATCTCAGGAAGTCATGTCAGTCTGCATCTGCTTGGCAAATAGAGAACTGGAAATTCAGGGGAGAATAAGTAGTAAGTGCTGGGAAGCCCAGAGACTAGTGAAATGCTTGGTTCAACTTCCCAAATGTTTTCTTGGACTCTGTTCAGGCTTTATTTATACAGCTTGGATGTTTGCATGTAATTAATGGTTAACCTTTCAGAAATTATTCTTTCTCCAAGCCCTGGTTTTGTCTCTGGTGGAGAGGGATTCTATAGTACCTCACATATTTCTTGTTGTGATTAAATGAGGTGATCTTTGTGAAGTGCTAAGCTCTGGGATCCCAGAGGAGTAAGTAGGTGAGAAATGTCAGTTATTATATTCCTCTTTGACAATATTCTCCTGAAGAAAAAAATAATTTTATTAAGGTAGAATAATAGGAAAAGAAGATTTTTATACAGATAGGCGCGAGGTAAAGCTAAATGTGTTGGTTAAAGCTAAATGTGAGAAAGCAAAATAGGAAACTAATATTTTTTAAGATAAGCTAGCTTATAAATATTTTTCAAAAGGTTTAAACAAATATATTCTGAGTAGGCAGATAGTACTGCTCTCTAATGCCAAAGGTTGCTAAACACACATCCAAGTGCCAGTGGTAGGCTCATTCCCTATGCTTTATTGGTCAGGAATGTTCCAGAGGGCCTCAAGACAATATTAACCATTGCCACTGCTTTTGGTTGCCCGCCAAAACTAAATGTTTAGCATCTATTGTTAAAGATACAATACTACTTGGTTGCCATCCAAAGAGAAATCAAATTTGAACTGAGCTAGAAACTTCCTCCCTGTTGATTAGCTTTTATATAAAGAACCACAAGCTGCTATATAGGCCGTGGGGAGAGAAAAAGCCACCAATTGTACTACCTAGCTATAGACGCTACATGCTACAATATCAACCTGCCCAGAAAGATATGCCAATAATGGCATCACTACTAAAGAGCTAACTAACTGCATTATGACTAAGTTTAAGCCCTCCCTATAGGAATGAATTCATGCCTGATACTATAAACCTGGTCAAAGGTCATAGTTCCTAGGTGAAATTTACTTTATTGTTTTCCTAAGTGGAGAGGATGTCACTTTGCCTTATCAATATTTGTGTTTATTCCCAAGGATTAGGGCAGGTTTGTTTTTCTCAGAGATACTTCTGTTTGGGGACCATGGTTAAAGCAGAGACTCATAATACTACTGGAGAAATTTGAGGTCCCTTTGGGGGTTCTTAGTCTCCTTAATAAAATGTTTAAAAACAGACTCAGGAGGAAGCTCAAGGAACATTTTATTAAAGTCTGAAAGACAAACAACAGGGCAGGCATGCTGTGAAAATCTCTGCAGCTGGTAGGAGGAGGGAGCTGGGTAAGAGGATGAGAGAAAGTGACACCTTCTAAGTTAGAGTCCAAGGAAGCTGAGCATTTAGCAAAGAAGGTCAGAGGCAGCTGTATTGTTGAATTGGATGAGGATTTCAGAGAAAGAGTGAGAAAGCCTTGCATGTCAGGGAAAGAAAGCATGCTTAGTCTTTTGGCTGGTATCCAAAAGAAAAGGATATGGAAGTTTTCCATCATTTTATACTTGCTTGAGGTAGAACTGAGAAAGTAAGCAGGCTTAGCAGTGATTCTTGCTGGAAGTTTGGCAAGCCACTGCATCCTGTCTAGGGAGAATTGGTACATTATCTCACTAAGGATGATAATTACTTTTTCATCTCCTTGCTATCTTCAGATGACTCAGCTTTCCTGAGGAGTGGTCCTCTGGCCTTTTAATCCCTGTAAAAATAACTGTTACAAGTGTGGAGGAGAAATAACTATTGAAAGTTCAGCCCTGAAGGGAAGGTCTGCAGAAGAGGAAGTAGAATGTAAGCCACAGGATAGGGAGAAGACTGTGAAAGTGTCTTCTGTACCTGACATTGCTAGTCAAGAACACACAATAGCTGTGCTTGCCTGAATAATACATATACCAGGTTCTTTGTCAATATTTCATCATGAATGGAGATGTGTGCATGAGGCCCCACCCACCTCAAGGTGAGGTGAAGAATTTTAGGCAGCTAATGGTTGTTGGAGGTAGAGGAGGTATTTTCTTAATATAGTCGCTGGTATGTTGACCATGCTCTAGTAAATAGCCCAACACCTGTGCATATGCAAACAACTCTAATTAAACAAATGGGTCGCAGAATAACAATGACAACAAAGAATGAAAGTAGGAGGGGAACTTGTTGGGAGAAAGGGCTCCTGGCAGTGAGAAAAAGTAATGGGAGGAGGGATGAAATGACCAGAATACATTAAATAGCTGTATGGAATTGTCAAAGAATAACCTTTTCAATCATGTCAACATTTTTTCTCAGCTTGTGTTCATCTATGTCTTTCTATTCAAAAGGGAGGCCAAGACTTGGACTTGTTACAGGGTGGTCTTAAGACTATAACATTACCTATCCCTACCACCTGATTCCATTCTTCTGAGGTCAAGCAATGACTTAGCAAGTAGGCCTTGAGAATGTACTAGGTAAGTCCAGTGATTATCAGGACAGGGGACTGCTCCAAAGCTTGGAATTGACTGCTCACCACTGCTTACAGCCTTCTGTTCAAGTAGAAACAAAGGAAGGGCCAATGTAAGCTTTTCCTTTTCTTTCTGTACTTAATACTGGTGCTTATTTTATTCTAAATGCCTCAAGTATGCCAAGTCCCTTCTTTGGGCGGAAGCATACTGGACGTGACTCTAGCAGTGAGTGTATCAGAATCATATAATCAGAGGATGGCTCAGATTGGATCTATGGTCCATTTCTGGTGCCTCAACTTGGAGATGAGACAGAGAGTTTATACAAAACTGTATTAGAATTCTTGATTGCATCAGTAAGAGAAAGACCCATTTATTTTTAACCTGGGAAATTCCTTACTGATGGAGCTGTTTAGAAGGTAGAGTGAGTCAACCCCCAGCACAGCACTCTTGCCTCATAGCCTTTTATGCAGCCAATGTATTTTTAAGATTATAGATGCTGTCCACAACAGCTGCCATATCAATTTTGGAACCGGAATGGTACAAGTTGTGTATGACACAACTGTTCCCAGTGAGCATGTCTGCTATGCTCTTGTGAGCTTGATGCTTTACACGCAGATTAGCAGTGTTCTGTCAGAAATCCCACTCATTGCTTTCCTCCTAAGCACCTTGCTCCTTTCTCGGCCCACGACCCCGTTTTTGTTGGTTTGGCTACTCAGTTCTGTGTTTTATTTTCATATTGTCTTATGTTTACACCTGTGCAAATGATGACATTCATTCCTGTGTAGCACTTCTAGTCATGTGATATATTTCTATTCACAAAATGATACCTTGTTCACACACTTCCCACTTCCTTAGAAAACTTCATTAGATAGCTGCACTTCTGGGATGGAGGCCCACACCACCAACAATGTAATTGCCCACGCTCATGCCCAAGCTAGAGATAGCTTCATTGTCAACTTAAGAATTCTTCCAGTAGCTCTCATTAGTGCTCTCAAAAGTGCACTCTACCCACCACTCCTTTTATTCCTTAAATAGAACATTTATGTGCTTCTTGAAACAATTTAGGGTGTGTCTCTTTCTCCAATCATGGTCCAATTTGTTGGTCTCTAAAGGTTTGGTAGAATTTCTTGAGAACATGCCTTAGATTGTGCTCTTATCTTTTATAGTCACTCGTCCTCTTGCTTGGTTTGACTTTCTCTTCTCTTCCAAACCTGCAGGCCAGATCCTCCTGCCCCGGTCCCCAACTCCTTTCCTTTGACGTCTTTCATTGTAGTCAATGACTGTCTAGTTGGTTTTCAAGTCCTTTATAAGCAAGGCCGTCTGACTGGAGAAAACAGGGGAAAGAGTATGTGACTTCCTAGCTCCAAAGGGATGTTCTCACAGTGGTGGCTGAGCCTCAGGCTTGGGGAGACAATGCTTTTTCCCGGTGTTAAATTTTTACATTTTCTCACAAGCATTCGCATTCTCTTTTCTTTTGCCATTGACTTCCAAATATCATAACAGTTTTCTCTTCTGCTTTGGAGTTGTCTCAATTATTAATTAAAAACTTATAACTTTAGTGATCACCTGTTATGGCAAGGACATAACATATTTTGCATCCGTCCTCTTTCCTAACCCGAGGCATCATATGTCCATTTCTGGCATCCACCCTATTTTATAAACACAAGAGTTGAAAGGTTTGGCTTTACTTAGTATCTTTTATGTCAGTAAATTATATATGTCCCTCTGCCATGGCCCTAGTTGTCTTTTCTAAACTCATATATCTTCCATTCTTGAAATGTCTCATTTAGTCCAACCATTTATGCAACCAGACTTTTAATTAGCACCGTGTATTCATAAATATACACGAACACTTTAGTATCTGTTTTCCCTTCTTTATTGTTGAGTCCACAAGCATAAAACATTCTTTCTCTTTTAACTGCCATCAATAGGCTATTTGTTTAGTTTTATAGGGAAGTTTACTGAGTTGTGTTTATTCTTTACCCAAATAAAGCAGTAACTTAGTGGCTATTTAAAGTGACATGTTGAGTCTTGTTTGTGGCTGGCATCATATCCCCTGGTCTTTGCCTTTATGAGCACCTACCTCTCACAGGGTGCATGCGTTTACTGACTGTTACTATAATGATATAAGTAAGCCTCTGGGAGCTCAAGAGAGTGGTACAAGATCTTACAAGGCTTCTTCCTTGCTGTAGCATACTCTGGTGGATGAAATCATGGCTGGAGTGGGTGTAAGAAGGGTAGACTATTTGGCAAGGCAGGAAACCACGAAGTGACAAGATTGCTATTTTTGCACACCCTTCATGCAAGAGGTAACTGAAGTGCCGATAAAAACTCCCTAAGGGCAGTACCCTGAGCAACTAACTACTTCCTGTGATTCCTCAAATCTATTAAAAGTGCCATGACTCTCCCAGCTATCTGTCACACTAAGTACCAAGTTTGTGACGCATGATCCTTGGGCAAATACTCAGGAATAAAATGTCAAAATCGCAGAGGAGGGGAGATGCCAGGGGAAGATAAGTCTGTGGCATGGGAGGGAAGTAGGATAGGTCCTTTTATAGAAACAAAAGATATCTGGTCTCTTCTCCAAGTGAGCATATATCTCAAAGACTTGCAGACAGTGGTGCCTTGAGGGTGCTACATATTGACAAGGACAGGTGATCATTACAGGCTGAATGACTGCAACTTTGGTTTTTGACCTTAATGTTGACTCATTTTTATTTTCAGGTAGAAAGTCCTGGTAAGGAGCACTTCTGGCATCCCTGGTAATTTCTCTCTCTCTCTCTCTCTCTCTCTCTCTCTCTCTCTCTCTCTCTCTCTCTCTCTCTGTGTGTGTGTGTGTGTGTGTGTGTGTGTGTGTGTGTGGAGGGAGTTGGCCACAGGTGTAATTCCTCAACTCCGGATCTCTCTATATGGTATATCGATGTTTGAGTCTTGTGCTAATTAAAACAGATATATTATCATGCTGATTAAAATACAAGTCTGTTGAAGTTTCAGAAGATCATAACAGAGAAACAAGTCCCCAAAATGGGAAAAGGTGGGAAGACTAGACTCTTGGCAACATATCCCGTGATAGGAGTTTTCCTAGACAATTTAACTCTGCGATGTGGCAGAGAAGACAGAGGCTTAAAGGAACACAATGGTATCACCTAGGTAGACTGTGGTTATTATGGTGAGCTGGGTTTAGAACACACACTTCCAGAGGTCTCCCAGTGTTCTTTCGGGATGTGTTTAGGTCTGTTCTAAGTTAATATTCACTTTAGATTCTAAAACTAAAGCATCTTTCTGAGCACTGTTTACTTTTGTCTCTGTTTCGAATGGAGGCATAAGAGGAAGGACCAGTGAGAGTCTCTGGGTGACTTAGTTATAATGCTGGGTATATTAAAACATAAAGATAAATTGCCTAAATATGCAGCATATTTTAAATGTTTACATTTAGCTAACTAGAACTTCGAAGAAATAAAATTTATTTTATTATTCACAAGATTGCCTTGCCTAGGACTTGAAAAAATATTGACATATTCTCTCAATCTACTCTCTGTATCTCAGAAACTAAATAAATAAGCTCCTTTAGTGATAAAATCAGAACTAAGGCTGAGGCCTAGACTAAATGACCCGCACTGCTCTTACGTGACAGGACTGTTATCAGCAGTCCTTCAGTCTGTGCCCTCTGTGAACAACCATGAATCCTAGCTGCTCTCCTCTGTAGGTTAAAGTGGGCTTCTACGAGGACTATGTGTCTTGATATTTCTTTGAGCTTCTGCCATTGCGCTGAATGACTTGTTATCTCTCCTGATTTGAGCCTTCTCAGAAGGCCGTACTATCACAACCCTGTGTAATTCTCAATGACCCTAACAGACTAGCTTTCCTATTAGCAAACCTATTGCCCTCTCTTTACCATCTTTTGCTGCAAACAGAACTGATAGAGAAAGGAGAAAATGCTTACTTAATCTGTACTAAAAAATGTCGTAAGACTGGCAAGCCAAGCAGACAGTGGCTCAGAGGCTCCTCCAAGAAAGCCTAGCTCTGGCTTGAAGAATGATCTTAGCTTCCACTCTAGCTGTGGACGAGTGTCCAAGCAGATTACTTCCACTGCATAGACTTATTCCAGGAGGACAGCATTTCTTGTTGCCCCTGAAGGGCAGTGGGTCTGAAATATCATTTCTTTCCAGGAAGATCCTATGTGGAGATCAAGAGCAAAACCCCTCAATGGATTGTTCTACAGAATTCCAACTCCTTCCCTGTATAGCCACAGAATACCATAAAAACTCAAAAAACTGCCTTCTATTTTCTGACCTAGGGGCACATTTGAGTGAAATTGAACTAGGAAAAGCCTGGCTAAGCCCACTGCAACAGGGGCATGCCATCTGCCCTCTATTTGTGACCAGAAAGCCCACACAAAAGGACTCCAGAGTGCTAACTGTGAATTAATAAACTGTTACTAAAGATGGAAGTGTCCCATTTGTCCTGTGACAAGTCCCAGACCCAGGCTTTATGGGAAGAAGCTGCGGGTTAACCTGCCTTCCCTGTCTACCATCAAGCAAACCTCAGGGAGATTCAACAGGAAATATGACAGTGGCTGAACATGAAGTTGCTTTTTATATTTATTGTTTTTATAGCAAGCAGATGTGCTTGGTACCTACATTCAAGTACTTACTGATTTAGATATATTTGCTTTTGCAAACTCATAGAAATTACAGTATAGGCTCTGTTTGTCCTGTTCCTGGGGACACTTGGTGACTGTCTCTGTTGTATAGATAGGGTGGCTACAGGTTCCCTGTTAGCAGCAACTGTGGTTACAATAGTATCCCAACTTGCATCTCCAAGCATAGCCAAGTAGGCTGCCTTTGCTTTCATTGTGATTCTTGTCCACTTAGCCTGACACAGTGAACTAATGTGGCTGGAATCGACCTTTAGCGGAGAGCAGTGGCCTATGCTATCCTGCTTAGCCAAGGCTTCAGCTTGGGGTCAGGTCTCCAATCCCAATTCCTCCTTACTCTGTTTGCTCCTGTTGGCTAGCTACGTTACAAATGCTGCTTGTCTACTCAACAAGCAAGGTAAGATAAGTTTAATCACCTACAGGTCTCTCTGTTCATATCAGGATCCAGAAGCCTAACTCCATTCTCCATTGCACAAAACACTAACATTCACAGGAGAAAAGTAAACCACAACAGAGTGGCCACTTGTCCAAACTGCATAACACAAAAGGTGGGTAGACATTGAGGTGATTTTGATGCCACATGATTAGTGGCATCTCAGTGAGGACATCATTGAGAAGTAAGAACCTTAAAAAGCAAAGATCTCAGATTTAGTGTAAACTTCACTGAGTTGGTGTAAGAGCTATTTAACACAACTCACATGAGCGAGGTGCTATTAACCTGGCCTGTTTAGCATCACAATCTTACATACACTCCTCTCTGTAGGACTAGCATTGCTTAAACATGGAGGTCTTCTATCCTAATCTAATCTGCCTGCTGATGTGAATAATTTTGAAGTCATCCAGTCCATCCTGCTCTGTAACACTAACTCTATCACATCTATACCGTGTGGATAAAATACTCTGCTGAGGTAAAGTCCTCCATATGTCCTGTGCCATCATTGCTTGCTTCGTACACATTTCCTTTTAATTTCCCTGGAGCTGGCTGTTTTGTTTTGTTGTTGCTGCTGCTTTGTTCCTTCTCAGATGTGTAGAAGTCTTTCTACTCCTCCTTAGGTCTACTGAATAGTTCCTGTTCCTCCTTGGGTATACTGAACCTGCCCTGTTCCTCCTCTGGTGTACTGAAGGGATGCCATAGCTTCCCAAGTATGTAGGGAGAAGTAGGCTATGGTGTTGCTAGTGTTGAAGTAGGCTCTGTGCTTTCTAAATGACATTCCTTTACTTATGAGGACAGTTCATAGTGCTGTCATGACACCACAAATGCTGCAGAGCTGTTTTTCCTTCCATGTGTGGCAGAGTTACTATAAAGATTCCTCCTGTAGATGGACTGGTCATTTGCCAATCTCTCATCTTGGATGAGAAGTGAGCAGAGATTGCTCTGTCTGTCCAAATGTGAATAACTTCTGATGTTTAAAATGAGGTAAGCAGCACTGTTTAGATTCAGATCTTTATAATCGATTGTCCCCGAAATGTTAGAAATGGGAACAGACTTTTGCATAATTTTATGTTACAGTTTAATAAGAAGTTCATTTAGAATGTTTAGCCCACACAGATTATCTTGGACTCAAGGCCCAGTTAACTGGTTGCCACATTATGATAACATTCCACTTCATGGAATCAGTGGCTGCCACATCACAAAACATAATTGCTGCCTTATTGATTATGTTTTAGTTTTAAGAAGACATATGCTACTGGAATAAAGTTCATTCACTTCACAGCTAAACTATCTCCCATAGTAACTATCTCCCATCCTCCTGATTCCATCATTCCCTTCCCACTCCCACCCCCACACAGGAGGGGCTGATCTCTCCTTACACACTAGGTCCCTTCTAATCTTCCTATCTTACTGTCCATCTCTTCACCTCTGGACTTTCCCACAATTACCTTTCAGTTCTTCAACCTTTCCCTGTTACTCACCCCAAACAATGTCAAATATCTACATAATCTTTTTTAAAAAAATCCTAAAATCTAAACAGCAAAAAAACCTTTTATTTCTCATTTTTATTACTTCTATTAGCACAGTCATCAATTTCTTTATTCCATAATATGAATTGAATTATACCTGTCATCCAGTGTCCCATGTTGAAGTCTTAATCCTGTTATAACTATAGTTGGATAGGAATTCTAGGGAGTATTAAAGCCAAATGAGGTTATAATGTTGCTCATAGTCCAATAGAATCAGTGTGCTTCAAACAAGAGGAAGAGTCAGCCTCCAACCCAGTCCTCTCCATCTATTTACTCTCACAGGGACGACCACATGAGGGCCCAGAAAAAGAGTTATCTTCAAACCAGGAAAGGAGTCCTTACATCAAGAAGAACCCTCCCATACCCTATACTATACTTCCAGAACTGGAAAAAATTAAAGTTTTGTTACTTAAGTCATCTAGGTGTGAGGCATTTGGTATACTAGTCCAGGACACCTCTCATGTCACTTGGCCAATTATTGACCATAGCACAAAGAAAGCTCCTTCCCATGCCATGGCTGATCTAATAAATGGCTATGGCCATGACCTGATTTTAAGTCTTTTTCTCCTGACCTATGCAGCAGGCAATACCCATAAACAGCCACATGTAGTTCTCTGTTGCTCTCTTCTGAGTGTTTTTCTTCCTCATTACTTAAGGTACTGCTAGTTTTTGCTCTTTCACAATAGCTCATGCTTTCCCACTGTTGGAATCGGAATCTTGCTTTTTTATGCATTTGCTGGGGTGTGACTTTGTAACTCTTAAACTTTCTTACACAGTTGACAGCAGACATCTGGTATTTGTGTTATTTGAGAGACATAGGCTAATTTTGATACAATTCAATACCTGTTTTATGAGGCTCTGGAATTTTACACTTTACTAGGCCTCTATTCCAATGAACTAATTCTTCAATACTCGTGAACTCTCTTTAAAAAAAAATCAAATCACAATCAATTCCCACATTCCCCCCTTCACTTCTCAATCTTGTTGCCGTAGATTTATCTTACAATTTTGCTCACAAGTGATGTTGCATCATCAACATGTGTCATTGACCATTGTAAGCCTCAATTTAAACTTACAACCTTTGTATTTTGTTGCAGCTAAAGTCCTCTAACAAGATGTCATGGTCAATCTGCTGTGCTAACTGGATATAAGATTAGTATCCTAGACAATAATACAGCTCTTCTTTCTATATTCAGGTTTCAGCTGACTTCCAGTGCTTTGGCTAGATAGTACTTTCTAATATTCTTAGACTATTTTTCATTATTTCTCTCGGAATGTAGTAAATAATTCATAAGCAAAAGAAAAGGCTACATATTTAAAAGTTAAGTCTATATGGGAGATATTCTGCAAGAAATTTAATTCTTTTAAATGAAGAACTTTCTAGAATCTATTAAGATACATTATGGCTCTTAAAATCTGGCTCTACTATCTTTTATCCAAATGTTTTTAGGGCTTAGTTCAGTATTTGTCAGATGTTAGAAAGGTGAAAAGGTACACTTTCATATAATAGGTTTCCAGCAATCAAAGAGATTGCTACTTTCTAGCAAAATATGTATCTATGAACATTAAGTAGGATAAAGAATATGAAAGAATTTCATATCAGTTTGTGCAGTGTTTAACATCCTGATAAATTACATTTAAAAACGTATTTGTGGTTTTAAATTTAAAATTATGTGTATTAATTGTGTACAACTTATAAACTAGATTTAAGAAACATACTTCCTAAGAACATCTGTAAAGGTTTATGTACCATGATACATGTGTCTGGAAATGCACACGTGGAGATGATTTCTGACTTGACCATTGAAATGCTAGTCTTTTCCCAAGAAGTTAACGCATACCACTTGGGATTTCTTGGTGATCGCTGATCTTCTTTCCACATGGAAACTGACAGTCCTAGCAACAGGTTTGAGTTTATGTATCAGCTCATGCCCTTATTCTATTATCATATTATATGCAATTATTTATTTACTTCTGTGTCAAGTGTCTGTACAGAGATGTAGAATAAGTTGTTTGACCAATAATAAGTAGTTAAGACATACAGATAAAAAAGGAAGCGAAATAACAGGTTGGGAATAAGTTTAAACTGTTGTTGTTAGGAGCATAATGAAGTGTTTATTGATATTGAATTATTTAAAATTTGAACAATATTCAATAGCATAGTGTATGTTCTATTGGTGCCCATATCATTGACCTTCACTTGGATTTTGCAGCAACTCTGCACTGCACTGAACGTTCTGTTTCGATAAAAACATAATGTGTGTGCATTATTCTTATGTGAGAACATGGTGTGTGTGTGTGTGTGTGTGTGTGTGTGTGTGTGTGTGTGTGTGTGTGTGTACACCTCTGTGGAAGTCAGAGGACAACTTTGTGAAGTCAATTCTGTTTCCGTATCTTTAAGTAGTTTGGGAGATTGAACTACGATTGCCATGTTTGAACAGCAGCTACTTCTACCTGTGGAACAATCATCACAGCCACCGTTAGAAAATTGTTTAAGCACTGCTTTGTCAGGTACTTTATGATGGAACTAATGGCCACAGTAGGGTGTTATTGGACAGAGTACATTGTCATAAAACCAGTGTGTTGGTAGATGTTGATGTGACAATTTATTGTCACTCACAGTATTAAAGTATATATAAAGTGGTTACTTTCAGTGACAAACATAACAAATAATCACAAAAATTAAAGGAAAGCTGTAGGTATCAAAAAAAGGGATTTACCATGTGTAGAGTAATATAGGAAATATAGAATGGCAATGACAAATGAAGAAAGGGAGAAATTTATGTGTCGCCGTGCGATCCACTAGAACAGATCACTTTGTGTCCTGCTCAGTTTTTTGTCAAATTGTCATGATCTAGAATTATCTGCAAAGAGAACTTCAATGGAGAATAATCCTTCTATCAGATTGCCTTTAATCAAGTCTATAGGGCATTTTTAATGGATAATTGACACGTAAGGGACCAGATCACTGTGGGCTGTGTCATCCTTATATGGGTGAATAAACGTGAGTGGTAAATAAAAGCAAACTGAGCAAGCTATGTATAGGAAGCCAATAAGTAGCACTCAATTATATAGTCTCTGCTTCAGTTTTGCCTTGAATTCCTGCCTCAACTTCCCCTGTGATGGACTATAAACTGTAAGCTGAAATAAATCCTTTTCTTCTCAAGTTGATTTTGGTTGTGGTGTTTTGTTGCAGTAATAGAAATGCAACTGAGCCACTTTATTACTCCTAAGTAGTACCTTTGCACAGCAGAATTCAGAATATACAGCCCATCATTAGGGATATGGAGAAATAACCCTTTGCTAACCACCAGGCAAGTCACTCTTCCAGCAGACATGTTATCAGAGCGGGAAGCATATCTAAAACAAGTTCCAGTGGGAAGAGATGATGGAAATCAGCGAGGAACTCATGACAGACTGCCAGAGGTGGGCAGAGACTTGTCTAATTGGCAGTTTTTGTAAGGGTAGTCAGAGATTATGACTAACCAGAATCCTTGAGAAGTGTGTTCAAAGACAACTCAATGAGAAGAACAAGTGATTCTGAGCAGTGCTAAATACTGGGGATGGGTCATAGTGCCCCCTTACCTCCATCTGGATTTTTAATAACTGGGTTACGTTTTGTAGAATTGTCTTCTTTCAGTATGAATACCTCAGTTACAAATGCCTAGGGACCTAGTCCCCCATCTTGGAATTCATATGGAGATGGGGTGGTTTCTGCTCTTTTGCATGCTTTTGGAACCATTTCCCATAGCTGGGTTGCTAGCCTGGCATTATTGAAAGAAGATGCTCCTAATTCTGCTGAGACTTGATTTTCCAGGGTGGGTTGATACTCATGGCAGCGTACAAGATTGTCTTCTCTGAGGAAAAGAAGAGGGGATTGGGGAAAACTGTGAGGGTGGGACTGGGAGGAGAGGATGGAGGGGTCCTGTGATGAGAATGTAAAGTGAATAAGTAAATTAATGAGAAAATGCCTAGGTACATGTTTATAGGCATTTTACAGGCAAGAAATTACTACTGTGGTACTAATCCCCCATCTTTACTTCCTGCTGTCCTCTGCCCAGACCTCCGTGGTGATCTTTATAGTAGTTAAAGGTAACAGAAACATGAGGGCTAACTGATAGAAGCCTAGTTAAATACACAGATAAAAAACCCATACAACATATAAATAATTCTTCAAAATGTGTGTATGTGAGTGCATATCTTTCTGTATAGTGTCTTAAAAAATCTTTTTGGCATATTGTTGAGAAAAACAGCTTGAAAAACAGCATGTATATTTTGATCCCATTTATGTGCAAATTATATACATATATGGTAATACATATATATCCATATATTATAGTTCAAGTTTTGGAAGGATGTCCATCAAGTCACTGACAGTAGCTGACATAGTAACAATCCCAGAGATTTTTTCTTCCCTGTATTTTTACATTTTCTAAAAACTTACATTTTATTTTTGTAAACATGTGAAGAATAAGAAAAGATGCTTTAAGGTCAGCTTGTAGTTATTTACTGTACTAAGATAATGTGAGAATTTGAAAGCAAGGGATCTGTTCATAGGAATACACACAATACATAATACAAATGTGCACACTGACACACACATACCAACAGCACATATATGCATATTTATAAACATATTTTAATGGAGGACTTTGGAAGTTTTTAAAAATTTGTTTATAATTTATTTCATGTTTGATTTGATTAAAATATAATTACACCATCCCCTTCTCCTTCCACCAATACCTCTCATGCTTTTATCCTTTAAATACATGTGGTGGATATGTGTGCTTGTATAAACAAATGCATGTATGCATAAAAACCTGCTGAATCTATTTAGCATTTGTTGCTTGTATATATGTATTTTCTAAGGCTTATCACTGACTGTTAGGTAAACATAATAATTATCATTTTTCTGTAATGCTTCATCTAGAGGTGATGCCTGTGAGGAAGGAGTTCCCCCACCCACCTTGGCATCGTGTCTGGTGTTGGCATTGTTCACGTCTTGTTTAAGCAGTCATATTGTTGAGATTTTATGCTTTACCCTTTCTATTGAGAATCCCAAAATCCTGCAGCGGACTTCCTAGACCACTGGGCATAACTACTTTCTATCCCCACTTCTGAGATGTTCCTAGAGCCTTGGGTGTAAAATTTGTGTTATAGAAGTATTAATAGGGAGCCAGTATTATAGTATTATAGTCGGTTGTTCTCTGTATTTTGACTAGTTGTTTTTATTCTGCTGCCAAAGCAGCTTCTCTGGTGACAGGAGAGAGGTATATTTACCATCTACAGGTGTAAAGACAAGTAGAGTGCAATTTGGTTTTAATTATACAGGTTTTCTTAATGAATCTTCTAAAATGTGATGAGTCAGTTGTCTTATTATCTATGATGAGAAGATTGAGAAGAGAGTGATTGTACTATTGTTCTGGAAGTCCTCAAAGTTCACTTTGCTCACTACATGCTTCCAATGAGGTCTGCCTGCAAAGAATGCCCCATAACAACACTGCTTTGACTGAGTGGTACATTTCCAGCCTGCACTTCCAGAGTCCCATACCTTGGTATCATTTTCTTACAGATTTTAGGTCAAGCATCTCCAGAAATGTTGCTGTGGTCTCTATTAACTTAGGAGTGGTTATGTGACTTACTCCTTTGAGAGTCTGGCCATTTAGTATCTAGATTGGTTGAATTATCTACAATCTGTATTCCCTAGCTGTAACACCTCTGGCTCATACCCATACCCATAAATCTAACACATGCCCATAAATCTAACACATGCCTTTCACTTTGTGCCTCATCAGGCCACCATCTTATGATCTGTCTTCCTCTCTACCACTCTCTACCACTAGTCATTCTTTCAACCTTTTCCTCCTCATATCACCATGTTCCAGATCAGAGATCAGCTAAGGGACTTTGTGTCCGCACTCACATGTTGCCTGGCTGCCATACATACACATGAAGTACCAAAAAGTCTTCCAGTGTTATTGAAATCTCAAAGTGAAGTATGTGATTAGCTTCACCTGTGGAAGTAGAATAAAGACCCATTTAAAGTATAGTTGAAACATTGTTCCCAGATAGTCTACTCTATGTTTACTCTGTTTGCCAAATAGAACCTCTGCTTACTTGAGTGCATGTATTGGTTAGTTCACCTCAGTGAGGAACGGGTAGCCATAGCACCAAAGTCACTCTCAATCATGTCATTCTGCTGGGCAGCAAGTTCTTGGTCAAGCTGTAAACTGTTTCTGTTATAATCATTCCTAATTATTTCTGTGTATTCTCTCTGAAGCGTTGACTATTATTTCTCTTAGGAACCTGGAGAACCTTTCGTGTTTATTATTTCTAAGATATTGTCTATAACAGAGGAGAGCATACTGCAGAGGCCTTGCCCAGCCTAGAATTCCTCATGCTGTATTGCTTTCTAAGTCAGAACTGGGGTAAACAAGATCACGCAAGACCTCATTATCTGCACATAACCCGATGACATCACAGTGAACATACAGATCACTTGGGCAATTTTTGTTTTGAAGACATAAACCTAATCTTTATTGAGTTTCCAAATAGCACTGGAGTCCCCAGTAAAATCATTCCCCATGTAGTGTTGGCCAATAATCCTTGGTTGAGATCCAGAAAACTCATCAGGTTGAAAGCAAAAACGAGCTAATAACCTAATGTCAGAATGTATGCACAGCTCCTCTTTCGTTAGGGCCAACGGAACTGGCTGAAAGAAATAGTAATAGATTTCTGATGTTGTATATAAGGAAACAAAACAGCTTCACCTTCAAGAAAAATATGAGCCAAAAACCATATTCACTGTTCTCTTAAGCATAAGACCTCCTTTAGAGCCAGAAATGGGAGCAACTTCACTGTTCAATTTCTGTCTTTTTTTTTGTTTTCTTCCACTATTATTTTTCATACATATGTACACACACACACATATATGTATATACATATATATCATTTGATATGCCTAGGCTTTCTACTTTCCAGGAAAAACAAAAACAAAACAAAATGCTGCAAAAATTATTTTAACCCCCTAAAGTAAAATAACAAATATTGTTCTATTATGCTATATCCAATTTGAACTTGTGATATAGCTGTCATGATGCAAGGTGACGCACTAATAAATGGATATTTGCCAAAAAAATGTACAGAGTACCCAGGATACAATCCACAGAACTCAAGTAGTTTAACAAGCCAAAGGGCCCAAGTGAAGACGTCTCAATCCCACTTGGGTGGAAGAAGAAATCAATCATGGTGGGGGTAAAGGTAGGGAGCAACCTAGGTGGGAGAGGGGACAGGGAGGGAAGAGGGAACATTATCGGGTATTGGGGGGATACAGGAGTGAAGCCCTAAGGGCCAGCAGAAAGAATGGAAACTGGTAACCTCAGGAGGTAGGAGGTGGGGGGGGAACCCCTAGAATGTACCAGAGACCTGGGAGGTGAGAGACTTTCAGGACTCTAAGGGAGGGAACTTAGATGAAGTACTCTAGAGTGGGAAGTGAGAACTTGTACAGTCCACCTCTGGTGGAAGGACAAGACATCAAATGGAGGGATGGAGTTGTCATCCCACAATCAAAAACTCTGACCCACAATTGTTCCTTAGGGAAAGAAGGTCCAGTGGCAGGCCCAAATTGGGATCTAGCTCAAGAGAAGGTCCCGGGCCTGATGTTGTTACTGATGCTGTGATGTGCTTGCAGATAGGAGCCTAGCATGGCTGTCCCCTGAGAGGTCCAACAAGCAGCTAAAAAGATTCAGATGCAGATACTAGCATCCCATCAATGGACAGAAGCCAGGGAGCACTGTGGTTGAATTGGGGAAAAGCTGCAAGAAGCTGAGGAGGTGAGAGATCCCGTAGGAAGACCAGTAGTCTCAACTGACCTGAACCACAAGATCTCTCAGGTACTGAGCCACTAATCAGGCAGCATACACCAGATGATATGAGGCCCCTGACACATGTACAACAGAAGACTGCATAGCCTGACCTCAGTGAGAGAAGACATTCCTGACCCTCTAGATACTTAAGACATTGTTAGATTGAAAACTATGAGTGGGGTCTAGCAAAATACATCAGTACAGTAGTGCTCCCTGATTGCCTGTCTTGCTTATCGGTGCTAGCTGATTATGTATAATAGGTGCATTAGTGCTGTCCAAGTATGTGTATTGATACAATGGTGGCTCCTGATCATATATGTCAGGTACAGCAGTGCTCCTTGATCAAGACTTACCAGATTTCTTTATGTGTACTTTCACTTTCTGTGGTTTTGTATGGGAATGAGCAGCTGCCCTTCAGAAACAGTAATTAAAAGTTTTAATGTTTAGTTTCAGATAGCGCATCTTCCTGAACCATCCTCCTGGCATGTGACTTCCCTTTTTTCATAACAACCACAGCATATTAATTATATGTAATTTATAATCCAGCCACAGTGGGCTTAAATGTTTGTCTTCACTGTGCCTATTTAAACGTTTGTCAACAAGATGCCATTATGAGTTCTGTCCTTTGGAATGGCATCTTAGCACTTGTGTTTGCAATCCATATTTTACTGAAGTATGGCCTCAAAATATAAGGACTATAGCAATTTTAGTACAATATATTGTGATAATTATCCCATTTTATTATTTATGTTTCTTACCATTTCACTTTATTAATTAAGCATCATCTAAGGTCCGTAGTATGTTCATTTTGAAGCCTCCAGTAGGATTAGTCCACTATATCTCTACTAAGTAAGGAGCAGATGAGCTTCTAATTTAGTTGTACTTAGAAAGTTTCCAACATTCGAATATTATCAGACTCTTCTATGAAATATACAATAAACTTAAGCTTAATAACATTGGTTTAAAGAGTCAAAGCTTTTGTAATCAAACAACTTTAAAAGGAAAAAAAGTTCCTTAAAATCTATTGTTCCAAGAGAAAATTAAAAATGCAGCTTGTAAAAATGTAATTGTCTTTTTACAAGAAGGCAATACTTAGCATATGGTAGGTGTTAAATTAATTGTTATTTAACTAATGAATAATTATTTAGAAACATAATGAAAATAAAAACCTTGTCTAACCACACAGCAGGTTTTAATATATAGCCTTAAATATGCACACTAACAATTGAAAAGGGGGAAAATAGCAAAAAGAAATGTACTAAACTTTTAATCCCAGTAGCTGAAAAATGAAAAGAAACTCAATAAATTAACCAGGGGTTAATAGCAAAACTAAGGCATTTGCTGCAAGATTGTGACTTCTACATATGACAAGGAAGCTGAACTCATGAACTCATAAGAAATGGTTGCCTGATAAGACCCGAATAAAGACAATACTAGTTAACATTCCAAAGAGGATGGGGAAAATCTCACATGACCTCACTCCCAGATAAAGCACTATAGGCACTTAATTACTCTTGAGTGAATGAGTACTAGTTTTGTTTAGCAATGAACCCCTTAACTGGTAATCCAATTCCATTAGTCAACTACAAAATAGATACATAACAGGAGAGGAAAACTAAATAAATTCAAACAGGCGTGTGTGTGTGTGTGCGTGCGTGCGTGCGTGAAGAGGCCATGAATTTGAAAGAGAGTAGGAGGGGGAAGCACAGGAGTAGCTAGGAAGATAGGGAAATGTAAACAAAATACATACATAAGAAATTAAGAAAAAATAGTAAAGCCATACATCAATACATATGTAATACTGAGGAAAGAGACTTAAAATGCTGTTAAAATTTGATTTTTAAAAAAACATAGAAATAAGGTGGCAAAATAGCTAGAACTGATATTTTATAAGCAAATACTGATAATATTCAAATAGAGTGTGCTACCTAGCCATGTTAGATATTTGATATTCAGTAGGAAGGACATAAAGAAAGGATTCTTGATTGAAACCATTAGAAAACTAAAAATAGCTATGGAATAGCCATTAAAAATACAGAATTAAGACTTATTACAGAATTATTTCCATAAAATGTTCCAGAACTTTTTACTAATATTTCAAGGAATAAAATTATTCAATACTAGAGAATAGAGTTATGAAGTTGCCGAGATTGTTTTATGAAATATAACAAAAACTGACAGAAAAAGTGTAAGAAAATCACATAAGAATCATTTGCTGGAGGACGGGGAAAGGGGGTTCAGGATTGTGTGTAGGGAGGGACAGGAGATGGCTAGAAGTCCATGAAAATGAATGGAAACCTGCAACTGACATGGGTGAGGAGGTAAGGGTCATCTCCAGGACTAGACAGGGACCTGGGATAAGGGAGGCACTCAGAATCAGTGAGGGTGACCTTAGCTGTGAATCAAAACCTTGGGGGTATGAAACCTGAAGAGACCACTTGGAGCTAGGCAGGGACCCCAGTGGAGCAATAGACAAAGGAAACCACCCACAAAATCCAACCTAAATTTATCCTACATACAAGAAACGCAGGTACAGGAGATGAGCACAAACTGAGGGAATAGTCAGCCAATAATCAGGCCAACTTGAGACCTATCCCATGCACAGCATCATCTCCTGACAATATTAATGACACTCTGTTATGCTTGCAGACAGGAGCATGCTATCCTCTGGGAGGCTCTACCCAACAGCTGACCTACAGCCAAACAATGGATGGAGCTTGGGGACTCTTATGAAAGAATAGGAGGAAGGATTGCTGGCCCCAGTGAAGAATAGGAACTCCACAGGAAGAACAGCAGAGTCAACTAACCTTAGCCTCAGGGCTCTCAGAGTCTTAACCACCAACAAAAGAATATACGCAGGCTGGATCTACGCCTCTCTGTACATGTAAAGCCGATGTGAAGCTTTGTATTTATGTGAGTCTGGAACAACTGGAATGGGGCTATCCCAAAAGCTGTTGCCTTTACATGGGATATGTTCTTCTAGCTGGATTGTGTTGTCTGGCCTCAGTGGGAGAAGGAGCACCTAGCCTCACAGAGATACCCAGGGGAGGGGGGCCACCTGCTCAGACGGGAAGGGGGAGGGGGAGGGGAGAAGGGTGGTGGGAGGGTGTGACCAAGAGGGGGCAGTGAGCAGGATGTTAAGTGAATAAGTTTTAAAAAATAGCAAATAAATAAATAAATAAATAAATAAATAAATAAATAAATAAATAAGTAAAATTAGCTAGCTGAATTGCTGGCACTAAAAGAAAGCCAACCTCCATAAATCAATGGTGTTAACAAGGGATGAATGGAAGTTAAATCGTAGGGCATCTTTGAGTCCAGTGCACACAGTGCAGCACTATGAAAGGACCAATGGACTTAGTGTGATGATTTTCAAATTTATCTAGAAGAAGTAAATGAGAATGCAGCCTATGAAAACTTTTAAATATGAAAGTGGGGATTGCATTTGCAGATAATCACTGCCCAAGCTCATTACTGAAATAGGAAGTAAGAACTTATGAGTGTCAAAATATCAGAGAACTTAGAACGTTCTACTATATTCCAAATCAAATAAATCCCAATATGCAAGATCCACTAAAATTTAATGAGAAAGTAATGATTGAGATAAGATGTGCCGTTAAGAAAAATTAAAGGTTTCGCATAATATCTCTCTTAGACTTCTATAGAAGAACAGAAGAGATGGTGATGATGATGGGGGTAAAGGTGATAGTAATGGTATTCATGGGGCTGGTGGTGGTGGCAGTGGTAGGGTGTGTATGTGTATGTGTGTGTGTGTATGTGTGTGTTTGTGTGTATGTGTGTGTGTGTGTGTGTGTGTTTGTATGTGTGTGCGTAATTTATTAGAGTGACAGACAAGATGTGGTTTTTATAGTCAAGCAATTGCCACCTCCCATTGGAAAGACCAAGAATCCTTAAGTTAGTCCGTCCCTGGGACGGGATTTTCAGCAGTCCCTGTTTGCAGCTGGAGTCCCAGAGGATTCCTAGAGAGCTGGAATCTAGAAGAATTAGGTTCTAATCACAGTGTAGGAATGAGGGAGCAGTAGGATAGATGAACTTTCCAGCAAGAGTTAGGTCAAGTAGGCAAAAATCAAAAGCTTTTTCTTCCTTATCTGATATGGGCTACCACCAGAAGGGGTAGCCCAGATTTAGGGTGTGTGTTCTCACTTCATATAGTCCAGTGAATAAAATCCCTCACAGGTTTGCATAGCTGCTTGTATCTTAATTGATTCTAGGGGAAGTGGAGCTGACCACTGAGATTTGACTTTACAGAATCACACACAAATTAATGTTATATTTATTGACAGTTAATGTTATACACAAAATGTAGATTTTTGAAAACATTGTAAGAAGATACTTGAATGATTGAAGACAGAGGAAGAGATTTCTCACCTGAAAGACCCACCCCTAGTGACACACTTCCTCCAACAATGCTACACCTACTCCAACAAGACCACACCTCTAATAGCACTAGTGTCTATGAAGCCCTAGGCTCATACATGATATTGTGGTAAATATATATGCATATATTATTTGTCTGCCCATAAGCACACACAAGTACATAATAGGGGAAAAGTAGCTTCTTCATATCTATAAAATCTATCTTTAACTCATACCTCACACACACACACACACACACACACACACACACACACACACACAAAATGGACTCAGAATGCATCGCCTGCATAAAGTAACTTCAAAATAAAACACATGGCAGAATTCTTGACACTGGCTTTAGTAATGACACATATATACGAAAATCACAAACAACCATGCCAAAACTAAATACATGAACTATGCTAAGCTGTAAAACAGATTACACACAAAAAAGAAGAAATAAAAAGCAACCTATGAAACAGGATAAAATAGATGGAAACAGTATCTCAGACAATGGATAATATGTAAACATAGTAAGTGTGGTGCCACTTATCTCTCATCTCGGAACCTGGAGGTTATGGCAAGAAGGTCATGACTTCAAGGTCAGCTGGGGCTATGTAATGAAGTACAGATTAGCCTGAGCTCAGTCACACAAACAAAAGCAACAGTAAGAAAATCCAAAAAAAGTGTGTGTGTGTGTGTGTGTGTGTGTGTGTGTGTGTGTATTATACATTTCAGCATTGTTACCAGTAACCAAAGTGAAAACATTTGCCCATTAACAGAGGGCCTGATGAACTAATTTATAGATATATAATAATACAAAATGGGACAGGAAAGGGAACCCTCTCATTTGTTAAAACCTGAGTAAATGTTGAGAACAGGTTGCTACATCAGAGAATGACAACTACTGTATAATTTCACTTATATGTAGAATAAAAATGTCAAATTTGGAACTGGGTAGAAAGATGGCTTACTAAACAAAAAGTTGTTGCCTAGCAAGTATGTGGTACTGAATTGATATCCAAAGAGCCCATATAAAATGATTTCCAATAGCAGTTTTCTGTAATGCCAGTACTTCTGTGACAGGAGTGGAGAGGAGGACAGGAGAACATGCAAATGCATGGAGTAAGTTAGCATAGAGTGCACAGTGACAACCATCAAAGGGAACCTACCTTAAAACAAGGAGAGAGAAGCACTGACACCCAAGATTGTGATCTGACCTCTACACTACACCAAAACATGTGTGATCATGTGTATGTTCTCTATGCATATGCTCTCTCACACTCAAACACATGTGTGTACACACACACACACACACACACACACACACACAACCACATGCATATACACATACACACAGAGAAAATTACAGTGTGTTCCCAGTAGCTAAGGAAAGAGAAGCAGAAAAATGCTGGTCAGAGGCTAAAAGTACTCAGATAGTGAAAAGAAGATGTCCTGGAAAACTAACACACACTATAGTGGCATAGAAAAAACAGTTGCAAGAACCTCTTGTGAGCCAGTTTATTGGCTGAGCAGAGTGACAGTGGACTAAGGAATATATTAGAACACAATGTTCACGGAGTGATTTAATGACAACTGACAGAGCTTAGGAATTATTAACAATGCCAAAATACCTGTTTTGATTGCTAAACAAAATATCCATATTTGTGACATGAAATGCTTTTGAATTCATGGCAGATATAAACTTTTTTCTTCTGCATTTTCTTTTTTATTGAATATTTTTATTTCTTTGCATATCAAATGTTTCTCAGTTTCCTATCCATAAACCTCCTATCCCAATCCCCCTCCCATTTTTCCTATGAGGGTGTTCTGCCACACATCCACCCACCACTTCCTGCCTCCCTGCTCTGACATTCCCCTATACTGGGGGTGGGGGTTGAGTCAAGGCAGAACCAAGGGTTTCTCCTCCCATTGATGCCCAACAAGGCCATCTTTTGCTACATATTCAGCTGGAGCCACGAGTCTGTCCATGTATACACTTTGGATGGTGGTTTAGTCCCTGGGAGCTCTGGATGGTTGGTATTGTTGTACTTATGGGGTTGCAAACACCTTCAGCTCCTTCAATCCTTTCTCTAACTCCTCCAGTGTGGTCCCCATTCTCAGTTCAACAGCTGGCTGTGAGCATCCACATCTGAATTTGTCATGCTCTGACAGAGCCTCTCAGGAGGCAGCTATATCAGCCTCCTGTCAGCATGCACTTCTTCACATCAGCAATATTGTCTGGATTTAGTGGCTGTATGTTTATGGGTTGGATCCCCAGGTGGGGGTAGCTTCTGGATGGCCTTTACTTCACTCTTTGCATAAAACTTTGTCTCCCTATTTTCTCCAATGAATATTTTGCTTCCCCTTCTAAAAAGGTCAGAAGCAAAAACACTTTTGTCATCCTTCTGGAACCTCATGTGGTCTGTGGATTGTATCTTGGATAATCAGAGGTTTTGGGATAATATCCACACATGAGTGAAGGCATACCATGTGTGCTTTATTCTGATTGGGTTACCTCACTCAGGATGATATTTTCTAGTTCCATCACTTGCTTAAGAATTTCATGAAGTCATTGCTTTGGATAGCTTGGTAGTACTCGATTGTATAAATGTACCACATTTTTTCTGTCCATTCCTCTGTTGAGGAACATCTAGGTAGTTTCCACTTCTCGCTATTATAAATAAGACTGCTATGAACATAGTGGAGCATGTGTCTTGTTATACGAGGGCATCATTTGGGTATATGCCCAGGAGTGGTATAGCTGTGCCTTGGGTAGTACTACATCCAATTTTCAGTGGAACCTCCAGACAGATTTCCAGAGTGGTTGTATCAGCATGCATTCCCACCAACAATGGAGAAATGTTCCTCTTTCTCCACATCCACACCAGCATCTGTTGTCACCTGAGTTTTTTTTTAAAGGGGGGATATTTATTTATTTATTTCATCTTTATTACCTTAAGTATTTCTTATTTACATTTAGATTGTTATTCCCCTTCCTGATTTCCGGGCCAACATCCCCCTAACCCCTCCCCCTCCCCTTCTATATGGGTGTTTCCCTCCCCATCCTCCACACATTACCGCCCTCCCCCTAACAATCAAGTTCACTGGGGGTTCAGTCTTGGCAGGACCAAGGGCTTCCCTTTCCACTAGTGCTCTTACTAGGCTATTCATTGCTACCTATGAAGTTGGAGCCCAGGGTCAGCCCATGTATAGTCTTTGGGTAGTGGCTTAGTCCCTGGAAGCTCTGGTTGGTTGGCATTGTTGTTCATATGGGGTCTCAAGCCCCTTCAAGCTCTTCCAGTCCTTTCTAAGATTCCTTCAACAGGGGTCTCATTCTCAGTTCAGTGGTTTGCTGCTGGCATTTGCCTATGTATTTGCTGTATTCTGGCTGTGTCTCTCAGGAGAGATCTACACCCGGTTCCTGTCAGCCTGCACTTCTTTGCTTCATCCATCTTATCTAATTGGGTGGCTGAATGTGTATGGGCCACATGTGGGGCAGGCTCTGAATGGGTGTTCCTTCTGCCTCTGTTCTACACTTTGCCTCCCTATTCCCTGCCAAGGGTATTCTTGTTCCCCTTTTAAAGAATGAGTGAAGCATTAGCATTTTGGTCGTCCTTCTTGAGTTTCCTGTGTTCTGTGCATCTAGGGTAATTCAAGCATTTGGGCTAATAGCCACTTACCAATGAGTGCATACCATGTATGTTTTTCTGTGATTGGGTTACCTCACTCAGGATGATATTTTCCAGTTGCCTCCATTTGCCTATGAATTTCATAAAGTCATTGTTTTTGATAGCTGAGTAATATTCCATTGTGTAGATGTACCGCATTTTCTGTATCCATTCCTCTGTTGAAGGGCATCTGGGTTCTTTCTAGCTTATGGCTTTTATAAATAAGGCTGCTATGAACATAGTACAGCATGTGTCTTTGTTATATGTTGGGGCATCTTTTGTGTATATGCCCAAGTGAGGTATAGCTGGGTCCTCAGGTAGTTCAATGTCCAATTTTCTGAGGAACCTCCAGACTGATTTCCAGAATGGTTGTACCAGTCTGAAATCCCACCAACAATGGAGGAATGTTCCTCTTTCTCCACGTCCTCACCAGCATTTGCTGTCACCTGAGTTTTTGATCTTAGCCATTCTGACTGGTGTGAGGTGAAATCTCAGGGTTGTTTTGATTTGCATTTCCCTTATGACTAAAGATGTTGAACATTTCTGTAGGTGTTTCTCAGCCATTCGGCATTCCTCAGCTGTGAATTCTCTGTTTAGCTCTGAACCCCATTTTTTAATAGGGTTATTTGACTCCCTGCAGTCTAACTTCTTGAGTTCTTTGTATATTTTGGATATAAGCCCTTTATGAGCTGTAGGATTGGTAAAGATCTTTTCCCAATCTGTTGGTTGTCATTTTGTCCTAAGAACAGTGTCCTTTGCCTTACAGAAGCTTGGCAGTTTTATGAGATCCCATTTGTCGATTCTTGATCTTAGAGCATAAGCCATTGGTGTTTTCTTCAGGAAGTTTTCTCCAGTGCCCATGTGTTCGAGATGCTTCTCCACTTTTTCTTTTATTAGTTTGAGTGTATCTGGTTCGATGTGGAGGTCCTTGATCCCCTTGAACTTAAACTTTGTACACGATGATAAGCATGGATCGATCTGCATTCTTCTACATGCTGTCCTCTAGTTGAACCAGAACCATTTGCTGAAAATGCTATCTTTTTTCCATTGGATGGTTTTGGCTCCTTGGTCAAAAATCAAGTGACCATAGGTGTGTGGGTTCATTTCCGGGTCTTCAATTCTATTCCGCTGGTCTGTTTTTCTCTGTACCAATACCATGCAGTTTGTATCACTATTGCTCTGTAATACTGCTTGAGTTCAGGGATAGTGATTCCCCCTGAAGTCCTTTTATTGTTGAGGATAGTTTTAGCTATCCTGGTTTTTTTGTTATTCCAGATGAATTTGCAAATAGTTCTGTCTAACTCTTCGAAGAATTGGATTGGTATTTTGATGGGGATTGCATTGAATCTGTAGATGGCTTTTGGTAAAATGGCCATTTTTACTATATTAATTCTGTCAATCCATGAGCATGGGAGATCTTTCCACCTTCTGAGCTCTTTTTCAATTTCTTTCTTCAGAGACTTGAAGTTCTTATCACACAGATCTTTTCGTTGCTTGGTTAAAGTCACACCGAGGTATTTTATATTACTTGGGACTATTATGAAGGGTGTCGTTTCCCTAATTTCTTTCTCAGCTTGTTTCTCTTTTGTGTAGTGGAAGGCTACTGATTTATTGGAGTTAATTTTATACCCAGCCACTTTGCTGAAGGTGTTTATCAGGTTTAGTAGTTCTCTGGTGGAACTTTTGTCACCTGAGTTTTTTATCTTAGAGATTCTGACTGATGTGAGGTAGAATCTAAGAGTTGTTTTGATTTGTATTTCCCTGATAATGAAATTTCCCTGATGTTGAACATTTTTTAGGTGTTTGTAGGCCAATCGATACTCTACAGCTGAGAATTCTTTGCTTAGCTCTGTACCTCATTTTTAATAGGGTTATGTGATTCTCTGGAGTCTAACTTCTTGACATGTTTGTATATATTGGATATTAGTCCTTTATGCGATGTAGGGTTGGTAAAAATCTTTTCCTACTTAGTTGGTTGCTGTTTTGTCCTAATTACAGTGTGCTTTGCTTTACAGAAGTTTTGCAGTTTTATGAAGTCCCATTTGTCAATTCTTGATATTAGAGAATAAGCCACTGGTATTCTGTTTAGAAAAATTTCCAGAGTGTGCATGTGTTCAAGACTCTTTCCCACAATTTCTTCTGATATTTTATGTGTACCTGATTTTATATGGAAGTTCTTGATCCACTTGGACTTGAGCTTTGTACAGGGCAAGAATGGATCAATTTGCATTCTTATACATGCTGGCCTCCAGTTGAAAGAGCACCATTTGATGAAAATGCTATCTTTTTTTCCCACTGAATGGTTTTATTTAGCCCCTTTGTCGAAAATGGAGTGACCCTCGGTGTGTGGGTTCATTTCTGGGTCTTCAGCTCTATTACATTGATCTACCTGCCTGTCTCTGTACCAATGCCATACAGTTTTTATCACTATTGCTCTGTAGTATTGCTTGGTTAGAGTCACCCTAAGGTATTTTATATTATTTGTGACTTTTGGGAAGGGTGTCATTTCCCTAAATTCTCTCTTAGCCTGTTTATCCTTTGAGTAGAGGAAGGCTACTGATTTGAGTTAATTTTACGTCCAGCCACTTTGCTGAAGTTGTTTATCAGGTTTAGGAACTCTTTGTTGGAACTTTTTGGAATACTTAAGTATACTATCATATCATCTGCAAATAGTGATATTTTGACTCCTTCCTTTCCAATATATATCCCTTTGACCTCCTTTTGTTGGATTGCTATGACTAGGACTTTGAGTTCTATATTGCATGTGGAAGGAGAGAGTGGGCAGCCTTGTTTAGTCCCTGATTTTAGTGAGAATGCTTCAAGTTTCTTTCCATTTGGTTTGATGTTGGCTACTAGTTTGCTGTATACTGCTTTTACTATGTTTAAGTATGGGCCTTGAATTCCTGATCATTCCAAGACATTTAATATGAGGGGGTGTTAATTTTGTCAAATGCTATCTCAGTAATGAGATGATCATGTAGTTTTTTTTTCCTTTTAGTTTGCTTTTATAATGGTTTATATTGAAGGATTTCCATATATTGAACCATCCCTGCATCCCTGTGTTGAAGCCTACTTGATAATGATGGATGATCGTTTTGATGTGTTCTTAGATTTGGTTTGCAAGAATTTTATTGAGTATTTTTGCATTGGTATTTATGGGGGAAATTGGTCTGAAGTTCTATTTTTTTGTTGGGTCTTTGTGTGGTTTAGGTATAAGCATAATTGTGGCTTCATAGAAGGAATTGGGTAGTGCTCTATCTGTTTCTATTTTGTGGAATAGTTTGGAAACTATTGGTATTAGGTCTTCTGTGAAGGTGTGATAGAATTCTGCACTAAACCAATCTGGTCGTGGGCTCTTTTTAATTGGGAGACTTTTAAAGACTGCTTCTAATTCATTAGGAGTTATGGGAATGTTTAGATGGTTTTTCTGATCCTGATTTAACTTTGGTACCTGGTATCTGTCTAGAAAATTGTCCATTTCATGCAAATGTCCAGTATTGTTGAGTACAAGCTTTTGTAGTAGTATCTGATGATTTTTTGAATCTCCTCAGTTTTTATTGCTAAATCTCCCTTTTCAATTCTGATTTTGTTAACTTGGACACTTTCTCTGTGCCTTCTGGTTAGTCTTGCTAAGGGTTTATAATCTTGGTGATTTAATCAAAGAACAAGGTGCTGGCTTTGTTGATTTTTTTGTATAGTTCTTTTTGTTTCTAGTTAGTTGACTTCAGCCCTGAGTTTGATTATTTCCTGCTGTCTACTCCCCTTGGTGTATTTGCTTATTTTTTTTTTCTAGAGCTTGTAGGTGTGCTGTCAAGTTGCTAATGTATGCTCTCTCTAATTTCTTTTTGGAGGCACTCAGAGCTTAGTTTTCCATTTTAGCACTGCTTTCAATGTGTCCCATAAGTTTGGGTATGTTGTGCCTTCATTTTGATTAAATTCTGAAAAATCTGAAATTTCTTTATTTTTCATCCTTGACCAAGTTGAGTAGAGTAGTTCAAGTTCCATATGTATGTGGGCTCTCTGTCTTTTTGTTGTTATTGAAGACCAGCCTTACACTATGTTGATCTGATAGGATGCCTGGGATTATTTCAATCTTCTTTTACTTGTTGAGGCCTGTTTTGTGTCTGACTATATCATCAATTTTATAAAAGGTACCATGTGCTGTTGAGAAGAAAGTATATTCTTTTGTTTTAGGATGTGATGCTCTGTAGATATCTGTTAAATCCATTTGGTTCATAACTTCTGTTAGTTTCTATGAATCTCTGTTTAATTTCTCTTTCCATGATCTGCTCATTGATAAGAGTGGGGTGTTGAAGTCTCCTGCTATTATTGTGTGAGGCGCAATGTATGGTATAGTAAGGGTCCTTTTATGAATGTAGATGCCTTTGCATTTGGAGCATTGATATTCAGGATTCAGAATTCATCTTGGTAGTTTTCTCCTTTGATGAATATGAAGTGTCCTTCTTTATCTTTTTTTGATAACTTTTGGTTAAAAGTAGATTTTATTGGATATTAAAAATGGCTACTCCAGCTTGTTTCTTGGAATCATTTGCTTGCAAAATTGTTTTCCAGCCTTTTACTGGGAGATAATAGCTGTCTTTGTCACTGAGGTGTGTTTGCTGCGTGCAGCAAAATGCTGGGTCCTCTTTGTGTATCCAGTCTGTTAATCAATGTCTTTTTATTGGGGAATTTGAATCCATTGATATTAAGATATATTAAAGAATAGTGATTTTTGTTGTTAGAGATGGAATTTTGTTTATGTTGCTCTCTTCTTTAGGGTTCATTGCAAGGAGATTTTTCTTTTGCTTTTTCTAGGGTATAGTTTCCCTCCTTGTGTTGGAGTTTTACATATAGTATCCTTTGTAGGCCTGGTTGTGTGGAAAGATATTGTATAATTTGGTTTTGTCATGGAATATCTTGGTTTCTCCATTTATGTTAATTGAGAGTATTGGTGGAGAGTAGCCTGGGTTGGCATTTGTCTTCTTTTATTAACTGCCCAGGATCTTCTGGCTTTCATAGTCTCTGGTGAGATGTCTGGTATTATTCTGATAGGTCTGCCTTTATATATTACTCGACCTTTTCCCTTACTGCTTTTAATATTCTTTCATTGTTTTCTGCATTTTGTGTTTTGACTATTATGTGATGGGAGGAATTTCTTTTCTCGTCCAATCTATTTGGAGTTCTTTAGGCTTCTTTTGTGATTATGGGTATGCCTTTCTTTAGGTCCGGGAAGTTTTTTTCTATAATTTTGTTGAAGATATTTACTCGCCTTTTCAGTTAGGAGTCTTCACTCTCTTCTACATCTATTATCCTTATGTTTGATCTTTTCATTGTGTCTTGGATTTCCTGGATGTTTTGTGTGATGAGCTTTCTGTGTTTTACTTTATCTTTGATGGTTGTAGCAATGTTTTCTATGGTATCTTCTGCCCCTGAGATTCTGTCTTCTATCTCTTGTATTCTGTTGGTGATACTTGTGTCTGTGACTCCTGATTTCTTTCCTAGGTTTTCTATCTTCAAACTTGTCTATCTTTGTGTTTTCTTTATTCTTTCTACTTCTATTTTTAGATCCTAGGTGGTTTTGTTTAATTCTTTCACCTGTTTGTTTGTGCTTTTCTGTAATTCTTTAAGGGATTATTGTGTTTCCTCTTTAAGGGCTTCTACTTGTTTACCTGTATTGTCCTGTATTTCTTCAAGGGAGTTTTTTATGTAACTTACAGTCCTCTCATATAGTCATTAGTTGTGATTTTAAATCATAATCTTCCTCTTCCAGTGTGTTGGGGTATTCAGGGCTTGCTGTGGTGGGAGAACTAGATTCTGATGATACCAAGTGGCCTTGGTTTCTCTTGCTTAGGTTCTTGCCTTTGCCTCTTGCCATCTGCTTCTCTCTGGTATTAGCTAGTCTTGATGTCTCTGACAGTTGCTTGATCCTCATGTAAGCTTGTGTGTCAGCACTCCTAGAGACTGGCTTTCTCCCAGTAGGATCTTGGTACAGAGAGGTGTGGTACAGAATCAGCTCTGAATGCAGGCTGGAACTGGAATAATCCTGTCCCAGACTGCTCCTGGGCTCCTGTGTCCAGAGGTCTCCAGTTGGGTTCCTCTTGAGCCAGGAATGTGAGCAGAAGCAGTGGTCTCACTTGTGCTCTCAGGACTGTCCACACTTCTGAGAATCCAGCCTGGTCCTCCTGGGATCTGTGTTCAGAGAGCTGTGTCACAGTGTCAGATCCGGATGCCTAGAGTAATCTTAATGTCTATTGTCTAAGACTCAAGTCTGTTAGGTCACCCTTTTCAGAAAACTGTGGAACTATTGAGGAATTTTAGAAAGAAACAAAAACAAAAATGATCATTTGTTTCTTTTTCAATTTCCTCCTTTCATGTGGTTTTAAGTTAGTTTTTGACTAAGCCTAAAATAGTACATGAAAGTTAATCCTAATAAATACAGTGTTTAAGTGTGTTATATACAAATATATTTATACACTATTATCTTACATAATACACAAATATATTTGTTGTGATAGCCATGTGCATATGTAAGTCTTCAAAAAATTAAGTATTCATTTGTATGTTTATTTGTATACAAATCCAAAACTTGGCCATGTTAAATGTACTTGCACCATGCTCAAGAAAGTTTGCCACCAGCTTGTGCTAGTTCAGTGTACATTCAAGTACCTGGACAGTTCTCAATTGCAGTAGTTACACATGAGGAACAAAAACATTCCATATTGAGTCATATGCATTAAAGAAACTGGCCCTCTGCCCAAATGCTGTGCCACTTGTAATTATGAAGTGCCAACTGTGCTTGATTGGGCTCTGCACACTGCCATGCTGCACAGTCTATATTTTGTGTTCCAAATTCCTTGTTCTGATTTGGAGTTTCAAGTTAGGAATATTGGAGATACTACATGGGCAATAAATGTTCAGTTTATTAGCTTGAATAGTCTAGCAAGTTTCTGCTATAAGAGAAAATTAAATTGTATAAAAACAGATGATTTAATTCAATAAAATTAAACTATATCAAAGAGTACCCTCCTCTCTCCTTTCTCTACCCTTTCTCCCCTCCTCTTATATATTTCTCCTCCTCCCCACCCCACCCCGGTGTGTGTTCTTTCCCCAGTCTCTCTTTCTCTTCTCTTTCGTCCTTTGTGTTCTCTACAATGTCTCTTTCCTCTGTTAAACTAATACTTATTTTGGAACACAACTAAATGTTTTGTTTTCTCACCACTTTAGAATTCAGCTCTACCTGCTACTTATAACTATATTAAACCACTTCTAGCAAACTAGCTCCAATCCAACTTAGCTGGGTCTGTTTCAAAGGACCAGCTTATAAAGTCTAGAGCTTTGGAAATATTCCATGTGGCAGATTAATGCTTAGATCTACTCTTTTGGGAATGAATGTTTTGCTTGTAATGGTTACACAGTTTAAAGTATTGCTTCTAACTTAAGAGACATGTTCAATGCTCATAAGAAACCTAAGGTCTCTACACATCAACAAAGGCAAGGATGCATTATGGAAGCTATGCAGGGTTTTCTGAGTTCTTGAGAGATCATTCTCTTGATAGTATAATTTTTTTCTCCTTTTTCTTGTATAGGACCAGCTTATCTGTAAGAGTTCCCAATGGATGTGTCCATTCTCATTTTCTTATCAGAAGAAAAATCATACCTCAAAAAGATAGCGTGATTCTTAAATGAATGTATCAAAAAGGAATCCTCTACCTCTCAATTTCACTATAAAATACAGTAAGCTTGTAGACATTCAAGGAAAATTATTTTCTTCAGTACCTACTAAGGATAATAAAAATGTAACTATGGTGTCCCAAACTTTCCATGTGTACAGAAATCTTTCTTTCTTCCTGAAAAAAATTATGATTTTCATGTAGACGTTCTTTGTAGAATGAAAGAAAACCGAAAAATTAGGAACTTGTGAGTAGGGGAGGAAAGCAGTGATAAATAGCTGATATCACCAATTAATTTATGTCATGTAGCACTGGGAATGATATTATTCTTTAATTTTTATTAACACGAGTAAAATATTGAAAATCTTTCAAAGACACGGATATACTCAATTGCTGTGAAAGGCTAAATAATGACCTATTTCAAAGTTCTTCAACATTGTGAATAAACTACATCAAATCAATAGCTGACATTACAGACTTGTCTATTTACTCTGACATACCGTCAACTCTAAGCACCAATCATTGATATCACCATGTTCATCACATTGGGTAAGGGGCCAAAGGTTTAATGTTATAGAATAATGTACAGTTTCATTCAGAAAAATCCATGTTTCAGCATCCAAATCCCATGAGGGAGAGAGCTGTACCCTCAGAAGTGTGGATAATCCTGGGAACTCAGAGGAGACAACTGTATTTCTGACCCAAGAGGAAACCGCCTAGTGCCATCTGTCCCCTATAGGAACAGGGACTTGGAGCAGGGAGAGGACCCTTCAGGTTTTTGCCTGTGCCAAGAGCTGAAAGCCAGTTGCCAGAAGCACCTACTCATCTGAGAGCAGAGATAAGACCAACTCTTCTGTGCCAAGCAACCCACCTGGAGGCTTCACTTCACACAAACCCAGGAGCAGCACTCTGTTCCCAGATCTGGATAAAAGAAAACAGGTCTACAGGAGAGCTGACACACAGGCTTAGAGGAGGGTCAAGCCACTGTCAGAGACAGCAAGACAAGCTAACACCAGAGACAACCTGATGGCAAAAGGCAAGCACAGAAACCTAAGCAACAGAAACCAAGACTACCTGACACCGACAGAGTCCAGTTTTTCTACCAAAGCAAATACTGGATGTCCAAACACACTTAAAAGCAAGATTTGTATTTAAAATTACATCTTATGATGATGATAGATGACTTTAAGAAGGATATAAACAACTCCCTTAAAGAAAAACAGGACAACAAAGTAAACAAATAGAAGCTCTTAAGGAGGAAACACAAAAATTCCTTAAAGATTAACAGAAAAGCACAAACAAACAGGTGGAGGAATTAAACAAAACCACCTAGGATCTAAAAATAGAAGGAGAAAGAATAAAGAAATCACAAAGTTAGACAAGCTTGAAGATTGAAAACCTAGGAAAGAAATCGGGAGTCACAGACACAAGTATCTCCAACAGAGTACAAGAGATAGAAGAGAGAATCTCAGGGGCAGAAGATACCATAGAAAACATCGCTACAACCATCAAAGATAAAGTAAAACACAAAAAGCTCATGAAGCAAAACATCCAGAAAATCCAGGACACAATGAGAAGATCAAACCTAAGGGGATTAGGTATAGAAGAGAGTGAAGACTCCCAACTGAAAAGGCGAGTAAATATCTTCAACAAAATTATAGAAGAAAACTTCCTTAACCTAAAGAAAGAGATGCCCATAAACATATAAGAAGCCTAAAGAACTCCAAATAGATTGGACCAGAAAAGAAATTCCTCCTATCACATAATAGTCAAAACACCAAAAGCATATAAAAAAAAGAATATTAAAAGCAGTAAAGGAAAAAGATCAAGTAATATATAAAGCCAGACCTATCAGAATTACAACAGACTTCTCACTAGAGACTATGATAGCCAGAAGATCCTGGACAGAATCCTGACCATAAGAGAACACAAATGTCAGCACATGCTACTGTATCCAGCAAAATGCTCAATTAACATAGATAGAGAAACCAAGATATTCCATGACAAAATGAAATTTTACTCAATATCTTTCTACAAATCCAGCCCTACAAAGGATACCAGATGGAAAACTCCAACACAAAGAGGGGAACTATACCTAATAAAAAAACAAGAAAATAGTCTCCATGCAACAAAACCAAAAGAAGAGAGATACACAAACATGATCCCACCTCTAACAACAAAAATAACATTAAACAACAATCATTATTCCTTAATACATCTCAATATCAATGGACTCAAATTCCCCAATAAAAAGACATTGACTAAAAGACTGGATATATAAAGCAGACCCATCATTTTGCTTCATACAGGAAACACACCTCAAAGACAAAGACAGACACTACCTCAGAGTAAAAGTCTAGAAAACAACTTTCCAAGCCAATGGTCCAAAGAAAAATGCTGAAATAGCCATTTTAATATTGAATAAAATCGATTTTCAACCCAAAGTTATCAAAATATAATGAAGGACACTTCATATTGATCTGAGGAAAAAATCAACCAAGATGAACTCTCAATCATAAATATATATGCTCCAAAAGCAGGAGCACCTACATTCATAAAAGAAACCTTACTAAAGCTCAAAGCACATATTGTACTTCACACAATAGTAGTGGGAGACTTCAACACCCCACTGTCATCAATGGACAGTACATGGAAAGAGAAACTAAGCAAAGACACAGAGAAACTAACATACGTTAGGAACCAAATGGATTTAACAGGTATCTATAGAACATTTCATCTTAAAACAAAAGAATATATTTTCCGCCCAGCACCTCATGGTACCCTCAACAAAATTGACCATATAATCTGTCACAAAACAGGCCTTACACTTACAAAAAATTGAAATAATCCCATGTATCCTAAAAGATCACCATGGATTAAGGTTGGTTTTCAATAACAACAAAAACAACAGAAAGTCCGTGTATGCAAGGAAGTTGAAGAATGCTCCACTCAATGATAACTTGGTCAAGGAAGAAATAAAGAAAGAAATTACAAATTTTTTATAAGTTAATGAAAATGAGTGCACACAACATATCCAAACTTATGGAACGCCATGCAAGAGGAAAAATCATAGCTCTGAGTGCCTCCAGTGGAAACAGGAGAGTGCATACATTAGCCACTTGACAACACACCTAAACGCTCTAGAACAAAACCAAGCATATACACCTTAAAGGAGTAGAAGGCAGGAAATAATCTAACTTAGGGCTGAAATCAACCAAGTAGAAACAAAAGGAACTATACAAAGAATCATCAAAACCAGGAGCTGGATCTTTGAGAAAATCAAAAACATAGATAAACCCTTAGCCAGAATAACTAGAGGGCACAGAGACAGTATCCAAATTAAGAAAATTGGAAAAGAAAAGGGAAACATAACCACAGAATCTGAGGAAATTAAAAAAAAATAGTCAGATCCTACTACAAAAGCCTATATTCAGCAAAACTGGAAATCTGCATGAAATGGACAATTTTCTAGACAAATGCCAGGTACCAAAGTTAAATCAGGATCAGATAAACCATCTAAATGACCACATAACTCCTAAAGAATTTGAAGCAGTTATTCAAAGTCTCCCAACCAAAAAGAGCTGAGGACCAGATGGGGTTTAGTGCAGTATTCTATCAGACCTTCATAGAAGACCTCATACCAATACTGCCCAAATGTTTCCACGAAAATAGAAACAGAAAGAGCACTATTCGATTCCTTCTATGAAGCCAATATTATGCTTATACCTAAACCACAAAAAGACCCAATATAAATATAAGAGAACCTCAGACCAATTTCCATTATGAATATTAAATCAAAAATACTCAATAAAATTCTTGCAAACCAAATGTAAGAACACATCAAAACAATCATCATGATCAAATAGGCTTCATCTCATGGATACAGGGATGGTTCAATATACAGAAATCCATTATCATAATCCACTATGTACAAAGAAAAAAACCACATGATCATTTCATTAGATGCTGAGAAAGCATTTGTCAAAATTCAACACCCTTCATGATAAAAGTCCTGGAAAGATCAGGAACTAAAGGCCAATACATAAACATAGTAAAAGCAATGTACAGCAATTCAATAACCAACATTAAACCAAATGGAGAGAAACTTGAAGCAATCCTACTAAATCAGGGACTAGACAAGGCTGCCCACTTTCTTCCTACTTATTCAATATAGTACGGGAAGTCCTACCCAGAGCAATCAGACAATGAAAGGAGGTCAACAGGATACAAATTGGAGAGGAAAAAGTCAAAATGTCATTACTTGCAGATAATATGTTAGTATACTTAAGTGACCCCAAAAGTTCCACCAGAGAACTACTAAGCCTTATAAGCAACTTCAGCAAAGTAGCTGGGTATAAAATTAACTCAAACAAACCAATAGCATTCCTCTACTCAAAGGATAAACAGGCTGAGAAAGAAATTATGGAAATGACACCCTTCACAATAGTCACAAATAACATGAAATATCTTGGTGTGACTCTACCCAAGCAAGTGAAAGATCTATATGACAAAAACTTCAAGTCTCTGAAGGAAGAAATTGAAGATTTCAGAAGATGCAAAGACCTCCCATGCTGATATAGTAAAAATGGCCATTTTGCCAAAAGCAATCTACAGATTCAATGCAATCCCCATTAAAATTCCAACTCAATTGTTCATAGAGTTAGAAAGAGCAATTTGGAAATTCATGTAGAATAACAAAAAACCCAGGAAAGCAAAAACTATACTCAACAATAAAAGAACTTCTCACAGGTCACCATCCCTGACCTCAAGCAGCATTACAGAGTAATAGTAGTAAAAACTGTATGGCATTGGTACAGAGACAGGCAGGTCGATCAGTGGAATAGAATTGAAGACCCAGAAATGAACCTACACACATTATAATCACTTGATCTTGACAAAGGAGCTAAAACCATCCAATGGAAAAAAAAAGTTAGCATTTTCAACAAATGGTACTGATTCAACTGAAGGTCAGTACATTTCTACAAAGAATGTAAATTGATCCATGCTTATCATCTAGTCCAAAGCTTAAGTCCAAGTGGATCAAGGCCCTCCACATAAATCCAGATATACTCCAACTAAATGAAGAAAAAGTGTTGAAGAGTCTCAATCACATGTGCACTGGGGTAAATTTCCTGAACAAAACACCAATGGCTTATGCTCTAAGATCAAGAATCGACAAATGGGGCCTGATAAAACTGCAAAGCTCCTGTAAGGCAAAGGACACTGTTGTTAGGACAAAACGGCAACCAACAGATTGGGAAAAGATCTTTACCAATCCTACATCTGATAGAGGTCTAATATCTAAAATATACAAAGAACTCAAGAAGTTAGACTCCAGAGAGCCAAATAACCCTATTAAAAATGGGGTACAGAGCTAAACAAAGAATTCTCAGCTGAGGAATATTGAATGGCTGAGAAGCACCTAAAGAAATGCCCAACACCCTTAGTCATCAGGGAAATGCAAATAAAAACAACCCTGAGATTCCATCTCACACCAGTGAGAATGGCTAAGATCAAAAACTCAGGTAACAACAGATGTTGGAGAGGATGTGGAGAAAGAGGAACACTCTTCCATTGTTGGTGGGATTGCAGACTTGTACAACCATTCTTGAAAGCAGACTGAATGTTCCTCAGATAACTGAATATTGCACAATCCAAGGACCCAGCTATAACTCTCCTGGGCATATATCCAAATGATGCTCCAAGATATAACAAAGACCCATGTTCTACTATGTTCAAAGAACCCTTATTTATAATAGCCAGAAGCTGTGAAGAACCCAGATGCACTTCAACAGAGGAATGGATACATCTACACAATGAAGTACTGCACAGCTACCAAAAACAATGACTTCATGAAAATCAGAGGCAAATGGATTGAACTAGAAAATATCATTCCCTTGTGAGATAACCAAATCACAGAAAAATTCACATGGTATACACTCACTAATAAGTTGATATTGGCTGAAAAACTTGAATTACCCAAGATTCAATCCACAGACCACATGAAGCTGGAGAAGAAGGATGACCAATGTACAGATGTTTCACACCTTAAAAGGGGGAACAAAAGTATTCATAGGAGGGTATAAGGAGGCATTTTTTTTGGAGCCAAGACTGAAGGAATGGCCATCCAGAGCCTGTCCCACATGACTATACAGTCAATACACATACAGGCACCAAAACTAGATAAGATTAATGAAGCTAAGCAGTGCATGCTGACAGAAGCCTAATATACCTGTCTCTTGAGAGGCATAGCCACAGCACATCAAATACAGAGGTGTTTGATAGTAGCAAACCATTCAACTGAGAAAGGGACAAAGGATTGAAAAGGGCTGAAGGGACTTCAAAGCCCATAAGAACAACAATGCCAACCAACCAGAGCTCTCACGGACTAAACCACCATCTAAAGAGTACACATGAACAAACTCATGGTCTGCACATGTAACAGAGGATGGCCTTGTTGGACACCAATGGAAGGAGAAGCCCTTGGTTCTGCCAAGGCTGGAAACACAAGTGTAGGGGAATGTTGGGGATGGGAGTGGGAAGGGGGGTTGGTTGGGGAAAGAAACACCCTTATAGAAAAGGGGAAGGGGATGTGATAGGGGGCTTATGTCTGGGAAAGCAGGAAAGGAATAACATTTGAAATGTCAATAAAAAAAATCCAATAAAAGAAAAAGAAAAGAAAATCCATGTTTCCCCTGCCTTTTAAGTCTGGTCAATGACTGTAGAAAGGTCTTTTTAATACTAAATTTTTGGAAACACTCATGAGCCAAGAGGTGTCTTCTCTTATACTGTGAACTCCTTCAATACACTTAAGGCTTGGAGATGAGCCAGAATACTGGGATGAATTTTAATGCATAGAAACTTTGATGCACTGTGTGGAATTATTCCAAAGTCTTGTTTTTGTGTATACATTTCCTGCTAAAAATTTAGTTTATCAGAGATTGGAAACTGTGAGGTACATCTCTCTACTTTTGACTGTATATTGGTATAAACTCTGAAAATGTGTGGCTCTGGACACATTTTCTTGGGGCCTTCTAATGGAGCATATCCTCTGAATTCTTAAGACAAGTTCTCTTGTCAAGTACCAGTGCGCTCTGCAGCTATCCTTCCCACCAGGGTGATTTCCATTAGCGTGCACACATCTGCTCTAATTTACTGAGTTGATTTTGTATTTGAAGCAGAGTACAACTCAATGCCACATTGTTTAAATTCCTCGTATTGTGATTGTAAAGACTATTGCCATAAAATAAATTAGTCCCAAACTTAATGACCTTGTGCAAGGGTACTTTGCTGTCACTGGTGAGAGTGGATCTCTGTGTCCAGCTGTTGATGCAGCCTCACTTCTTTCTAGAGACTGTACTTTGATCAGACTCATTCAGGGGATAAAGGGACAGAACAGCCACTGCACTTCTTATTATGGTCACAGAAGAAACACACACACACACACACACACACACACACACACACACACACACACACACACACACACCCCAAAGCCCAACCACACAAAATTATTTCAAATGTAACACATCTGCTACATCTCAGTAGTCAAGCCAAGTCATCTGGCTAGCCCCAAAGTTGGGGTTCAGCAAAGTGCCCGGTACCCATGTAAGGCCAAAGGAAATCATGATCAGATCTACATCAGTAGAACCATGAGACAGATGCTGCCTATATTCACAATAATAATCTAGTTTAAGATAGTAGCTTCAGCACACTATATCATCATAAACTGTTAAGGGACAATTGTAAATTTTCAAATTGTTTTGTCTAACAAGATTATAGCATTCCTCGATGTAATTGTTTTATAGAGTAAGCAATCATACAAATAACTGAATAGATCTATCTCTCCTTCCCCATCTCTCTCTTTCTCTCTTCCATCTCTCTTTCTCCTCTCTCTCTCTCTCTCTCTCTCTCTCTCTCTCTCTCACACACACACACACACACACACACATACATACAAACTATTGAACATATATACAATTGAATATCAGAATAAAACTGAACCTTGTTTATGATATTTGGAAGATTACCTAATGTATGTGAGTCAAGATCCATGGATTTATTGCTTTGAGTAGGTATGTTCCTTACATAAGTTAGTGCCTAATAAGTGGTACTATTTGGTGACTGACAAATTAGCTTGTTCATAGTAGGTATTCAGCAACTGTTGACTCACTAGTTTTATCATCTGTTTTGTACAGCTACTTCCCAGAATTTGGAACAACTTCATGTCCATGGGACTTATTAGCTTTTAACTATACAGACCAAATGCTCTTCTAATTTTAAACATCATATCTTGTTTTCTTGTCCCATGCATTTTGAATTATACACAGCAATTGTTCTCAGCTCTACTGTCTGCAGACGATGTTGGTCTTGCAACATATCACGTGGATCACCTCCTCTGTCTGCTCCCATTCACCACGGCAAGAAAAGCCAACCAGAATTAATGGGCAACTGGGCTCCAAGCTCATTGGGAACAGCTGTTTCTTATTAAATATCATAAGTAATATATTAATTCTTGCCAGAAATAAAAGTATAGACATTGTCATACTAAAAACATTACCAGTACAAAAGACCAGTCAACAGAGCACCTGGAGGACTCCCTTGTTCAGACAGCCCCCTGGGTGTCATTAATCTGCAGACTCAAGATGTTAGGTTTCTTGTTTGCTTGCAGAGGGAGCCACAGTCAGATCTGGATAGGCAGAGCCCACTGTTTGTTAGTTGGTTTGTTTGGTTAAGCTAGAATGATAATGGTTAACTTAGTGGGACAACTACATGAATACCATGATAGAGTGTGGCATACAAATCTCATAAAATATGGACACTAAATAAGACATGAGAAAGAACCATGGCCAATTCAATCACTTGCAGGCATCAGCTAAGGTTCTGAGGAAGTGAATTGACTAATTCATAATCACCTAATTGAGTGGTAGCCATGTCAGACTAAGAATCCAGATCTGCTGGAGCGTGAGTGAGGTTCTGTGATTCCACATGGAACTGAATTCTTTCATTTGACAGCCAGCTCCATTGGCCTGGTCAAGTGGTGCTTATATGTACTCTTAAAGCAGTTCCTGACATAAGTGTGATAGTCTAGATGCAAAAGTACAATGTGTGGAGTTCCTACAAGATCTTATTTCTTACTGCTTGAGTTTTGGAAATTTATCAATGTATCTTTCCTATGATGAAGAATAAATTCTTATATATTTTACTATTTAGTGTTTGCCAAGGTAAACATAACACTCCATAGAGGACCTTTAAAGGTCCAATTTACATAGGTGGAAGGTAACTCAAAAACAAATGGAATAATTTGCTCAGAACACAGCAGATCAGTATGAAACTAGGCTATGTCCTACGGATACTTCTATTTTGACGTGTTCTTTTGTTGTGCTGAATGACCTAATATATCACTTGTTCTTGGAATAACTGCACTTGCCTACTTTTATTACTCAAATACATTGGCTTGAGATTAAACCATCACATCTATGTCCATGAGAATGGCTAAAAACTTAGGCCTCACGTAGAAGACATCAGCTACAACCTAGCAATAACATACTACTCTAAAGTCAGGTAGCCACACTTTGATTAGAATCAAAATATAGAACATTACAAATTGCTTTACTTTGAACCTTTGAATAAGCCATGATTTTGACTGGTCCTACACTCCTCTTTACTTTCACTATACATTACTGTACGTTCTAACTAGGTTCAAATGTGGGAGGATTCAAGGGCCTGATTCATTTTCCTGCTGAGTGCCTGCTGAGCTGTGCTGATGGTGGCACTGCTGCTGATGAACAGAGTAAGTGTCCTGTTGCTCGGTAAATACAGTGTTCCATTTCTGCTTAGGCATGAAAGGTGTCACATGACTCCATGTAATTTTATTTTCCATTTGTCCAATGCTTGGTCTTCTTAATCTTACCACTTTTAACAGTGGAGAATTGGTATCTAATCAGGACTACAATTGGGATTTCTTAATGGCTGCTGATGAAGAACATCTTCTTTGTATACTGTAGTTGCTTACCACCATTCTTGGTTAAGTGTATTGGTTTGTCTTTTGCCCATTTTTAATTGGGTGATTGGTTTGTATTAATTTTTAAATATATATTGGTGAAAGGTCCTTTGCCAAATATTTGTTTTCTCTTTGCTTGGTGTCTTTCACAGACATTAAACTGTTTTTTTTACAAAGTTCACTTTGAGGTTTTTGTTTTGTTGTTTATGCAACATGCTTTTGGAGTTTTTAAGGAGTCCTTGCTTAACATTCTATCCACTTGTTTTTGTTCATTTCAAAGCCCTCGAGAGTGGAAGCCTCTTCTCTGAGAGAGTGGAAGCCTCTGAGGACAGTTGTATATTTGTGTGTTCCTTGTAGTCTTGTAAATACTGCTCCAGCTATTTCAAAGTTCTGTGTTTAAGAATAGGTTAATATTCAATTTCCATACATACTTGGGCAATTATTTTATTCTCTGATAAAATGTCTCTTTCTCTTCGTACTTTTTTTTTCTGAATCCAGCCCTGTGTGGTTTTTCATAGCTGCTGTGACTTTGTATGTTGGGTATTGTTTTCATCCTCTTGCTTTTAACTGGTTTATATTTCCATATTGGAAATGTGTTTCTTGTAGACATTTTAAAACTCATTCTCTAAATCTTCTGGTTTGAATTTTTATTTTTTAAGATTTATTTTATTTTTAATTATGCATGTATGAGTGTGTGTCTGTACTGTATGAAGCTATAATGGAATGTGCAGAAGGCCAGAATAAGAGTGTCAGATCTAGAGATACAGAAGGTTGCAAACTTCCCAGGATGGATAGATAGTAGGAGTCAAAATCAGGTTCTCCGTTAGCGCAGTCTACTCATTTAACCACTGAGCCATCCCTCTAACCCAGTACATTTCTATTTACTGCAATTATTATGTCTGATTTACTTCAATTATCTCATTCATTTTATTTGTTTTCTAATTATTAACCTTGCATTTTCTCCTAATTTCTTGGCTTTGGGAGTATTTTTAAAGAAAGTTTTACATCTCAACTTGTCTTTTTTTAACACTGTGCGCTTTGATATTTTGGTAGTTTCTCAAAAATGTAATATATACCTTCTTGACATTCCATAAATTGCGTAGATTGAAATAGTTTATATAAGTAATCTAACACTGCAAATGAAATGCAGAAATTTTGTTCTGATAATGCTTAATTATTTATTATAAGATTTGCTTGTGCTCTCAAACTTTTTTCAACAAAAGAGAAAAAATGGCACATCCAATTTAGTCCAAAAGTCACAATTTTCAGTGTTTTCACTATTTCTGCTGCTTTAACTGTTTTCACACCATTAAGACTTTTGTTTAGAAATTATTTTAGCAGATGAGTTAGGAATAAATTCTTTTGCTTTTCCCCAATCAGAAAATATCTTTACTTGATTTCCAGCCTCAAAAGACATTTTGACTGACACAGTTCTGAGCTGACAATTCTTCTCTTGCTACACCTGAAATATATTCCACTTTCCTCTTACATTTCATGATTTCTGATGTGAAAATTATCGACATTATAAAGTCAGTATTTTCCTATAGATCGTATGTCAAATTTTCCTCTGGCAGTCTTAGGTTTTGGTCTGCACCATTGTTGTATTGTAATATGTCTTGCCCTGGAAATCATTTCATTGTTTGGAGGTCACATAACCTTCAAGTCTGCAATGTTTCATTCTTTTTTTTTTTCATTCATTTTTGTTCTCACCACATTCTGATCTCCTTCTGGTAGATGACAAAAGTGTTAGATATTTCAGTGTCAAGTCGCTGTTCTCTGAGCTTCTGTATATTATTATTTTCATTTCATTCCTTTTCTTTTTCTTATTCAAATAGGATAATTTATGTCAACCTAACTTAAAAGTTTTTAAAATTTCTTTTACCAAATTCTTCCTTGGAGCAAACCAATCCAGGGAGTTTTCTTTTTTTGGGGGGAGGGGAGTTTTCAATCAATAGATTTTTAGATTTTTAGTTGCCTCCCTGTGTCTTCTTTTCTTTGTAGAAGTTTTAATATCTTTATCGATTTTAATGTTTAAAATTATATGTGAAGTATCTGAAGCCTTTCAGCTTTTAGTAGGTCACTCGTGGCATTCTCATAGTAGCATCTGTTGATTTTCTTTTCCCATGTCAGCTGAGATTTTTCTGGTTCTTTGTAAGCTTGGATATTCTGGTTTGTACCTTGGCCATGTGGGGCATTAGGCAATTGTCTTGTTTATTGTTTGCACCAACTCCCAGCATAAATTCCACAGACTGTGATTGCAATTTCCATTTACCTGTCAGAATCTGTACTATTACATTTACCCTGTGTGCTATTCAGAAGTCAGTTTGGCCTACGGTTTAGGCATTTGTTAAGTCAGTTCTCAGAGTCCTTGCTGTATTGGACTGGATCTCATCCGTGCATGTGCAGCTTGCTAGGGGAGGCCAAAGTGAACATAAGCCTCTGTAGTGATGCTTTCCTGAGTTCTTCATTTGCTGTGATCTTCTTCAACAATTTTAGTCACTGGAATTGTACTTTAGATACCTTGTGTTACCATGAATTTCTGCAGTTTTGGCCAAATTTTGGATCAAGAGCCAGGAGGTCAGAGAAAAGAGCAAGAGTCTGTTTTTAACCCTTGGAAAATTATAAATGAAGAAAAATGAGCTCAGTCACTGAAATTGCACTTTAGATTCCTGGTGCTACCATGGATTTCTGCAATTTTGCTCAGATTTTGGATCAAGTGTCAGGGGTTCAGAGAAAAGGCCAGAAGTTTGTTCTTAACTCTTGAAAACCTATAGATGAAGAAAAATTAGTTCTTGTTTTTGAGCCTTTCAGGCCCACATTGCTATAGGCATCTCCAACCACAAGATTCTTGGAGTCTATAATGCAGTAGAAGGGAGAAAGGAGTAGAAGAGGAAGAGGGAAGAGCAGGAGGAAATTAGGGAGGAAGGTGGCAGGAAGAAAGAAAGATAGATCAGTAGTTCTTTGCATTCTGCAGGGCTAACAGTTCTCTTTGCATTCTCTTTAATTCAAAAGTAGCAGGTTCAGTCCCTGAAATCTCTGGTTGGTTGGCATTGTTGTTCAGCTCTTGGTCCTGCCACGGTTGGACCCCCAGTGTAAGGGAATGTCAGGGGTGGTGGTAAGGGGGGATGGATGGAGGGAACAACCTTATGGTGGGGGGAAGGGGATGGGGGCTTATGGACAGGAAACTGGGAAAGGTAAAAACATTTGAAATGTAAATAAAGAAATATATCCAATTAAAAAAAGTAAAAAAGAAAGTTGCAGGTTCTTCCTGCAGCTCTCTTGTGTGAGTATACTACTCCCCACTTCCAGCCTGTCAAGCTCTAGGCTATTAGCATGACTGGGTGATGTCATAATTTAGGAACTCCTTTTCAATCTGTTGACTGATATTTACTTTAAGACGCTATAAAATAGCTGGTTACTCTTGCCCTTGGTTGTTCTCTAAACATTAAAGTCTTCATTACTGAAGACACCATGCCATTTGGACACAGGGCTCAAAGGATTTTAGCTGACCCAAAAGTCTCCTTGACTTTGTGAAGACTAGCATTCACAAAACTTGAAGGGCTGTGTATGCTACTAAAGGAGGGAACCAACTAATAGTCCTACCCAAACATGATTCTTATAAACCATAGCAATTAGCAGCATGGCAAGATTTCTCTAAAAATTTTTCCTAAAATGTGACAGTGGCACTCATATCTTGGTGGTGCCTAACGACTTTCTAATTAGACTTAAAGTCTGTTGAACAGAATGGAAATCATGACTGATTTGGAAATCCAGCAAACCACCTAGGTCTAGTGAAGTCATGAATCCTAGAAGAGAACATTACTAAACCAATGTAATTTCTAGCTATATTTTGTTTATTTATAACTTACAATAACTTTATAACCACCAATACAGGCATATCCAGCTCCTCTCTCTGAGACGGATGGGAGCCATTGCAGAAAGTCACAGCTGATGAAAATTCAGAAAACAATTAATCTTGGAGTGTCTAGAACCAGACACAATCACACATCTAAGGCTCAGGGAAATTGTGGAAGAGAGGGCTTGAAAATCATGAGAACCAGAGGACTAGAAAGTCTGCTTTCTGGTTTGTATAACCTAGAAATGGCAGGGAAGCTTCCCCCATGATGCCTCAACAATATGGCTGCCTAAACAAAATCTTAACAAATGACAACATCAACAGATGTGCTAGTGTGGAAAGTGAAATCACATGAGGCCCCACCCCTACACAAATTAGTCTTCCCCGGGAACAAGTCTGCAAGTTGGTTATCCAATACCAAGAAGTCAGCCCTGAACTCATATACATAAAAACAACATTCAATGTAGTCAGCAGGTTGTAGTTATGTATTTATGCACATGTGCATGCATGTGTAACAATAATAATTAAAGAAGAGACTATAAATTTAGGAGTGAGGGGTCAGACATTGGGGGGGCTTGAAGGGAGGAAAAGTAGTAGAAAATTATGTAATTATATTTATATTAAAATTTTCAAGAATAAAACACTCTAGTGGTTGAAGTTCTATTCACTGCTAAAACATTTAAAATGGCATACAAAAAGCTCATGCTCAAGCTGCAGTTTAGACATCAAATAGCTCTTACAAAAGAGTATTTTGATGAGTTAAGTGTAAATGAATCAGAAACATACGGATTAAATTTCCCTTGAAATACACAGGGGCTTAACAATTAAGGGGGGGTGTGGAGAACTGCCTGGCAAAATGTGTTTTGAATTTTGCCAAGTCCAAAAGGTTTAAGAAGCAGTTTAGGACATGTTTTCCAGGCCATTCAAACCATCGCTAGGTCCCCCAATCCAGCAAGAGCAGATCTGGGGTGCTCTTCCTCCTGCTGTCGATTGTCCTGTCCATGGGAGAGGATGGATAGCACTGCCTGTGCTTCCTGTGATGTGCCCTCACTTGTTCCTCCTTAAGTGCTAATGTAGTGGCTCTAGACACAAGTCCTTTTTCTCATTTTCAATATCTTTTCAGAGTAATTTTGAAACAACTCTTGAAAAATCACATTTTTGAAAGCAAGTTATGAAATCAGTGGAATAATTTATTGCCCAAAGTTATGTAGCAAAACCCTGGGAAATAAGTGTCCCTCTTTTGTCCACTGAAAGTTCTGTTCTACCAAACCATCTGCAAAAAATGAGCAATCCTATCAATTTGCTAGTTCTGTAGAAAACTTGTTCTAGTTTCTAACTAATTCTGTAGGAAATTGAAAATATGAGCATGACTGGATACTTTTAAGAGTTAACATGTATAAGCATGCTCAAGAATGTACTTCCCCTTCATATATTATATTAAAAATGCAAAACTTTCAAAGTCTACAAGGACAGAGAAATTTCAACAATCAATATCACCTGACACAAAAGATGATTTTTAAAATCTTAGAATTTGCAATATAATTGTTTTAGATGTTGTTTTGTTGTTGATGTCATTATTAGTTTTGTTTGTATTTTGTTTTTGACAGTGAAACCAAACATGGCTGGCTTCTGACGCACATGAAGAATAAGCAAGAAGAGTAGAAAGAATGCAGTAAAAGATTGTGATGAGAAAAATGTCTGTTTGTGGACTGAGTATAAAAGCAAAGCATAAAGAACAGAAACTCTAAAGAGGATGAGGCCATATTCATTAACATTCGGGCACTAAAATAAAGTTAGAAAAATGACAGCAACAAAATAGAAAACCTCAGCTTTCAAAAACATGATATAGTGTGGGAAAGAGGTTACAATCAGTTGTAGTAAAATTACATGAAATGTCAAGGATTGGTTTGGAATAAAAGTGACTCAAACTTCCCAATGGGACCAAGTCATGTACTTTATTTAACCATTTCCATGCTTGCTTGGTTGCATATGATCCTGTTCTGGAATATTCAGTTAAGGCCTGAGAGAATTGTCAAAGCTCTTGCATGTAGCGTGAGAGGGGCACCTAAAGGTATCATTCCCAGAGGGAAGGCTGCTACCCAATACCCACTCTTAAGAGCCAAATTATCATGTTTATTGGCATCTTATTACCATGTTTTGATGATATCATGATCTTACCCACAGATAAAAGTAAGTGAGCCTGATTCTTTCCTTGAGCCAAAATGGTTAATAACCTAGATAATTGAACAATGTGCAGGTAATTTAAAAAAAATACATCTCTGTACAAATACTCGAATCAAGAATACTAAATCCCTAATCCTTTCCAGTGAGTGAGATGGTACTTGAAAATGCAATCTTAAACAGATATTAAACTGTGAGATCTTTAGGGTAACCCTTGCCAGTCCATGATAGTTTAGGTATATGTAGATGAGTTTTTGTATTTGTATGTGATATATATGTATATGTATATGATATATATGAAAGTGTATGTATATGTAACTTTATATACATAAGAATGTATGGAATACAGGGAGGAGACAGCCCTGGGTCAGGAAAGAGTTTCAATAGAAACTAGTTTCCACAACCAAGGTACATCTGACTCCTGCTGTGTAAGTCACATAGGCTAGCGTCACTTGTTAGGACAGCTCTTGTGAAGATTTAATATATGCATTTTAAAATTATTTTTATTAAAACAGTGGGACTGACATTTGAATAAAGATACTGATTTGATACCAGACCTATATGTTTCAGTTTATCGCCCACACATAAAGTCAAGCAAGCAGAAGTGACAAGTATGGCCCTGGATGAAGTTTTATCTGGTGTCATCTACTCTGACAACATTCTGTTCAAATAAACAGACACAGCAAAACTCAATTAAGTATATCAATATTTGGATTTGACTATTTGGATTAGAAATTAATGTATAAAAGTCCCTATCCTCCTATGAGGCATTGTTGACACAAAAAAATACCTTTTTGACAAGCATGGTTTGTCTGCCAAAGAATTCTAGAATATATTCAAACATAAGCCTAAACCATCTTATGAGAATAAGGCTTGGAAACGTTTTCATTAGAACCCTTTGCTGTAAAACATATTTTTTATTTTATATGCTAACATTGCATGTATAAATATACACACATATATATTGTATCCACCATACCTTTGTTACCTTAAAAATATGTTTTTGAGTCTTATAATCTTAATAACAAGACGTATATTGTTGTAATATATACACATATCTGTGTGTCACTATCATGTGTCAAAACCATTAACAGTTTAAAATCTATGCTTACATCTCCCAGCATTCAAGAGATAAAGGCAAGAAAATGAAAAGTTTAAGGCTATCTTAGCTATCTAGTGACCATAAAGTCAATCTGAGCTATGTAAAATTCCATTTTAAAAAAATCCTCAAAATAATATTACCAAAAAGGTAGAATAAAATAGGTGATTCTATTTGAGTAGTTTGAACCTAGGTTATAGTACATAGGCAGTAAAAGTTAACTGAAGCAAAGTTGAATGTTTAATCTCCCAAATATCATTTGCATTTCTGAAAGTACCCTAATAGAATTTGAAGGCAAAATACTTTATCCCATAGTAACCCCATGTGCATAACAATCATCATGATAGTCAAAGGAATCCAGGAGATAGTCTCATAAAAGTACCCTAATAGAATTTGAAGGCAAAATACTTTATCCCATAGTAACCCCATGTGCATAACAATCATCATGCTATTCAAAGGATTCCAGGAGATAGTCTCAACAGAAGGGAAATCATGTCTGTTAAGGGAATCCTATCAAACTACTAGTAGCTATTGGGGTCATGAATTTTAGAGGAAGATAGATTATTGCCCCTTTACTAAATTAGTACAAATCCTAACTGCACTAGAAATACTCATCCTCTTTGCATTCTAATTAGATATTTTATGTATTTACATTTAAAATGTCATTCCCTTTCCCAGTTGTCCCCCTCCCATTTCCCCTAACCTTGCTTCTATCAAGATGCTTTCCCTCCCAGCCACCCACTCCTACCTCACCGTCCTGGCATTCCCCTACCCAGAGAAAACGAGCCTTCACAGAACCAAGGGCTTCTTCTCCTATTGATGCCAGACATTTTCATTCTTTGCTGCATATGTGTCTAGAGCCATGGGTTCTTTTGTGTGTACTATTTGGTTGGTGGTTTAGTACCTGAGCTCTGGGGTTTCTGGTTGGTTGATATTGTTGTTCTTTCAATGGGGATACAAACCCTTTCAGCTCCTTCAGTCCTTTCTATAACTCCTCCATTGAAGTCCCTGTGCTCAGTCCAACGGTTAATTGCAAGCATCCTCATCTGTATCAGTAAAATTCTGGTGGAGCCTCTCAGGAAACATCCACATCAAGCTCCTCCTATCAGCAAGCACTTCTTGGCAAAGTAACTGGGTTTGGTAGCTGCACATGGTATGGATCCCCAGGTGGGGCAGTCTCTGGATTGCTTTTCCTCCAGTCTGTGTTCCAATCTTTGTCCCTGTAATTTTGAGTTAAAATTTTGAGAAGGGTGGGTGGCCCCATCCATTAAATGGTGGTCTTACCTAACCTCTGGACATGGTCTCTATAGGTTCTCCCTTCCCTTTGTTGTGCATTTCGGCTAAACTCATCTCTGTTGGGTCCAGGGAGCCTCTTGCTTTTCTGGTATCTGAATCTTGCAGGTGGCTATTTCAAGTTCTCCACCCCCCATTTCTACACAACTCTGTTCAAATTCCTGACCATTTGTATATCATCCCCATCTCTTCTCATACCTGGTCCTGCCCCACTTTACCCTCTCTATCTCCTCTCTTCCTTCCAAGTTCCTCATATCCTCTACTTCCCATGAGTATTTTGTTCCTCCATCTAAGAACTGATGCATCCACAGAGTAGCCTTCCTTCTTCTGGAGCTTCATATGGTCTTTGAAATGTATCTTGGGTATTCAGAGGTTTTGGGCTGATATCCGCTTGTCAGTGAGGGAATAACATGTGTGTTCTTTTGTGACTGGGTTAGCTCACTCGGGATGATATTTCTTAGTTCCATCCATTTACCTGAGAATTTCACAGTCATTTTTTTTTAATAGCTGAGTGGTACTCCATTGTAAGTGTACCACATTTTCTGTACCCATTCCTCTGTTGAAGAACATCTGGGTTCTTTCCACCTTCTGGCTATTATAAATAAGGCTGACGTGAATATAGTGGAACAGGTATCCTTTTTATATGTCGGAACACCTTTCGGGTATATACCCAGGACTGGTACAGCTGAGTCTTCAGTTAGTATTATGTCCAATTTTCTGAGGAATAACCAGACTGATTTCCAGAGAGGTTATACCAGCCTGCAATCTCACCAATAATAGATCAGTGTTCCTCTTTATCCACATCCTCGCCAGCATCAGCTATCACCTGTGTTTTTGATCTTAAACATTTTGACTGGTGTGAGGTAGAATTATCAGATCCTATTCCAAAATATTATAGTCAACAAAACTAAAAAATCTGGATGAAATGAATGATTTCCCAGAGAGATACCAGGTACCAAATTAAATCAGGATCAGATAAACCATAGACCTCAAGGAGACAGAAGCAGTCAGTAGAAATCCCCCAACCCCAAAAAGCCCATGGCCAGATGGTTTTGGTAAAGAATTCTTTCAGACTTTTGAAGAAGACCTAATACCTATACTTCTCACACTATTCCACAAAATAGAAACAGAAGGAACACTACACAATTCTTTCTATGAAGCCACAGTTACACTAATAACTAAACCACAGAAAGATTCAACAAAGAAAGAAAACTTCAGACCAATTTCCCTTATAAATATCAATGCAAAAATACTCAATAAAATTCTCACAAAGCAAATCCAAGAATACACCAAAACAACCATTTTCTGCGATCAAGTAGGCTTCCTCCCAGGAATGCAAGGATGGTTCAATATATGGAAATCCATCAATCTAATCCACTGTATAAACAAGGTCAAAGAAAAAAATCACATGATCATCTAAGTAGATGATGAAAAAGCCTATGACAAAAATACAACACCTCTTCATATTGAAAGTATTGGAGAGATCAGGAATTCAAAGTCCATATGGAAATATAATAAAAGGAATATACAGCAAAACTATAGCCAACAGGAAACTAAACAGAGAGAAACTCAAAGCAATCCCATTAAGATCATGGACAAGACAAGGCTGGCCATGCTCTCCCTACCTGGTCAATATAGTACTCAAAGGTCTAGCAAGAGCATTTAGACAACTAAAGTAGACCAAAGGGATAGAAAATGGGAAGGAGGAAATCAAGAAATCATTATTTGCAGATGATATGATAGCATACATAAGCGAATGCAAAACTTATACCAGAGAGCTCCGACAGCTGATAACTTCATTAAAGTGGCTGGATATAATATTAACTCTAAAAAATCAGCAGCCTTCTTCTATTAAAAGGATAAATGGGCAGAGAAAGAAATTAGGAAAACAACATCCTACATAAAAGTCACAAATAATATAAAATATAGTGTGACTCTAGCCAAGCAAGTTAAAGACCTGTTTGACAAGAACTTCAAGTTCCTGAAGAAAGAAATTTAAGAAAACCTCAGAAGATGGAAAGATCTCTCATGCTCATGTATTGGCAGGATTAATATAGTAAAAATGGTCATCTTACCAAGGACATTCTACATATTCAATGCAATCCACATAAAAATTCCAATTCAATTCTTCATAGGGTTAGAAGGCGATTCTCAAATTTACTTGGAGTAACCAAAAGCCAAAGATAATGAAACCAGCCCTATTACAGAACAATAGTGATTAAAACCTGCATGGTGCTGGTACAGAGACAGGCAGGTACACAAATGGAATAGAATTGAAGACCCGAAATGAGCCTACACATGTAAGGTCACTTGATCTTTGACAAAGGAGCTAAAACCATACAGTGGAAAAAAGGCAGCATTTTCAACACATAGTGCTGGTTCAACTCGCAGTGTGCATGTAGAAGAATGCATATTGATCCATTCTTATCTCCTTGTAAAAAGCTGAAGTCCAAGTGGATCAAGGACCCTCAAATAAAACCAGATAAGCAGAATAGAATAGAAGAGAAAGTGAGGAAGAATCTTGAGTACTTGGGTGCAAGGGAAAACTTCTTGAACTGAACACCAATGGCTAAGATCAACAATTGACAAATAGGACCTCATATAATTGAAAAGCTTCTTTAAGGCAAAGGATACTGACAATAGGACAAAAGAGCAACTCACAGATTGGGAAAAGAGCTTTTCCAATCCTATATCCAATAAAGGCCTAATATCCAAAATATACAAAGAACTCAAAAAATTAGACTCCAAGAACCAAACAATTCTATTAAAATGGGGTACAGAGCTAAACAAAGGATTCTCAATTGAGAAATTTTGAATAGCTGAGAAGCACTTAAGCAACATCCTTAAATGTCAGGAATGAATTCTACACCAGTCAGAATGGCTAAGATCAAAACCTCAGGTGACAGCAGATGCTGGTGAGGGTTTGGAGAAAGAGGAACACTCTTCCATTATTGATGAGATTTCAAGCTGGTACAACCACTCTGCGAACTAATCTAGTGGTTCTTCAGAAAATTGGAAATAGACCTACCTAAGGACCCAGCTATACTACTCTTAGGCATATACCCAAAAGATGGCCCAGCACGTCAAAGGGAACAGTGCTTCTCAGTGTTCATAGCAGCTTTATTTTAATAGCCAGAAGCTGGGAAAAAAGAGATTTCCCACAGAATGGATACAGAAAATGTGGTACATTTACACAATGGAGCACTACTCAGCTATTAAAAACAATGACTTCATGAAATTCACAGGCAAGTGGATGGAAATAGAAAATATGAGGCTGAGTGAGGTAACACGAACACAAAAGAACTTACATGATATGTACTCACTGATAACTGAATGTTAGCCCAAAATCTCACAATGCCCAGGATACAACCCACAGACATTATGGAGCATAGGAGGAAGGAAGACCAGGGTGTGGATGCTTTCGACCTGCATTGAGGGGGTAATAGGAATATCATGGGAGCTGAGGAGAGGTGCAAACCTGGGACAGAGAGAGGTGGGGCAATAAAGAAGGGGGCAGTATCAGGTAAGTGGACAGAAGTGTAGAGGAAATCAAATAGAAATATATAGCATGGGGTGTGGGGGAGATGAGGAAATAGAGTTAGCCATTGAAGGGCCCAGATGACAGGGAAATGAGAGGCTCCCAGGACCCAAGGGGAATGATTTTAGCAGAGAAGGGGAGATAGAATCTATAGAGACCACCTCCAGTAGATAGGCATGTTTTCTGGTCTAGGGGTGGGGCCATGCACCCATCTCAAAGTTTTTAACACAGAAATGTTCATTTCCAAAGGAAATACAGGAACAAAAAATGGAGCAGAGACTAAAGGAAGAGCCATCCAAAAACTGCCCCACCTGGGAATCCATCCCCTCAGCAGACACAAAACCTGACACTGTTGCCATTGCCAAGAGGCACTTGCTGACAGTAACCTGGTGTGGATGCTCCTTGGGAGGTTCAGGCAGCAACTGACCAATGCAGATGTGGATGCTTGGAGCAATCCATCAACCTAAGCTCAGGACCCTTAGTGGAGGAAATGGTGGAAGGACTAAAGGAGCAGAGGGGGCGTGCGACCCCTTAGAAAGAACAACAACAGCTGACTGGATCACCCAGAAATCCCAGGGACTAGACTGCCAACCAAGAAGTGTACAGAGAGGGATCCATGGTTCCAGATACATAGGAAGCAGAGGATGGCCTTGTGGAAGGGGGAGGGGAAGACTCAGTGGGAGGGGAAGCCCTTGGAGCTCTGGAGGCTTGATGTCCCAGCTTAGGGAGAGTGGGTAGGTGGGGGAGCACCCTCATAGTGGCAAAGGGGAGGGAGGAGAGGGAGGTTGTGGAATGGGGGGCTTTTGGAGTGATAACTGGTAACTGGGATATCATTTGAGATGTGAACGAATGGAATGATTAATAAAAGTAAAGTGTGCATACATACAAAATAGAGTCTAGAAGGAATCACCCTATAATGGAGTAACAATTTCTAACTAATTATTACCATGAGGTAACAATTAAAATCCTGCTTTTGGAGGACCTCCTTTGGAGGTGATGGCAAATAAGGTCTGATAGACTCTTCAAACATAAGCTAGTCCCAATTCTCTTGATTACACCCTGGGTTTTATGGCAAAACCTTACTGCTGATACCACACACTTAAATCAGAACACTGAGCAATCAAGGTTGTACTCAGCTAGAAACTTTATATCTACTGGCTAGGTTTTAGAGTACAAGAAAGTAGCAAGAAAGAAAAGAATCACCAATACTGGGGTTGGGGATTTAGCTCAGTAATAGAGCACTTGCCTAGCAAGCACAAGGCCCTAAGTTCGGTCCCCAGCTCTGGAAAAAAAAAAGAATCACCAATCTTACCCACCTACAAACCCTGTGAGCTACGACTAGACTGGAACCATTCATTTGTGCAAAATAGCACAAATATCATGGGAAGAATCAATGACTTTCTGATTGGATTTGAATCCTTAAGGCATCATTACCCTGGTACCATTATTGAGTCCAAAAAACTGTGGTTAGATGAGCCCTATGCCTAATAACAAATCCACTACTATTACTTGTTAAATAGACACAATATTGAATGGACTCCTTAATGTCTTATACACTCAGATTAGTGCACCTGTCAACGCTCATCATTCATTTCTTTTTGCAGTTGATCATGATTAACATAGAGACTCACACAGTTGGTCAAGACAACAGAAAGTAAGGCAGTAAAATGAATTGCCATAAATGAGGCATCTATGTAACACTCCTCTTCCCAAGGCCCAGGGATCATCCAAAGAAAAGTACAGAAAGATTGTAAGAGGAATTGGATGACAATAAGGAAACAGTGATTCTGGATATGGTAAAGAAGTTGCTTCTATAAATCCCAGCAATTGAAATGGGGCAGGAATACACACACACACTTCCCTTCTCCAAGATGAAATTTGGTTTGGCATTGGAAGTATGCACGTATTCTCAACTCTAGCTAAAGTTCTATTGGAAATTGGTAGCTTCTGGGAGAGTGAATCGGTTTGCTTTAAGGATGTTTCTTTAAGGAGATGACCACACTCCAGTGAATGCCATATATCCAAGAATATATGAGCAGCACAGATTGGTCTTGATGGGTTAAAATTAAAATATGGACACATTTTAGTGTATTGAAAAAGAGGAAGGATATGTAAGGTAGATAAGGGGTAAATATGATAAATATACATTGTTGAACATAATTTTCAATGAACTAATTAACCTGAGGAAAATAAAGAGCTCTGAAAATATATTAAAGAAAGGAAGGAAGATAGGAGGGGGAGAGAAATAGGAGAAAAAAAACAGAGCCAAGAATAATTTGACAGTTTTTCCTCTGCTTGTAATCAAACCCCTAGAGTCATTAGAAAGACAGGAGTGGGAGGTGAAACATCTGGAGAAATTGAGCAGATAACGAATTGGGTGGATTTTATAAAAGCTAAATACTATCTGTAGGAAGAAAAGTTAGAAAAATCTGGGAGGCAATAACCCTGAGGGCATATGGGGGTGAAAAGGGGACTAACTAGTCCATGGCACTTCACCCATAGCTCTTTGTGGTTGCTAACACACACACACACACACACACACACACACACACACACACACACACACCAGACCAGACACACATACATACATACATACATACATACATACATACATACATACATACATACATACATACATACATGCACCATCCAAAAAAGGACTTCTGTACACCTGGTCAGACTGCCCAACCCTGTCCTCATGCACCCTTTGTCTGGATACCACAGATTGGAGCTGTAAGGGTCAGAGGCAAAAGATGCAATAAAGATAACATAGTTTTTAAATCCTTGGGAGTTTTGATTCAAATAAGGCTGCTCTCAGTTTTAACTATGGGACCCAAAGAAGCTATTTTTCCTCTGTAAGCTACATTTCCCCCATTTGACAGCTTTAGATAATTATGTCAACGTTACATATTTTATGAGAATTAATGACATAGTACCTTTGACACTGAATCTTCGACATGGCAGGTGATGACTAAGTGTTAGTTCTGAAGTCCTCTTTTCACTCATTCTACCCTTAACTACTTGCTTTATATTCCGTCTGCAAGGTACTGAAGCAACAAATCTCCCCAATTCTGTATATATTAGCATTGATTCCAGGTCTTTCTCATATTTTGAGCTGAGTCTTCAGTAGCCTGTAAGTTCTACATGTAACCATGAAACTAACTTCTAAGGTAGTTTTCTCCTCAGTTTCATAACATTCATAATATGTGGTAAAAATTAAAGAGTAAATGGTAAAGAGTGTTTTAATCTAATTTCAGAAATTAGTCATGGGGTGATCAAACCCAAATCTAAATGAAGTAGGTGGGAAATATGAATGTGTGTATTGAAGCAGCTACAGCACAACACAAACTACTACTGGAACTTTAGGTAAGAAAGCATCTCTATGCCTTTATTAAATGTTTCTTTTCAACTACAGCCTATGACTTTTAACTAAAATAGTACTATATTGCCCCAAAGTATAGCTTCTGGATTTGTAGCTTATTGTCCTCTGGTTTATAACCCTACAACAATGCAAAATTTATATAGGACTTATCTATCTTCTTCATTAATATCCTCTTCCAGTATGTGTGGATGTCAAACACCATCTGTGTTTCTTGACCTCTCAATGACAATGTATATTTATCAACTGAGCCCATATTTCCAAACTGTTCTTTGAATAAGTGCACTGACCCTCATTGCTTCTTCGATCACCCTGATCCCTTCCCACTCTAGCAATCTAGTAATGTGTCAGGACCTTGGCATAGAGCAAGAGGTCCAGACATCTAAAGAAGTCTACAAGGAAAGAATAAGTTGAAAATATGAAAGTAAAGACATGATAATGTCTGAGGTACAGCTTTTCAGAGAGGGGACTGTGACAAGCAATGGCTTAGAGAACAGTCATAGGAAACCCATGTGACTGTTAAGAACACTAAGCTATCTGAATGAGAAATTTTCTCTTTTATATAATTTGTAATTTGGTAGCCATCATCAATTTATAACATTCATTGACAAGACACTGAGAACTGACGCACAGAGACATTGTAGGAAAGAAAGAATGACAAATCCCTCTTTTCACATACACACACAGAATTTACATCTTGAATCCTTAAAAGATAAGCAGCAATGAAAGTGCTGTAAGGTGCACAAGTGTCAGAGCACATAGAAGCAGACTCTCTGTTTTGTGAATTGCTTATAGGCAGGTGCTAACCAGGGCTGGCCCCTCTGAGCAACTACAAGTACAAACCAAGGGGTAAGATGATCCCAAAATTTGATAACTTTCTTCCTCTGCAATCCCCCGGGAATCTCTAAGTAGAGGGCTGTGATGACTTTAAACATAGCCACATTGTGTATCCTCTGGGGCTACACTTATCTCTCCTTCCCAAGGGGTGCCTCTCAAGAAAATTTAAGGAGTCCTTGAGTTATCCCTATCTATTAACTATTCTGAGAACTGAGCCCATCTGCCAGTTCCAGGTTATCCCTGGATTTGTGTGCATCAATATGCACTGGAATCTTTCCACTGCCAGCCAGTTATTAATATTCAGCACACCATATTGACTAACACAGTACCAAGCATTTGGAAATTATAATCTCTATTTATATGCTAATATAATGGAATCTGATGGCAGTTATTAAGTTATCATTATTTGTATTACTCTTAACTTAGAAAGCTATGCTCTCTCAAGTTAGGGAGTGATACCCATGCCTCAAAATTCCACCTCTTTTTATCAGTTTAAATCATATTCTGATCCTAGAAAGCTTTATTCATATCTCTGTTGGCATAGTGATATCATATTTTAAATTGTATTTTCCTAATTGCTAAGGTTGTTGTTCACTTTTAAAAGTATTTCTTGGCCATTTTTATATCTTGTTTGAAAATTTCTGTTCAAATCTGTAGCTCTTGTTTTTTAACTGTTATTTCTTGACCCGTGGAATTTTGAGTTCTTCATAGATTCTGGATATTAATCCATTTGTCAGATGTATAAATGACAAAGACTCTGTCCCACTCTGTAAATTTCCTCTTCACTTGATTGTTTCCTTAGCTGTATAAAAGCATTTTAGTTTTATGAAGTCCTATTTGTTAAGTGTTGCCCGGGGTAATGGAGTCCTTTTCTAAGAGCGCTTTCCCCACACCTGTGTCTTGTTTGGCTCTGCTTATGTTTTCTTCTAGCAGTTTTAGAGTTTCAAATTTTACAGTGAAGACTGTGCTCCATTTGCATTTAGTTTTTATGTAAGGTGATACTGATCTAATTTAACTCCTCTGAATATGGACGTGAAGTCTTCCCAGTGCCATTTTATGAAGATGCTATCTTTTCCTCAGAGTATGTCTCTGACATTTTTGTCAAAAATCAGATGGCTGTATTTATGTTCACTTATGACTGGGTCTCCGACTTTGCTTCATTGGCCTACCATCTGTTTTAATGCCATTGTCTTACTGTTTTAGTGTTTTTATTGCAATGGTTCTTGAAATATGAAATGGTAATGTCTCCGCCATTGTTCTTTTACTCAGCATTACTTGAGTTATGCTGCTCTTTTATGATCCCAAATGATACTCTGTAGAATTCTTTTCTATTTCTGTGAATGAGGTGAGGATTTTGATGAGAATTACATTGAATCTGCAAATAATAAATTAAAATGACAACGAGATTTCATTTTACCTAGTCACAATGGTTAAGACCGATAAAACACCTGATAGGTAATGCTGGAAAGGATGTGGAAAAATTCGGAGCCCTCACTCTTGTTGCTATTGCAAATTGGTGCAGCTGCTCTGGAAACCAATGGTAAGAACAACAAAGAAGCACGAATCTACCATATGACTGCGCCATCCCACTACTTGATATATTCCTAAAGGACAGAGCGTACGCTGCAGCACCATTTGCAATAACCAGCACATGGAAGCAGCTAAGCCGCCTTCAGCTGATGGATGGAGAATGAAAATAATGCACATTTCCTCTATGGAATACTATCGAGCAGAAAGAAAAAATTCTCAGTTACATGGATGGAACTAACAAACATTACATGGTCTCTTTCATCTAGCTTTCTAGCAACAAATATCCATATGTGGTTATAAAACCTGAAATAAATTCAGGATGTGGGAATATAAAACCAGAGCATGGAGTCCTTGGAGAGGAGAATACTAGGATATGGGTGATATGAATGGAAAAATAAGAAAAATGAGGAGGATGACTTTAATTGGGAAGAGTAGGAAGGCCAAGATGAAAGGAAAGAGGAGGAATAGGTATAAGTAATATATATATGATGTTTGAGGAAGCCTGAAGGAAACATTTTATATTTACCTAAGATTGCATATATCACAATAAGTGTATATGCACATATACACATATCTTAGATGAAGTTATGACTCTTTAGGAGACAATGGTTTCCCCAGCCATCTACTAAAACCCCTCCCCCAATAAAAATTTAAGAAATCTTTTTCTGACTTAGGGGTCAGGAATGTTCAAAGGGGAAAGTAAGTCTCTATTGAGAAATATACCATGTATTCAGATATAAAAGTCAGAAGATTCAAGTTGGATCTGATCAGAAAGCTTCTTGGACTACCTGTCAAAGGGGGAAAGCAATAAATAATCCTACCCTGTGTGGTACCTGTAAACCACAATGACCAGCACTACTGGTCACAAAATATACAGTTGTGGCATTCATATATGCGTAGTAATCAACAATGGTATAATCTGACTTATGGACCACTTAAATGGTGGAAATTCAGGCCTGATATTGGAAACCTATTCGACCATCTGGATTAGTGATATCATGGATCTTAGAGGAGAACCTACTACTGCCAGTATTCCAGCCCAGTATAATTCCTAAATGTGTTCTAAATACTTATCTTTATACCCACAAACAAGTTCAGATCCCACCCCTCATCAAGAAGCTTCTATTTGCAGTGGATCGAGACTATCTTAGAAAACTACTACTGGTCAAAATATAGAGCTGCTGTTTGACATTATTCTGGAGAAACAGGAATAAATGTCTAGTGATCTTAAATAGACTGATGCCATACCAAAACACAGATACCATCTTCTTGTGGTTATCATCAAGTTCAAATTAGTGAACCAATGAGTTTTATTGGGATTACTTTCAGAAATATAGCTGAAAAGTTACTTACAGGAGTAGAAGTGACCTAAAGACAGCTGCATCATCAAAACTCCGCCCCAGTGTGAATGACAATTCATCGAAGCTAGAAACATGAAGGGCATAGCACAGCCTACAGGCATCTGGGGGACTATTGTCAGTCAACCACTACTGCAAGAAGTAAAGCTGATTTTCTTTAATGATGTGACTTCTATTCCAGGGCCTGACCAGAAATAGTCAGCTGACACAAACTAGAAAAGATAGGTGGAGGGTGAGGGAAAACCTGAAGTGGAGTGGGTAAAGGATGATGTAGGATCTAGGAGGAATGGCAAAGGGAATGAATATGATCCCAATAGATTATAGGAATTATCAGAAAAGTAATAAAAAGAGAAAAATTATATTACAACACACACGCACACACACACACACACACACACACACACACACACACACGCACGCACAAGCACACACACACATGAGCAAAGTTAAATCACACAAGCAAGATATTCAGGAATGGTCTCCATATTATTTAACAAATAACTAAAATTATCAGTATATGTGGGCAGACACTTTATTCAAAAGGAAACCCAGTGTCCAAAATATGTAACATCATTAATATGTAAATTTGTGGAAATAATAAAAGTAAGGGTGCATGCAGTTTTTTGTTCATCTGATGAGTAGACTTTGTCTACTGTAACTAGTGTGGATAAAGACATGAAACAAAGAGGCTCGCGCACCACAGCTGCTACAAGCAGAAGCCTGAGTGCTTTCCACCTTTTCCGAGGGTCACTTGGCACCACTTGGTGAAGTTACAGATGTGCAGATGCTCCTACTCAGCATCCCCACATTGCAGGGGTCTCTGGCACATATGCACAAAGGACACTGCCAAGGACAGTGAGACTACATAGCGTACAATAGGAGTATCAGAAACAAATATCCACCCACAATGGCATGGAAAAATAAATTGTGAAACAATCACAAAATTAATCTGTGACATTTAAAGTGAAATGTGAATGTGAAAACCACATATACCAAACCTGTATGTATGTAAATATATATATTTGTATATATATATATATATATATTTGTCCTGAATAAAAAATAGTGATTGACTACTTGAAGGATATAGCTAATATAGAATTTTTTTTAATTAGATGGGGTTATCTGTTCTGTATAAGCACAAACTGAAGAATCAACTTTTAATACTGTAGAAGGGTAGATACCAACTATAGGACTCCAGGTTTTGAGAGGAGGTAAGGAAAATGGCTTGGGCAGGAGTATGCAGACATTAAAGAAACTTATTAATGTTTAACCAAAACTTTAGAGCAAAACAAAAACTTTATTTGTAGTAGTGACTAGAGAGTACAAGAAATGAAAACAACTGGTAGAAATTTGACAGCTTAAGTGCCTTTCAGGAAATCCTGCCCTCACATTAAGTATAACTATTCTTCCCATTCTGCCTCTTCTCACCACCAACTCTCCCTTTCTCCTTTGCCCTCTATCTCCTCTTCCCTCTCTCCCTCTCAGCCATCTCTATTTCCTTCCTTTCCCTTCTTTCTTTCCTTCCTTCCTTGCTCCTTCCCTTCTATCTGTTTTATCTTCCTTCCTTTCTTTCTTATTTATTTATATTTATTTATTTTGTCTTTTCTTTTGTCTAATCTTCTGACAGATGAGCTTTTTGCTTTCATGTGTGGTTTTAGAACCTCTTTAACATGCCAGACTCTATCACGCACCCACAAAAGAATTCACTAATTTGAAGTCCGCAGTAACTCTATAAAATATGCATTGCTTGGCTTTATTCTACCCATCTGAAAAGTGAAATTCAGAGAAGATAATATGTAATAGTAAAGGTCAAATGGCTAATCAGAGGTAGGGCTAGCCAGGATTTGAATCCACATCTGCCTCTTAATTGCATTCTGTCATCTTTGCCTGATATCTGTACCTTTCCATTGGATTTACAAACCACACTGAGAACTAGCCAGGGGCACTCATTATCTAAACCCTTTTCAGTGTGTTTTACAATTGTTTTTATTAGTTGCTTCTATTTTAGAGCTGGTCCTAGTTTATAGCATTCTTTCTACAATAATAGTTGTAAAGAGAAACAAACACAAGAAACAGCTCATTTTGCTTAAAAAGGCAGCAATGGTACTCACATGAGCATCAGCCATGTTGGAAGACAGTTGCTAGCATAGAGAAATAGATTTGGAATAAAGAGAGGAACCTCAACTTCCCTTTACTATAGCTTTTTTCTTTTACTTTTGATTAAGTATTATGGAACCAAATAACCTAGTTCATTTCTACACTTTCTAATAAGGGATTTGTTTTTATTGCAAGATACTTTAATGATCGTGTTGGTCCTGTCTGGCATATTGTCCTCTCTCTCATCCCCCACTTTTCTCTAGATATAAACTTAAAATATGCCTGGCAGATGGCTGACCACTGTCCACAGACAGATATGTGCTCTCTCTGGGGAAAAGATCAAAGCCATGTTTCTATCTCAAGGCCATAAGATGAAGAGGCAAGTGTGGGATTTGTCATATGCAACGGTCCCACATTCCACTTCATTGTCTTCATCTTTCTTATAGTTATTCATATTGCCTCAGGGTTTGAGAAATGAGGTTGCTTTGGTGTGAGCTAAATTCTCATTTTTAGGTATGTTTAGAAAATTCAATTTCCAAGAAGCACACACACACAAACATATTCACTCCCTCACTCACATAGTGTTGATTACTAGAACATATGGGCTTTGATATTACTAATGCTTTAATGCACTGAAATACTCAAAGTTTAAATAGACCATTAGGAAGTCATTAGAATGGGGTCCTCAGTGCCTGTCTATTACAGCTTTGCTCTTCTTGTTGTCCACTGGATGACCTACTCTGCTTATACCACATCTTCCAGCCACAGTGGACTATGCAGTTGAAACTGACCCAAAATGTCTAACTTCTTTCTATATGTTCTCTGGTAACTTGTCACAATAATATAAACATAGCAACTACAAAGGGATATACCCAGTGGCCATGCTTATTAACTTCAATAATGACTGGCAAATAGTACTTATGCCCTCATCCCACATAGGCCAATAGACTACATCTGGTCCTGGACTATACTGAACAGTGCTGTAAACAACAGGAAAAATAAATGGAGACAATTGCTGATTTCTTTACATTACACTCAAACATTAAGGAATGGTTATTATATGAATGTTCTAACAACTAACCTGGTAATTCAAGGGATTATGTCATTCCTGGGTACACATTTCAAGTACCATTTTTCCCCTTCAGAACACTAAAATGAAGAGATCTCAGTTATCCCCAAAACTTCTTGGGAGATCTTGTGACCTTTTCTGCGAATACAGATAAGTGGGCTTCCATTGCACTCTAAGGTGTCCCTGGACATCTTAGGACAGAGGACAGAGCAGAAGCTAGAAGGCTGATTCCCATTGCTTTCATCAGCTGTGGACTTTGGATCTTCTCCTGTCCAAGGAACATTGGACTGGAGTCTTTTCCTTTCATAACGTTGTGATGGTTAGGTAGATTACTAACAATAAGCATGTCACACGTTTGCATTTTGAATGCTGCACTGAGTTCCAGAGTCTTGTTACTTGGAAGAAAATAACTTTATTAGACGGTACCAGAGCAGGATAGAGGCATCAAGGAAACCATTCTAGTGATTTATGTCTTTACAGCAATCTCTAATTCTGCTGCTCTGTCACTAATCTGTGGACAATTTCAACTTTGATCCTTCAATATATTAAACCATTCATTAGATCAAAACCCTCAGGATTTAGTGTTCACTGGAAATGCCCTAAGACACATTCAGTGGTGGGCTTTCTAACCTCCTAGAATATCTTAATCCACTCAAGTTAATGGTCATACAGTATCACATCCTGGTTTATAGTCTTTCTTCCCATATAATTTCTGTATAATTTAATATGATAATTTAGATAGAAATATAAACTTTCTGTCCATTTATTGTTATGAATTTTAATATTCAAACCACTGTATTTGATTTCCGTTGTGCTACATAATATCATCGCATGCAATAGAAACTGTATTTCCTATACCTGATCAAAATTTAGATCTTTAGAAAAACAAAGTTATTAACATTTTAGAAATTTCTCCTAAAGCAGAAGAGAAGTAGGAGCCTGGATACATATTAAAGTATACCAAGACAACTAAGATTTTGTGCTAATAGGGCAAAGCCTGGATATGCACAAGTAATAAAAACATGTGAGGTTAAAATGTTCTCTTCAGTCATAGCCTGGGTCTTTCTAACCAATTCCCTTGGGTGTCTTATGCCTCTAACAGTAGCTCTTCAGTTTGACCGCCTTGCATTACTGATAAATGGTTAAGAAATTCTTGAGTGGCAGGAAATTTGATTGTGGATCCAATAATGTTGCACTTAAGAAATTCAGTCGTGTTAATTACATACACTATTGGTGATAATATAGTATTAAAGTGGAAGAGCCTTTATTATCAATTTTATTTTCTTTGGGATTTTATTTCTGTTAGTGAAACAGCTCTTGTGGTTTATGAGAGCATGCTCAAGTCTTTGCCTTATGCTGTTCAACATGACTATCCTTTTTGTATTCCTTCACTCTCTGCATTCTCTCAGATTAACACACTTTTCAAAACATTAAATTTAACAGGATGATATATTGGATACTGTGATAGATCACATGCGTTCTATGGTTTTGTTTTTTTACCACCCCCCCTACAGTTAAGGATTAGTGTTAATTTTGATATTCACTTACCTTCCCTGAGCCTTGATGTCCAATTTAGTAAAATCGATGTGTGAGAAATAACAAAACAGTCTAACAAATCTGAGAGAACACTCTTATTTTAGGGGACATCATAAATGACTCCTTTTAGTGTCATTTATGGTGTTTTCCATAGAGATGTGTACTGTCATTGATGAGTTAGATGTTCCTGAATCTCCCTTTGAATGCTGGCATCCATGGCAACATCAGATGCGAGGCATGATATCATGATTAACTTTTATCTCTTTTACTACCCTCAGTTGCAAAAGCAATTCAGCATCCACGTTCACATTTTGTCCTATTGCTCTATGTCTGAGCCAAAGAAAACTTAAACCAAAAGAAGGTCAGTTATGAGACCAAACCCAGGTGATACGTTAGGAAGCACATGTTCACGAGTATCTTCCACATGGTCCATTAATAGTGCAGTAGGCTAGTATCTTGATAGCTAGGACAATGAACTGAAAACATGAAAACTGTATTGAGTTACATATTAAGTCACAGAAAAACATGAACACAATGTAAATACTCATCTATTTTAGTAATTCTAGAAAAAAAATCAGACTGGAAGATGACATTAGCACTTGGATTGTTTTTATACATCTTCAATCACTGAGCCAACATCTGACAGCCAGATTACCCCAGTCTTGCTGGATACTTCAAATAACATTTTCAGAAATGTTTTCCAAAAATGATACAAGTGATTGATGGGTCTTCATGACTTACACAAGTAACAAAAGGAGAATGAAAGAAATGTAATAAAATAGTCTTCCTTATCAACTTTTTTTCTTTCTCTCTTACCTGGGTTGAGTTTGTGTAATGACATATTTTAAAACAATTTAAAATCAAAATAGTGATACATTTCCTGAGGACTCCTATTGAATGAGAGATAATCAGGGTCATAAAAGGAAGGTTGTTCTCTCTTGAGTGAAGCACTGTCTTTAACTTTTCACTCAATTTTAAGTTTCTCTTTGAAAAGTTACTAAAACTTGTGATAATTAAATCATTTCAAGATGTTTGAATCCTTTTCTATGTGCATGTTTTTCTACAAAGGGCAGAAGGATCAGTGTCCAAAATCAGTGGCCAAAGGGAGGCATTCATGAGTGGTCCACTTCCTTCTATTGCTCCTCTGAGTCATTGTTCAAAAAGACTGTTTCATTGATGCTTCTTCATGGTTTAATATTGCTGTATGTTTTATTGAGTCATGGAAGACTTCAGTCCAATAATATAAACCATTCTAAAAGGTACTGATGACATAAAAATTATAGGAGCTGAAATAATCCCTGATACTTAGAGCTCAGCAGTGTTAAGTGATGCCATTGACTCCTTAACTCCTATCATGCCTTTCCTTCCTTGCTTCACTCACTTGCTTCCTGCCACCATATTCTGAGACTCATGAAATTGATACCATCCACAAAATGGCTTTACAACCAAGGGCTTCCAGTACCCTTACTTCTTCATTCTAGGTAATGGTAGGAAATTAGTTTTACTTGGATTTAGAAAACTAAGAGACTATCTATGGTAGAATCCTCTGACAGGGAATATAATACAAGCTTTGTCAAGTTGAAAATTAAAAGAGCTAGAATTCTGGTACATTTCTACCATAGCGGATTGACTCTTTTTCATTAAAAATAGTTTGAGCCCTTGTCTCTAAAACCTACCTCCCCACCACGTGCTGATGGTGCAACTAGAAAGTTGACAAATAAATATAGAAAGTGGTAATTAATTTCACAGTTTTACTAAAATGAGACCCAGGAAGAAGGGGTTGTTTTACTGATGATTGTAGTTACTGAATGAGACAAACACACCAGAGAGAGAGAGAGAGGGAGAGAGAGAGGAGAGAGAGAGAGAGAGAGAGAGAGAGAGAGAGAGAGAGAGAATGATAATGTGTTGGATTGCAATGTCTACCTCAAAACTGCCATCTAATTCTGGTGTTGACCTCCCTGAAGTATAAGAGACATCTCTGGCTTTTGTGGCCATATGTGGATCCTGGTCACATCTCTACACATATTTGGATTAAGTCATTATGCCAAAAGGATCAGAAGTTTGTGAATGGAGCTCACATCTGAGATATTTATTTGAAAATTCTTGACATTAGAAACAAGATCAGACTTGGATTAAGCAATTGCATGTAGAAACCAGTCAGCAATCTTCTACAGGCATTTCAGTAACTTGTTGTTTTACTGGAAATATATACATATATGTGAGTATGTATATGGTTATAGGACCACAAGCAGTATTTGAGAATAGCTAGTTGATATGACAGTTATTTAAAGCTCAAGAGATAATCTTTTATCTAACCAAAAGGATTTAAAGTAAATACTAACTTTGACACTTGTGTAGACTAGAGATCTATAGATGCATACATTGGTCTTCTTGTGGAAATGTGTGTTGTTTATGAAAAGAAAAACATAAACAAAAATAGAAGCAACTACTGTCCAGTCTCATTCACTCTCCAAATACTCTGTTTTTTCCCCCCGATACTTTTCATGGGATATGTGCTTTATGGAAAATTATTCGAAAAATCTTAAGTCTCCTGGGCAATCACAAATGTTTCTTGGAGAGCCATTTGGATTTTCAACATTGTGCTGCTTCATTTTCTTATTACTGTAACCAAGGACTTCAAAAAGACAAGTTTAGAAAAGCTTGATTTTGGTTGATAATTCAGAAGAGCATCTACAGTCCTTCTTTGTGGCAAAGGCACTAGTGGCTCAGCTGGCTGGTTCTGAGGTGACAGGAGTTTATGTAGTGACCTGTTACATCTCAGAATATCCGTAAGGAGAGCTAGGACAAGAGCTGAAACCATGTATATTACAGTGAGACCCCATACCCGAAAGGTTCCATGATCGCTCCACAAACTATCACCAGCTGTGGACCAGTTGTACATACATGCAAGCCTGCATGGGACATTTCACCTTCAAACAATAACCATCTACCCTGTCCCTTACAAGTTCATGGGTATCCCATAAAACAAAGTAGATTAAGTCCACTTCCAAAGTTTCTATACTCTTACAATTCCAACATTTTTAAAACTCTAAAAATCTCTTCTCAGGCTCAGGACAAACTTCTAGATGTGAGATCTATTAAGACAAAAATAAAATAGATGAAATAAAATAAATAAAACTATATATATATATATATTTGCTCTGTTTTCCACTCTTCGTGTCATATGCCACACAAAGATGTAAACAGAATGCTTTCCTTTGACAGCCACAGTCTTAATAAAATCCTACAGACCTTGGAATGGAGGGCAGTCTATTTAAGAATAAATGCCGCTACCTTGAATTTCAGAAGTTTGGTGTATCTTTTTATAAAACAAAATTCACTAATTCAAAACCACTTGATTTACTGTGTGCTTTCTAGGTTATTGAACCAGATAGATAAATCTTTCACTTTATGAAATCATGACTTGGAAAAGGATCCACAATTTATTTATTTTTTTGTAAATGTATCTTTTACTCAGCTTTCCACCCCTATATTTAGTACCTGATATAACAAGCTTTTGCAAAGAAAAGATTTATTTCAGCTCTTGGTTTTAGAGGTCTTAGATCAGAGTCAACTAGTCCTCTTACTCTTGGATTTGTGATGATCAGCAGAAGAGTAGAGCGTAGAAAAATAACTTACCTTATAGGAGACAGCTGGGTTCCCACAGTCTCTTTCAAATACTTGCTGTCAATAACACAAAGTCTTCTCACTGCCCTACCTCTGGAACATTCTCCTACCTGCCCTACAGATCAAAACTTTTACACATAAACCCTTTGAAAACATTTATCCAAATCCTAGCAGTCTAGATAGTAAATAGTTTTGACTATCATAAAATCTTTGATGAACTAACACCTTTATTGTACTGTACATAAGCCACAATAGCTGATGTGCATGCAAAATTACATAGCTGTGTTTCAATATAAATTATTTATAAAATTTTGGTACACATAAAATTTGGCCTATGAGCTGAAGTTTTTCAATAATGGACTAATGATAGAGTTACTATGGCAACTATAACTAGGATGAAATGTTCAGTCGACACATCTGTAAAGCCCAAAGGAAAGTCAGTGTGTCTGGGAGGGTTACAGACAGTACATCTATGAATCCTTAAAGATGATAATGACTGGACCAGTGACTAAATGTCCATCCCTGTCCCTTCCTAATAAAAATTGTTCCAAAGTGCTTTTCATTACAAAAAAGTTTTATTATCAAGTTTTCTGTAGAAATATTTTATAAAGAAGTTTAAAAGGAATAAAATAGATATTTCAGGGCCATTTTGAATGACTATGTCCCAGAAGTACAGATTTAAATTACCAGAAATTTCATGATATAACATGGAAATAGTTTCACAAAGTTTTATAGTTTTGAAGAGCAAAGAATATTATAAATCAAAGCAAGTTAAAAATATATTAGCGAAGACATCAGAGAGATGGCTACAGCAAGATGGGGAAACTATTCTATAGCCCTCAGATGCTATCTCCTGACATTCTTAGCTTTGGGTCTGCTAAATTAATAGTTGCCAAATATTTTTAATCAATCATTTACTGGATGCTAGTTCGGACACACAGTGATTTATATTTGAACTGGAGTCTTTTCTTACTGGGATATTTATGAACATAAAGCTGATGATATACAATGTCTAATTTTTTTCAAGGATTAGGAATTTATCATGTGATAAAGCAAGTTTAGGTGAAAATTCTAAGATCTCAAATATTTTCTTTGATTCAAGATAAAGGACAAAATAGATACCAAAAAGAATTGAATTTAAGAAGTACTTTTTATTTGGCAAGCTTTATTTATGTAAATTGTAGTCAAAGTCTCCAACTCTATAATGTGTTACGTGTTAATTTTCTATTTCTATCCAACCAATTGTACAAATTTAGGGACTTTAAAAGAATTTCTTGTTTTTCTCAAGGTTTTGTTATAAGAACAAAAATCGATTTAAACATTAAAACCATACTTAAAAGCGCATCCCTTGCCATAATCTGTTAATTAGGAGAATGGGTAGTTGCCATCTTCACTCAAGGCAAGTGAATTATAGGTCAGGTTTGGTCCTGGTCTAGCTTGGCTCATAGCCCAAAGAGAGTCTTAGAGCACTTTATCCAATATATGAACCAAGCTTTCTTCTCTTCTGGGAAACCCAAGAGGGAGGAACTTACATCTACGTTGAATCAACTGTGGTACAATTTATTTCTTTGTGGCTATAGAACAGAGTGACCTAGGATTTTGTGGGCTGATGGCTGAACTGTGTCCCTGTTGCTAGAACACAATTTCTATAGCCCTCTAGCAAGGCTTCTAGTTAAGTTTCTTTATCATGGTCCCTTATTATATACTAAGCCAATGGGAAGGTCCAAAGTACCTGTGTGATAAGACAAATTTTGTATAGTGTTATGTTTTAGATACAGTATTTAACTCCAGTAGTGATTGGGTTAGGTGCTGTCCTTGGAAGGGATTAGTGCTAAGGAGTGGGTTAGTTCCCAGGAGAATGAGTTGCTATCAAAGAACAAATCTGATTGATAGTCCAGCTTAGCTTCATGTCTTGGCTTCTGATTTTGTCTTTTTGCACGCAGTCATAGGATCTCATCCTTCTTATTATAATACCTCAAGGGAGGCTTTACCTGAGACCAAAGATATAGAACTATGTGATTTAACCTCTGACACTGTGGAAGATATAAATATCTTCCTTTATAAGTTATTCAAATTTGAGGTTTTGTTATAATAACAAAAATAGAATTAAACATAAAACTATACCTAAAAGTGATCCTGATCTACCATCCCTTGCCATAATCTTTTAATTAGAAGCTCAGGTAGGCCCCATATACACTCAAGGGAAGTGAACTAAACAATGATGAATAATGGGGACTATGAAAAGAGAGATTCTACCTTTAGTATTTTCCCCAAGAGAACCCACATTTTTGTGTCTTATGTTTCATTTGGATCAGATATTCTTTTACTATTAAATCAAGAATTAGGTCAAGGAGATGGCTTGCTGGATAAAAATGTTTGTTATGAAGTCTGGTGACCATACTTTGAAACACAAAACTCAGAGAGTAGATGGAGAGCACTGACTTTGTCCTCTGACTCCTCATGTGCACTATGGCATGTTTCCATATCTAAAACAAAGAAATATTAAAACTGAAAGGAAAAAAGAATGCAAAACAGCTATAGTACCTAGAAAAGAATTCTATGGACCTTTTGAAACAAGTGTCTATAATCTAAAATCAAATTTAGGAAGGCAAACACATGTGGTCTGAAATAATGGGAGAATGAAATGGATGTGATGGCTCAAGAGTTTATAAGTCTATTACAAAAAGAAAGCCAAACATGACACATAGGAGACGTAAGACGCAGATGTCTAAATCCATTGGGAAAGGCTGCCAGACATAGGCAATATTTGTTTTCTACACTTGATCTTTGACAAAGGAGCTAAAACCATCCAGTGGAAAAAAGACAGTGCTTTCAACAAATGGTGCTGGCTCAACTGGCGGTCAGCATATATAAGAATGTAAATTGATCTGTTTTTATCACCTTATGCATAGCTCAAGTTCAAGTGGTTCAAGCACCTCCACATAAAACCCAATACAGTGAAACTAATAGAAGAGAACGTTGGGAAGAGCCATTAACACATAGGCACAAGAGAAAATTTCCTGAACAGAACAGCAATGATATATGCTTTAAGATAAAGAATCAACAAATGGGACCGCACAAAATTGCAAAGCTTCTGTAAGGCAAAGGACATTGTCAATAGGAAAAAACAGTAACCAACAGATTGGGAAAAGATCTTTACCAATCCTACATCTGATAGAGGGCTAATACCCAATATATCCAAAGAACTCAAGAACATAGACTCCAGATAATCAAATAACCCTATTAAAATGGGGTACAGAGCTAAACAAAGAATTGTAAACTGAGGAATATCAAATGACTGAGAAGCACCTAAAGAAATGTTCAACATCCTTAGTCATCAGGGAAATGCAAATCAAAATGACCCTGAGATTCCACCTCACACCAGTCAGAATGGCTAAGGTAAAAATCTCAGGTGACAACAGATGCTGGTGAGGATGTGGAGAAATAAGAGCACTCCTACATTGTTGGTGGGATTATAATCTGGTACAACCACTCTGGAAATCCGTCTGGTGGTTACTTAGAAAATTGGTTATAGTACTACCTGAGGAACCAGGTATACCACTTCTGGGCATACACCCAAAACCTTCTCCAAAATATATACCAAGGACACATGCTCCACTATATTCATAGCAGCCTTATTTATAATAGCCAGAAGGTGGAAAGAACCCAGATGGTCTTCAACAGAGGAATAGAGACAGAAAATGTGCTACATCTACACAGTGGAGTACTATTCAGCTATTAAAAGCAATGACTTCATGAAATTTATAGGCAAATGGGTGGAATTAGAAAATATCATCCTGAGTGAGATAACCCAATCACAAAAGAAGACATATGGTATGTACTGACTGATAAGTGGATATTAGCTCAAAAGCTCTGAATACCCAAAATACAATCCACAGACCACATGAAGCTCAAGAAAATGAAAGACCAAGGAGTGGATGCTTTAGTCCTTCTTAGAAGGAAAAATAAAATATTCACAGGAGGCAATACAGAGATAAAGTGTGGAGCAGAGCCTGAGAGAAAGTTCATCCAGAGACAGCCCCATACCAGGATGGCCCCACCCAGGGATCCATCCCATATACTGTCGCCAAATCCAGACAATATTATAGCTGTTAAGTAGTGCATGCTGACAGGAGCCTGATATAGCTGTCTCCTGAGAGGCTCTGCCACAGCCTGAGAAATACAGAGTCAGAAACTCTCAACTAACCATTGAACTAAAAAGAGGACCCCAAAGGAGGAGTTAGAAAAAGGACTGAGGGTGCTGAAGGGGTTTTCAACCCCCTAGGAAGAACAACAGTATCAACCAACCATAGCCCCCACAGTTCCCAGAGACTGAACCACCAATCAAAAAGTACACATGGAGGACCCACGGCTCCAGTCACATATGTAGCAGAGGATGGACTTATTGGGAATCAATGAGAGGAGAGGCTCTTGACCCTGTGAAGGCTTAATACCCCAGTGTAGGGGAATGCCAAGGAGGGGAGGAGGGAGGGAGTGGGTGGGAGGAGGAACACTCTCATAGAGGAAGGGGGAGAAAGGGGGATTCCAGAGGGTGAATCTGGAAAGGAGATAACATTTAAAATGTAAGAAAATACACAATAAAAAGTCCGAGATGAAGTAAAAAAAGTATGTGTACTGTGTTTGTATTCACCAACACTAGCACAGAGGTGGCTTTGTTAGACTCTGGATTTGTAAATAAAACATTCAACTTGTATGGGTTAACGACTAAGGCACAAGAGTGGGTGCTGCATTGTTCCCCCTAGTACAACTTTGTGTGCAAGCATCTTAGTGCATAGTGGCAGTGCACAGAACTTTCCAAGAAAGCCACAGTAGCACTGAAAACAGAATACACTTCAGTCCTTGGGAAAAAAGAAATCCTAACAGCTGTTCCAAGGAGAAAGGGGCCTGCCTCGTACACTAGCATTTTTGGAAGACATTCTTTTTAGACACTGTGTTTCAGAATTTCCAGGCATCTGTCTGTTGCTAGAATACCTACACACTTTGTGGAAGCTTTATTTCAAAATGCTGTGTACCTTGTCTAAAGAGCCAGCTGGGATGCCAGAAATAGTATCAGCTCTATTTATGTCTTTGAAGTAATTACAGTGGAATTTAAAGACTTAGTTTATAGATCCAAGAAGAAGATCTTCTGTGTACACTAAAAGGATGAATCCTTTCCAGACGACTTCTCATTTGGCTAAAGAGGAGCTTGAGGAAGCATTTCACAACGTCAGCCAAAGTCGTTTTTAGCAAGACCTGGGTGGGATTCTTGCTGTTGATATCCAAATTAAAAAAAGACGATTTTAATCTATCCAATGTTTCTTTGTTGTAGAGATGAAACCATGAATCAATTTTAAAGCTTTCAGGGATGAAAGGAGATATTGAGACAAGTGCCTGCTATCTTTTGTTGAATGGGGGAAACTATGTTAGCTAATTTCCTGATGACTTTGCCTGGTGGACTTGACTTTTGTTTAGCTAATGTCTTTTTGGAATGCGGCTGTTTTTTTCTATTCATGCCCTGCCTTTTACCAAAAGTGTGTGTATGTGTTTAAAGAGTAAGATGCAGTGTGTGTGGTCAGTGTGCTTGTCTTCCAGTCATTAGAAGCAAGCTGGATTCTTCTCAGAGATGGGATGCTAAATGACAATAAAACAGATACTGTATCTTGAGGAAGCCTACAAAACTGTACACTTTCTAGACAAAGAATGAAAGAATCCTTTTTTGATAGAATCTGTTATGCTGATTCCTAGAATTTTTAAAGCACAAAAATAAAAACTAATTCATTTTAGATGTGTCCTGGGAGACGACAAACACATTCATTTCTATAAGCCTCCGTAGAGATCAGGAACAACAACAAAACAAAACAAAGCAAAAACAAAGAAAAAAAACCAACCCACATTGTCTATTTATCTTGTTAGCCTCTCTATTCCTGTCAATTCTCATGGACATGTAAGCAACCTTCAGGGTACTATAATCAATATGGAAACCTTGCTTACTCAAGTGCTAGATTCCTTTGCTGATCCTCGAGCTGCAATAATTACAACATTAGAAATAGTTCTCAACCCCATGGAATATACTATATGCTTTCCTGATACTGTATTTAAGCCTTCAGACTTAGATGGCCTCACAAAACTCTGAAATCATATGGCCCATTGTACTGATTCAGAAACTAAATTATAGTTGATCTTCTTTCCTAAAACCATAAAACAAAATTTGTAACAAAAGCTACCAGATTTCCTTTCAATCCTCTCTTACTTTAGGACAGATTCCTCTATAACAAAGTTATCTCCTTGGTGATTGTAGGAAAGTTTGAGCTACAATGACCATGGCCGATCAGCTCAGATTGCTGCTTGAATCCCGCGTGTGGTGGGTAGTTCTCAACTGAGGGTGTCCCAACCATATTCATTCATCTGGTAGATCATATCCATGTTGAACAAAAGCAGCAGCGTAACTTACCTTAGCTGCACATGAAGACACTGGATTCTAGTTTAGTTAAGTCCTGGTGACAATGGTCTTTATCATAAGGTGTCACATACATTATCGGCAAAGTAACTATATATCTGTTCTTAATCAGGTCAGAATCACAAAATCCCTATTACAGAATATGTTTCTCATTTGCTTAGCACAGTTTTAAAATTTTTAAATAATTCTTTAGATATTTCATGCAAAGCATTTTGGGCATCTTCACCACCCAACCCATCACCCCTTCCTTTTGAGGCTCTCAACTTTCCCAGTCCTCCTCACCCATCTTTGAGCTTCTACTGTTCTTCTCCCTTCCTCACCCCTTCCCCCATCACCATTTTTCTCCTTTTATTTCTCCTTCCATTTCTCCCATGGAGTCTAGTTTGTGTTGCCCAGTTTATTTTGAGGTTGAGAATATGCTCTAGTGTGTGGCCAGCCAATCAGGGGTCAAAATTGGAGTTCAACAAAACTGATAATATTGTCTCCAAGTGAGCAAATGTAGAAAACATTCTACTGGGAAAATTCAATTCATGAAGATTTAGTTTCTTCTGAAGAGTTTTTAATGGAAAGCTTCAATTCACAGAATTGCACTGGCCCAAAGCAAGATTAGTATGTTTGAATTTGCAACTAAGATTTAAAAGTTATTGTTTCATTTGAAAGTATAAATTTCTTTTTCCCCAAATATTTTCTGTTACTGAGTCTAGACTCTTAAACTGCATTGATATGCTTCCTTTGTGTTTCTGGCTTGGTCCCCAAGTTTTGTAGGTAGTGACTGCCCTAGAGATTTCAAATTTTATCATGTGACAGTGGCTTACTGACTTGTATTTCAGTCAGAAATGTTACTTACAGGTTCATGTGGCACAAGCTTGGTCCTTGGCAGACAGTGGTATGTTATCTTAGAGGAAGGTATGCTATTGGGAGCATGGTCTTGAAAAACACAAAGACTCAGGCCCCTTCCCCTCTATTTTCTTCCCAATGACAATGAAGTGAGCATCTTGTCCCACCATGTGCTTTTATTGTGATTTTCTGCTTCACCACATGCCCCAAGGTACACAATCCAGAGGCATGGATTAAAAACCCTGACATCATGAGCCAATGTAAGTCTTTCTTTCTTTTCATTTATTTTCATTCGGGTTTCTTGTCACTGTGATACAAAGCCCATTCCCCACCAACATACAGAGGTGTTCCTACATAAAAGATCTAGCAAGAACTTCCACTGTTTGTTTCAATGAAACTGATGATATTGACTCCAAGAAAGCAAATATGGAACAAAATAAGACACTATTTGAGTATCATGTCAAAAACATGTCTAGTCTTCTCCAACTTTTATTAGCATGTAACAACATAACTAGTGAGCAGTGTTCTCTCATTTTCTGAAAGCCTTATGCTACAGGCTGCACTGCTCATGACTGATAGTGCACCCAAGCCCATGTTATGCCAGTGTGGAGGATTACACGGCAGGCTTCTCTCTGCACATTCAAGTTCACATGATCTGTCTTGGAGCCTTCAGCTACAGGCTTGGCTGTGGAGCCAGAACGTTTCCTCCCATAAATGTCTGATTTGTGGCTCTGTTGACTTTTGTTTAGCTTTCCTGTTTGTCATATCTTACAATGCTTCCTTTCTGTTAAGAATATTTGGCAACTTTATTGAAACATACTGGCTGCCTTAAACCAAAAATTTAAAAGTTTAATTTAGCCTGATTATTCTCTAAAGAAAAAAGGGGAATGCTTTTCAGCATAAATTTTCACTTCCTTATCAAAAAGAAGATCTCTTATCAGCTGACTTGAGTTAATAGACATATCTATAGAGAGGGAACATGGGACCTTCAGATTTGTATGAAAAGGATTGCATACTGAAAAACAATTAGAGGCAAATAAATATCAATTTGTTATTACATGTAAGAATAAATTACAAAAATTACTGTGTATTTTTTATTTTCATTTCTAGAAAATATCAAAGCAAATTTAGAACTGAATTATAATTATCTTGTAAGAGTTATTCTTTTATTTAATTAATAAGCCTTCTGTCCCTTATGTGACTTCTATGTTATCATTTCCTGAACCTAGCTCTTCTAATGATAATACTGTGTATATAAGTTTACATTTTTTTTTTTTGGTTCTTTTTTTCGGAGCTGGGGACCGAACCCAGGGCCTTGCGCTTCCTAGGCAAGCGCTCTACCACTGAGCTAAATCCCCAACCCCCAAGTTTACATTTTATATTTTAGACCCTATCATGGAATAAGAATGGAAGCGAGTCAAAAAATTCAAACTTTTACCACTTATAACTAGAATTAGAGATAGCTTCGTATTTGATTTATTATTAAACTTTAACTACTATAAGTTTCCAATTTATGATCTACAATTGGAGTAAATTTGCTTAAAGTACAGATGTAGTTATAATATTAACACAGTTTTAAAATAATCATCTCTTACAACTGATTCTCTAAACATTCTTGTCTGGCAATGATACTTTTCTCAATGTAAACTGGACCAGCTTCTTCAATTATAAGGCCCCTTTTGAGCTGTCCTATAAGGCCAGTTCTGTTCTTCTAAGTTATAGAGCAAATGCAGGGCAACAATCATTAAGAGAAGCAAAAGACTCCAAGGCATGGTACTGTTGTTCAGTGGCTGCATTCTAGTGTTGCTCCTTGGCTAACTGTTCTGCTGATAATTCCTATTGCTCAAGTATAGAAGCTCTTGGTTCTTGTTTGAGGCTCTGATTCTTGCTTTAGAAATCATCATTTGTGGGCAAACATGCACAATAGAGACATTTTTCCCAGTAAAAAAAGGGAAAGTTTGCAAACTAGAGGAAAAAAAGATTGGATTCATTTTGGCTCTGTTCTTATAAACACCATGAAGCCTACTTAAGCTCTTTGCTAACCCAGAGCACATCTGTGTGGAAGTGTTTTGTTTCTCATTTTTACAGTAAGGTCAATATCCAAGCCTCGTGATATTATAGTCTTTCTCTCTAGGCATCATTTTGCCTCTGGATAATCTTAGATTCCCATTAGTTCATCTTTCATTCATTCATTCATTCCACTCATCCACTCGTTCACTCACTTGTTATCATTCATTGATGAATGTTCATAGTAGGAACAATACTGAGATCAAGGGAAAGAGCAGAGAAATAAATGCTCATCCTTGTGATAAAGTGGAGATTAAAACTCAAAAGTTATCTCACAAAATATATAAGTTTAAAAGTCCACTGCATAATGTATAAATAACACATCATTTTATTTAATGGTCTTGACAATTTGCAATTTGAATAGATACATGTAGTGCCAGAGCCAATTACCTGTGAATACATGGAGAGAACTTTACTTTCTTAAAGTAAAGCTCCTTTGTAATAACTTTCGAACTCATTAAAGAGTCCTAATCTGAGAATTTATTTTCTGTTTCCTTTTTATTTTTTTCTTTCAAAATGTATCTTTCTTAGAGAAACTTTGTATAACATTCCATACTTTCCACATATTTATCATTTATTTTTAACATCTTTTTTGAAATGACATAGTATTTGCATATAACTCAAGAATCTCCTCACCCTCATATATATTTAAACCACCGCTAGATTACTTAATTTAGTTAATACAATGGAAATAGTTTTTACGCTGTATTTACATAGAAAATAATTACAGAATGTATACATTCAATAAAGATACTTTTTTCTTAATTTTTCCAATCTGCAGTTGGAGTCAAGGCAAACCTAGTGGAAACTTCCTATATCTATATTTGTTTTTTGCTTTAGTTTACACAAATAATCAACAAACAATTATTTATTTCTTAGCCAGTTATTCCTTTTATATTTTAGTCTGAAAAGTCACATGAGATAAGTCCTTGACAATTAAGAAACAAATTGATATATCCTTAGAAAAATCACTGAGCTTCACATGAGTCCTACGGAGGCTCACAGTGGTAAAACTGGTATGCAAACAATAAGGAGCGAGAAGAAGAGGCAATATACCAAATTAGGGGACAAATCCCAGTTCAACCAGAATAGGTAAAAGATTAGGGTGTGTAGTCCTAGGGAAGATGGCAGACAGGCATCTGGATGACACAGTAGGAAAGCCTCAGAAGAACATTAAGGGGATATAGTTATGGGGGGCAGTTAAAACCAGCCATTAAGTACTATTAGGAACTCATGCTCTAATGCAGTACAAGTCACCACTAGATCTGGCACGGAAAGCATTGATGTGGTATCACTAAATCCTAGAACATACTGGGTAAGGTATCAAGAAGTAATGAGGACTGAAGGTGGAGGCAAATTGAGGACACCATGGAGTTAGAGGCTAAAGTTGACTCATTCACCAGAGGGACAAGTCTGACATGACTCTTTTAAGGAGTTAGACAGTGACTAGAGAAGGATGACTCACAGTAGATGTAGAGGTCCAGGAAGGCTTCCTGCTGTTTTTGTTTTTGTAAACATGAAAAGATTCAAATGTTCATTTAGAATAAGGAAATGAAGGTTAAGACACAAGGGATGTCTAAAGATAACATTTTAAATATTACGTTTCATTGATGTGGTCTTAAGGGAAACAGATAGGAGCAGGAGTCAACCTGCAGATGTTCCCGTTGGATAAAAGAAGGCATGCCCTGGATCCTGACCGTGGAGACAAACGAAGAGATAAGGCTAATTCTGATTTGGCGTTGAAGAAAAGAGGTTGAGGTGGTTCACACTTCCTGTGGGAAAATAGAATACAAAGTAATGAGCTTAGGGTGAGGTTATGAGCTTAAATAGTAGCCTTGAGAGTAGTAAAGGTTATAAAAGTCACTAGAAACAAGAATACTGAGGAATAGCATATTCAAAATTCCAAGACTGACAAAGTTGAAAGTGGGCTGACACTGCAGACCATGAATGATATGAGGTAGCAATCTACTCTTGTGTAATTATTTTAGCAGAGTCACTATACTTCAGAAATAGGAAGGAGAAACAGAGGGAGATGAATAGCCAACGATGGTCAAGCAGGTCTGGGCTGATAGCAAACTGTTGGTCAAATTTCAGTCTCACATATCACCATCTCATCTGAGCTGGATCAGTAAAGGAAGCAGACTGGAAGATTTGACAGTCATTGAGAATTGAAAGACACACTGACAAGGCTCTCTGGGAGACAGGGAGCAGGTAAGTGGAAGAAAAAAGATCACATTTTTATGATGTGCCCGAGAATAAGAACACGTACTCCAGTTCCAGCGTTGCCTATGCTTCCATGAACACTGCTGAAGCTAAATCAGCGAAGTGGAAACCCGGTAAGAACAAAAGATGTTTTCTAAATTAATAAAAGTTGTCATGATTATTTGAATGTTTCCATTGTCTAAAGTCTGGGGCAAATGTTGAACTTTCAGGTAATATATTGTGTTAATTAAATACTTCTAAACTAGATTTACATGTTCCATTGTTCCCTTAAACACAAAAACACTTCATATATAAGCCAATAGGCTACCCCATAGCCTCTTTTGTTTGTAGAAACTGCCTTACATGGACAATATTAAATGGTTATTAACTTAACTAAGGAAACAATTTCTGTTGGTTGGTAACAAAAGACTGAAAATGAAATTTTTCACTAATACAGAGCAACATTATGTGAAAGAGTATGTGTTCTTATACCTTGAAAAAATGTCAGCTTGCCTCATGTGATGTTTTGTATATGCTTGGCACAGGGACTGGCACTATTAGAAGGTATGGCCCTGTTGGAGTAGGTGTAGCCTTATTGGAGTAGGTGTGTCACTGTGGGTATAGACTTTAAGATCCTCATCCTAGCTGTCTGGAAGTCTGTAATCTGCTAGCAGCCTTCAGATGAAGATATAGAACTCTCAGCTCCTCCTGTACCATACCTACCTGGATGTTCCATGTTCCCACCTTGATGATAATAGACTCAACCTCTGAATCTGTAAGCCAGCCCCAATTAAATATTCTTGTAAGAGTTTCCTTGATCATGGTATCTGTTCAGAGCAGCAAAACACTAAGGCAGAAGTTGGTACCGGGGACTGGGTTATTGCTGTGATAGGCCTGACCATGTTTTTATTTGGAAGGATGTAGATTTGGGGAATTTGTGTTTAGAAAGCCATGTTTTAAGTGATATCCTAGTTTTAATGAGCTATGCTAGTAGGAATATGGAAGACTTTGTTGCTGCAAGTGATTTGAACTATGAAGTCCTGGCCCAGGACTTTTCAATGGCTTCAGTTTATAGACAAGAGACTGTTTTTGTGGTATTTGGTGAAGAATGTGGCTAATTTTTGCCCATGTCTGAAGAGTTTGACCAATGCTAGGTGAAGAGACTCAGATTAATTCCAATAACAAAGGAAGTCTCAGAAATACCCATCATAGATTTTTTTCTGTTTAAGTTTCATGAAGAACATTTTGAATAAGCATAACAAGCTTAGAAAGAAAAATATAAAATATATGGTTTGAGTATTAAACAGGCACTAGGAAGTGAAATGAAGCTGAATCATATGTTCATGGAGATAACAAATTAAGAGACTGGAACTTTGGGAAAAGATCCTACCCACCTAAGTTTAGATCCAGGCATGGTGGTACACATCTTTAATTTCAAAAGATAGAGCCAAGCAGATTTCTGACTTCAAGGCCAGCCCGAGATAGAGTAAGTTCTATGTGAAGAAAAAGCTTAAATCCAGGCATGGTAATGCACACCTTTAATACCAGGAGACAGGCATGCAGATCTCTGAATTCAAGGTCAATCTACAGAGCAAGATCCAGGACAGCCAAACTTAGGCAGTAAAGGAATTGGAAAAGATCAAGTTAGTGATAATGTAACAGAACAAGGGGTCCATGTTCCAGCTCTTAGAGAGAGCAGAACTAGACAGTTTTATAGTCAAGAGAAGAAGACTATGGGGACAATTGATGCTGGTTACCTGGGGCTATGAAATTAGTGGTGATTAAGAGACCAGCATCATGGAGGTGAAATCTTCTGGGAAGTGTTTTCTGAAAGCACAAAGAAGTTGTGTTCCAGAGATCGCCAAGGATGTACTTCATGCTGACACCATACTTGGTAATGTGTAAGACTTGCCCAAGTGGTACTGGTTTTGAAGGCCTGATGCGGTCATAAAGAGCTGAGGTTTGGTACTCTGAGAGTTCAGTTAGGCCATTGGTGAAGGTGCAGCCTCTGCTGCAGTTGATGGCCCATGACTGAGGAGATCATGCAAAAGATTTGAGGCTTGGCAGCATGAAGAGAGCCTATGATTGGCAATTGATGAAGCCTAGTTGCCGCAGAAGAGCCCAGTGGATTGGCAATGCCAGTACCATAGGATGATTTTCAAGAACAGCAGTGGCAGTGGAGTAGATCAACCTGACCTTAGATTACTACAGATGGCCAAATTGGAGAAGTGAAGCAAGCCCTTTTGAGGAGCCTAGAAGACCATATGTGGTTCCCAGACATTGAAACAAGATGCTGTTACACTGAAGTTGCCTTGAAGACCCCAAGATTTTTGGAATGCCAGAGTCATAGGATATTTGCTGAAGAAAGCTGCTAACAGGGAGTGGAATCAACCCAGGAGAAAGAAGGCCATTGTATCAAGAAAGATGAAAAAAAGAGTTGGAGATCTGAAGACCCCTTTGATATCAGACAAGGATATGCAGAGTTTGAAATTTGCACAGTTGATTTCCTGTCTTGCTTTGTGGATTACTGTTAAGTGATTAGATGAATCTCAGAAGAGACCTTGAACTTTGAACTTTTAACCTTGCTGAGATTGCTATAGACTATGGGGGTTTTGAAAGTTGGACTAAATGTATTTTTTATTATACTATGTTTAGGTATGATCCCCATAGACTCATATGTTTGAACAAGACTATTGGGGCCAGGAAGTGTAATGTGATTGTTTGTAAATGGTTGGCCTAGGGAATGGCACAATAGTCTCACAATAGAAGGTTGGGGATTTAGCTCAGTGGTAGAGCGCTTGCCTAGCAAGCGCAAGGTCCTGGGTTCGGTCCCCAGCTCTGGAAAAAAAGAAAAAAAAAGAAAAAAGAAGGTGTGGCCTTTTTAAAGTAGGTGTGTCACTGTGGGTGTGGGCTTTAAGACCCTCTTCCTAGCTGCCTAGAAGCCAGTATTCTGCTAACAGCCTTCAACGAAGATGGAGAATTCTCATCTCCTCCTGCACCAGCCTTTCCTGGATGTTGCCATGTTCCCATCTTGATGATAATGGACTGAACCTCTGAACCTGTAAGCCAGACCCAACTAATTGTTGTCCTTATAAGAGTTGCTGAGGTCATGGTATCTGTTCACAGCAGTCACCTAAGTTCACTAAGTCACCTCAGTTATGCAGGTCCTCTGTTTGCAAGTAGAAGACCTGAAAGTGTTGATAAACTCCTTATAGTATATGTTACAGCTTTCTGCAGTTGAGATAGAATCTTCTCCTAAGGGAATACAATGTGTTTATCCCATATGAATTACTCAAAGCTTAGAAGGCACAAACAGTATCATTGCTATATGTGCAGAATAAAATCAACAGAAGCTTGCCTGGTGCTGGCAATGATATGTTTATGTATCTTCATGTTGTCTCATCATTTTACATCTAAGTTACAAGTACTTTCACAAGTAACATCCTGAAGAAGGGATCACACATATAAGATATTATAACATTTATCCTTGCCTACACAGTATAATTTGGGTTTACTTCTGTCCTCAGTAGTAACTTCCAGGTAAGTGTTGTATTTTCAAGTAGCTTGGGGATCTGGAAATGCAACCCATGTTGTCAGTAAAAGTTCTTCAAAATGTTCCTCTAAAAGTTCAATGTCAATGGGTACATTTTGGGAAGAGGTTGTTACACCTTGATGTGGTTAAGTGACCAGAGCTACTGGATACGGGAGAATTCAGTCATCAAAATACTTGTCCTCATTTGGGCACAGAAAACCCCAAATGAAATTGGGGTGGCCCAAATTTCTCAAGCTGTATTCTGTTTTTGTTGTTGTCATTGCACCAAATCTAAAGCATTCTTGGCCTTTACTTTTCCCTTAAGTTTGTAAACCCAAGGGTATTTTAAAAGAAAATGTTATCCATGTGTTTTTTATTCGTTTACACTTAAATCATTAATAGCCTGTTTTGTAAGAACTTTTTGATGTCCAAAACATTTTCCCAGTCCTTTTCATCAGTCATTTAAAGCTTCTCCCCTTTGCTTTTCTTCCCACTCTGTGCCTCACTTGGGAAACAAAACAAAACAGAAAGCTGAATTCCACTGGGAGCACACAATTTTTTTAATCCCAAAGAATGGGCTTCCTTAAACATTCAGCACATAACAAGCTATTTTTTTCCAAACCAGGATGTGTAAACACTCCTGTCAGCTCAGATACCAGGTACTTAAATGCGATAACTTCCCATCATCATGAAAATAAAATGGTGCAATTAGGAACCGTTTCTTTCAACAGTCTTTCTGTTAAAGTAAAGGGTAGTCTTCCAGCTCTGGAAGCTCTTATAGTCTCTTCCTCCTATGTGCCACACAGTGTCTGCCCTCAGCTTACCTGAAGAGGTCCTGGTTGTCCTATTTATGCCCAGGGGCACTTTTATCTCATTCAGGCTTCACAGTACTCTTCATACAACATCACTCTGGACAATGGTTCCAAATTTCCACCCATCAGTTCATCTATGTCACTGAACTTGTACTGATGAAAGGCTGGCAAATGAGTGAACAACATTGTGACACTCAGTCTTTCTAAACTACTTCCTTACATGTTAAGGAAAGCAAGCATGCTTTGGATGGGATTCATTATGAGGAGAATGTTATTTGTGATGACAATAACTTTGTATGGAATTCAATTTAGTGCACTGATTCCAACTGAGACTTTTAGATTGGGCTTTCTGCTATATCTTCTCCTAGCAACATTGGACATCTGATTGTGAGAAATGTACTTCTCCAGACTTCTACATACCAAGACACACAGAAGCTAATCTGCAGGTCTGCCCATACTCCAGCACACATATAGCCAAACAAAACATGCAAGCCAAACACTAATGGAAGTACTAATGGGAAAATGAGTGCCTGAGTTGTGAACTACTTATAAATCAAACACTTGCAAATGTATCACCACGTAGCAGAAGTCATAGAAATCTGGATATTCTTTAACTTGCCAATGTAGTTTGCAGAAATATATGGAAAGTGAACAATGATAGATGTTACGAAGTTAGTTGCTACAGATTTTTTTCAAATGGTAAAATATGTGGAATAATAGAAAGAACTCATGCGATATAACTAACTGGGGAATTGAATCAATGAAGCAAAGTGTTTCATAAAATGAAATAAGTTACATTCATTTATAATATGGCTCCAGGGGAGAAGGAAAGACTAGAACAAGCTTTACTTTTCAATATGTTAAGTATAAACTAAATTTTACAAGAGAATTATCATATTATGCTGAGTCCAAATAAGTGCAAACATAGAAGCAAAATTTAAAGTATTAAAGATAATTTCACTTTTTATTAACCATGTTTTAAATTTTCCTACAGTACTTCCATGTACTTTTGAAATATGTTTTAGGTTTTTTAAATACTTCTAATGCCTTCTCAGTGTTTTAAAAAATTACCTGAATGAAAATTACCCTGGTACACTCATATTTTTAAGAAACTTTTATTTTATGTGTATGGGTGTTTTTCTTCTATATTTTTTTGTCTATCCCCTGGAACCGAAGTTTCAGATAGTTGCAAGTTACCATGTAAGTGTTAAGAACCAAATCTGGGTCCTCTGAATGGGCAGCCAGTGCTCTTACCTTCTAAGCCATTTCTCTAGCACCATGCATATAGTCTTATAAGAGAGTTACTTTTGTGTAAACTCTATATTATCATATAATCATATATCATATTGGACATAATAACTATTTAATATAATATTTAATCTTACATAACTTCTGCTAAGGATTAAACATATGCTAATGTCACTTACCTGAGATCTGAGAGAACATAAAGCCATAGCCTTAAATGACTACTTCTCTTGACTTAATCACATACACACCTCTCTGAAATACCATAGATTAATGGGCTACTTATGAACAACGCTTTAATTATAGACAAAAGTAAATCTTTTGTAAAGACTTTCATACTGTGTGTCATGGTATCATCACTGAATTAATGTCACATCAGGAATTTAATAGCCAGCATTCTTCTTTATAGAAGACTTGCATTTGGGTGTGCTGATGATTTTTTTATTCTAAAATTTATTTATTTTAATTTAAATGTCTCTGTTCAAATAATCACTGCTCTGATTCTCCTTCATAAGAGCAGTTATTTATAGATGAAACAATATTATCCCAAGTGACCATTCGCACTACCATTTTTCCTTGCCGCTGTTACGTCTTTCTTCTCTTGCTTTTCCTTGCCACCATGAACCTCAAAATTTCTAGCACTTCCTACCAGAAAAATGTTCTGAACTACTTAGTTTAAATTGGTTTTATCTCATTTAATCTTCAAGGAAATCTAAGAGGCAGACTGATACTGTAACAAAAATGCCCTCATGAACTACTTTTTAATAGAACTGACTCAAGTCTGGAGGTTCAGAGGCCATGGTTGGGTAATTCCACTGCCTTTAACCTTCACAAAAGGTGTCATCAGTAGACATGGCAAGAGCATACATTGGAGTAGGTTTTGCATCTTGAGCAGGAAGTAGTATCAACAAAAGAAGAGACATGAGTCCCACAGTTCTCTTTAAGAGAATATTCCCAGTGACATAAGAACTTTCCATAAGGTTATATCTATGAAAACTTGCCTCACTTAACAATAATAATAATATCTTAGAAACCGAGCCTTTAGCACAGGAAATGATGCAATTCACCACAGTGAAGACAAAGCATAGAAAATTATTATTACCCTCTTTTTTTCACGTGAAGAAATAAAGACCCATGGAAGCCAGGTATCTGCCCTGAGGAGCAGGTAGGAATGAACACTGATGTCATCCAGCTTGTGCTGTTTCCATCGATTGCCCATGCTATTCTTAGCCTAATGGATAAGTACTTTTCCATATGTAGCAGTAACAATGCAGGTCAAATACTAGAACAAGCCTTCACCCAAGCATGCTACTTACCCAAATAGACAAGTAGAATGTGGCCAAGTTCCGGAACAAACGGGAGAAAGGTAGGAGTCTTCTCTGCTTGTTCTTTGCAATGTACCTCTGTGAACTTCTTAGATTAAATGCAAGCCAAAGTATCAACTCTACTTATTTTTCATTTCCTATAAATTTGATATATGATTTCTGGCAATATAATTCTTAGAATAAAATTCAACTACCATTAAAACCCATTTGGAGTTCCAATAAGCCATTATAGTGGACTTTAGCCAACAGGAAGGAAAAAATATCCAAATAACTATCCCACAGTTAAAAATGACTTTACAGGCTTTAAAATGCTCCTATGCTTTTATACGTGAATTGTTTCACAATTTCTAGAAATGATAATTGTGATAACTGTTTTTTGCATATTTTCCATATCATGGCATTATAAGCACCTAATGTTCCAGGTGTACTCCCTGTTAAGTCAGAATTTGCAACTCAGATTTTTCACTGAAATGTTGTTAAACCAGGGGTAAAGAAAAGAGTAAGAGTATGGTATGTGGTTGCCGTACTTGAATCCCAAATTCTTTGCAATCATTTGACCTCTAAGTACATACAATTTTAAAAGTCATATGTGCTCATTGTTGGGAGCATTTTTTATAATGACGTTTAAAATTAAAAAAAAAAAGTTTAAAGGAAGGCATGTCTGGTGGCACAGGGAGGAAGAACCCCAGGTCAAGGCCAATGCTGGCTAGATGAAAAGATCATGAGTCACAAAAGAATGTATCATCACCCCACCATTTCTACCTCCACCATCACCACCACCGCCACACCTCCTCCACCTCCACTATTAACAGCACCATTGAAAAACAACTCCACCACTACCACCATGGTCACTACACCCACCTCCACTTCAACCAGCACCAGCACCACGTCTACCTCCACCTCCACCATCACCACCACCACCATCTCTACCACCCACAACGAATTAAGATTCTTTTAAAGCCTAAGATTGGTGTGCTGTGTATGGTAGGTTATCATTATCATGGATAAGAACAATACAAACAAATTTCACAATGAATTTTGGATGCACCTGAGAATAATTTTTTATATTTGAATAACACTGGGGGCTGAGACACACATTTTCAGTTCTTTATAAGTAATTTCAAACTGTATGGCAGAAATATGTAAGTGAGCAAATGTCTTATAAATGTCATTAGTGATTTCACTTATTGGGCATCATAATATCACTTAGAGAATCTGAGCAAATTCCCTAAAGCGACAAAAATGTATCTGTAAGTGAAAATAAAGCAGGGCTCCATATAACATTCCTTCCTGCCAAGCAAGGTTCAGGGATCGCTGAAAAAAAAAGTCTATAAATTATAGATATTGGATGACTATAAGAAAACTGTCATCCAGTTCCAATAGGTTAGCAGCTTATATAAACTCAGAGTGGTTTGTGACAACATAGAAAAGACTATGCAAGCTCGAGCCAGACCAAATCACAACATAGAGAAGGGAGGTAGGTATAAAATTCTGCCACTCTCTGAGAAGATATTGCCAACTGATTGCTGCTGGGAAAGAGATAGTTTGCTTTAAGAATATAGCCTGTTCTTCCACAAGAGTCCCCAAGCTCCATCCACTGTTTGGCTGTGGGTGTCTGTACCTGTCTGAGTCAGCTGCTGGGGGAGCTTCTCATTAATAGTATTACAGAATGTTGCTTGTCCATGTGACGGGTCTCAATTTTGGCCTGTTATTGATTTACCATTCCTTCAGTCTCTGCTCTATCCCTCCAGTGCCTGAAATTTTTGTAGATAGGATAGATTTTGGGTTGAAGGTTTTGTGCGTGTGTTGGTATCTCTATCAATCCACTGGGGTTCCTGCCTGGCTAAGGAAGAATAGGAGGAAGGATTGTAGGCTCTGAAGGGGATTAGTACTCCACAGGAAGACCAACAGAGTCAACTAACCTGGACTGTTGGCTCTCTCAGAGACTGAATCACCAATTAACTAACCTAAGCTGAACGTAGGCTTCCTAGATATGTAGCTTAGTCTTTATGTAGGTCTTGAAAAATTAGAATGAGGGCTATTATGAAAGCTGTTGTCTGTATGTGGATATGTTATTCTAGCTGGGCTCCTTTGTATGGTGTCAGGGGGAAAGGAAGCACCTTGTCTCACAGAGACTTGAAATGCCAGAGTGAGGGCCCCTACTTGATCAGAAGAGAAATGCAGGAGGTATGGGGGAAGCAAGGGGTGACCAGAAGGGGTGCAGTGAGCAGGACGTAAAGTGAATAAATATAAAAATAAAACTCAAAAACTCAATTTTAAAACATGTAGCCCTGTGCTCCAATGGAAAGCCACACATCCCAAAATACGTGAACAACACCACAAATTTGACTAAGTGATAAAATACACACACACACACACACACACACACACACACACACACACACACACACACACACACACAATGAGAATGGCAGAAGAAGGGGGTATATGAAGATGGAGTAGGGATTGAATATGATAAAAACAGAAGTAGATTTTTGAAGAAATAACTTTTAAAATGAAAAAAAATGTATCAGCAAATACAAAAAACACGAATGTAGCGTTTATTTCATTGGCAACCAAACATGAAATAAAGCTACTTTTCATGAAGTTTGCAAAGATGGAGCACACATTTTCGATGTCTGCTTATAGCAACTATTCTGCATGTCTTGGGATAATGATCCTCTGGTTTTCCATCCACTACCCACTTTCACTGCATATCAAATCATTCTCTCCAGAGGAAGAAGGGTTAAAGAAGCCAAATCACTCAAAGAGTAGAGGAAAAGTCACAAAGGAATCCTATGAGGGTCTGGTGAGAATTTACAGACCACAATACCATGGCCCCACAGCATCCTTCAACCTTCTGAAAAGTATACTAAAAATGTTAACATGGGAACACCCAATGAAATACACCAATAAATGAGGACAGCTCTCTACACCTCTACCGAAGCTCACCAGCAAGCAGTTTTAAGAGCTTCATAAATCAGTCAAGTTTTAACCATATCCAGAAAGGGTAAAAGTGGGAGAAGGTCTAATAGAAGAAGGGAAGTGAAAATATTTCTCCTAAATATATGAGATTTCAAACAATAGCCAAGCACCAAAATAAAACCCGCAGTTGGGTTTAGTCCCGAGAATAGTAGGGAAGGAGGTTTCTATTTGGTTATGTAGAACTTTGGTGGGTTTTTTTCCTCCAAATGTGCATTTGTACCGACATTATTTGAAGAAGGCTGTAAACTATTACGGTTCTGCTGACTGATCATTTCTCCAGGAAATAAACCAGAAGGACATGGTGTGCTCTGCACATAGCCTGGTGGCCTGGGAAAGGCTGTTGTACCTTGAGGGAAATGTGAGTCCTTCACACCTCAAAGAGCAAAAGTTGAAGTACAACTTCCACCTAAGCACACAGTAAAAAAAAAAAAAATAAAAACCAAAAAACAAAACAAAAAACAAAAATCCACTCATGACTCAAAGACTTTTGTCTGCTACAAAATAATGAGGTGCACCTTAAACCACGGAACTGTGGAAGCAGGGAGAAGTACTGGGAAGAAACTTGGAAAGAATACTTAAGGAAAGGTATGGCTTTAAGGACTTAAGGAAAAGACCCATAAAAGTGTCACTTAATACTTCAGTATTTCCAAATTGCTGTGTGTGCTTTTAAACACTGCTCTTTAATTGACTAAGTGAATACCTTTAAATACTTTCTAATTGAGATCAGAGATCTAACACTTTCTACCCTGAATAGCCACATCTTCTGTGACAACAGGGAAATATTCTTTTACTCACAGCTACTTTTTTTTTATCTTTATTAACATGAGTATTTCTTATTTACATTTCGATTGTTTTTCCCCTTCCCGGTTTCCAGGCCAACATCCCCCTAACCCCTCCAACTCCCCTTCTTTATAGGTGTTCCCCTCTCAATCCTCCCCTCATTACCGCCCTCCCCCCAACAATCACATTCACTGGGGGTTCAGTCTTGGCAGGACCAAGGGCTTCCCCTTCCACTGGTTCTCTTACTAGGCTATTCATTGCTACCTATGAGGTTTGAGCCCAGGGTCAGTCCAGGTATAGTCTCTGGGTAGTGGCAAGTCCCTGGAAGCTCTGGTTGCTTGGCATTGTTGTTCATATGGGGTCTTGAGCCCCTTCAAGCTCTTCCAGTCCTTTCTCTGATTCTTTCAACAGGGGTCCCATTCTCAGTTCAGTGGTTTGCTGCTGGCATTCGCCTTTGTATTCTGTAGTCTGTATTCTGGCTGTGTCTCTCAGGAGAGACCTACATCTGGTTTCTGTCAGCCTGCACTTCTTTGCTTCATCCATCTTATCTAATTGGGTGGCTGTATATGTATGGGCCACATGTGGGGCAGGCTCTGAATGGGTGTTCCTTCTGCCTCTGTTCTAAACTTTGCCTCCCTATTCCCCTGCCAAGGGTATTCTTGTTCCCTTTTTAAAGAATGAGTGAAGCATTCATTTTGGTCATCCTTCTTGAGTTTCATGTGTTCTGTGCATCTAGGGTAATTCAAGCATTTGGGCTAATAGCCACTTATCAATGAGTGCATACCATGTGTTTTTTTCTGTGATTGGGTTACCTCACTCAGGATGATATTTTCCAGTTCCCTCCATTTGCCTATGAATTTCATAAAGTCATTGTTTTTGATAGCTGAGTAATATTCCATTGTGTAGATGTACCACATTTTCTGTATCCATTCTTCTATTGAAGGGCATCTAGGTTCTTTCCAGCTTCCGGCTATTATAAATAAGGCTGCTATGAACATAGTGCAGCACGTGTCTTTGTTTTATGTTGGGGCATCTTTTGGGTTTATGCCCAAGAGAGGTATAGCTGGGTCCTCAGGTAGTTCAATGTCCAATTTTCTGAGGAACCTCCAGACTGATTTCCAGAATGGTTGTACCAGTCTGCAATCCCACCAACAAAGGAGGAGTGTTCCTCTTTCTCCACATCCTTGCCAGCATTTGCTGTCACCTGAGATTTTGATCTTAGCCATTCTCACTGGTGTGAGGTAAAATCTCAGGGTTGTTTTGATTTGCATTTCCCTTATGACTAAAGATGTTGAACATTTCTTTAGGTGTTTCTCAGCCATTCAGCATTCCTCAGTTGTGAATTCTTTGTTTAGCTCTGAACCCCATTTTTAATAGGGTTATTTCACAGCTACTTCTTAAACTTCTTAGATAACAAGGAGCTTTGGAACATAAAACACTACTTTATAATAGCTGGATATAACTCCAACAAACTCATTCTGCTTTTGTTCCAAAGGAACATGCCCACATGGCAGAAGGTCAGTTTATATTAATTTCAGTTTGGATAAGTATGTACTGTTAGATTCCAGGAATCATGTAAATTCTCAGAAACAGGATTCTGGACATGAATTATAGACTGTACCCTTGTCACATTGGCTGAAATCTTGTGTGAAGTCTAACCCCTCTTCCTTCCTTCCTTCCTTCCTTCCTTCCTTCCTTCCTTCCTTCCTTCCTTTATTCCTTCGTTCCTTCGTTCCTTCCTTCCTTCATTCCTTCTTTCCTTTCTCCCTTCCTTTCTCCCTTTCTCCTCCCCCTTTCCCTCTCTCCTTCCCTCATTTTCTTCCCTCCCTCCTTCCCTCTCTCAGTATGTGTCTGTGTCTTTCTCTTTCTTACTTTTTCTTTCTCCTGTCCTCCAATATTTATACTTTTAAATTTATAGATCATCCAAAATCACGGTATCTAAAAACAAAATTTTCTGGCTGTTTTGTGTTTACCCGAAAGCTTTAGAATACAAAACTATATGCCAGCTGCTTATTGTGCAGTGTATGGAGTGCCCCATATTTAGCCCCTCTGTTATCTACCATTTCCATATTCTCTCTAATCTCCTGGGTGACAGAAGTTCCCTCAGACCTCAAAACTGAGTTTGCATTCATGAAGGGGACCACTGCACATTTTCCTCTTTCTGTGAAGATGCATTAAACTTGAATCATAAATATTTATAACAACCTATTATGTCTATAATCAAAGATTGACCACAGTGCAGTGATATTCAATGATATCAGCATTCTGTTCTGAAGTATCACCAATATACAGGTCATCTGGAAAGACAATTAATCTGAGAAAATCGTATTAAATGACATAATAAAGCAAGTGGATCTGATAGGTATCTCCAGAACATACAACTTATGAATAGACATTCTTCTCAGCATACAATGGAACTTTCTCCAAATTTAAGCACACATTAGGACACAAAGTAAATTTCAAGAAACGTGAGAAAATCGAAATGAAGATGAGCACACCATAATAAACCTGAAAATCAACAACAATAGAAATAACAGAAAGTACACAAACTCATTGAAACCAATAACACACTACTGAAGAAAACTAGCTTGGGCTAAGGGGAGAAATCAATAAGGAAATTAAAATCTTCTACAATAGAGAGGAAATGAAAATACAAAATACTTAGAATCTTCAGGACACTGTAAAGTTAGTCCTGCAAGAAAAATTTATAGCACCAAGTACATATATATAAGGGAAAAATTAGATATATGTACCTCAAATACCAAATAAACAAACACATAATATAACTGAAAGTCTTCGGGGTGGGGGGCAACATTTTCCAAAACAGAAAGAGAATCTAAATCAGAGCTGAAATTAGCAAATTAATCTGTAAAAAAAAATCAAGGAAATTAATAATTGATTTTTTTAAAAAAATTAACAACACTGATAACCCTTCATCCAAATTATCCAAAAGAGAAAGACAGAGAGAATACGTATTTTTTAAAAAAAAATAGACAAAAAGAGGTAGATTAAAACAAATACTGAAGGTATTCAGAAAAATCATAACTATATACTTTAAAAGTTAAAGTCCTATACACTAGAAAATCTAAATTAAATATATAAATTTCTACATATATAATACATTAAAGAAAAACCAAGATAAATTAAAAGATTAAATAAAACTATTGTATCTAGTGTGACTGAGACATAACTAAAAGTCTCCCAAACCAAACCAAAAAAAAAAAATTCCTAGCACCACGTGGTTTCAGGACAGAATTCTACAAGACCTAAAAAGAAAAATAAATACCAATACCACAAAGTATTCTGTAAAACCTTTTAAAATGCAATTTTTTATGAGGCTAATATAATCTTGATATCAAACCAGATTAAAGACCCAAAATAAAAAGGAAATTCTTGGTCAATGTCTCTAATGAAAATGAATGCAGAGATTCCCAACAAAATACTTAAAAAAATGAATTCATGTGCACCTCAAAAGACTATTCACCATGACCAAATATTCATCTCTGACTTCCGTACAGAGATGCAAGAATTGTTCAACATTCATAAATCAGTAACTATAACCAATCATATAAATATACTCAAAGGTGGTTACTACATTACTACCTTATTTGATGCAGAAAGGACCTTTGACATAATTCAAAATATCTTTGTGAAAGAGTCTTGGAGAATTTTACAACAAAGGGAACATAATGCAACATAATGAAGTCAATATGCAGTAAGCACACAGCCAACATCATCTTAAATGAAAAAAAACTGAATTTCTACTAAATCCGGAAATGAGACAAAAATGTCAACACTTCCACCCCTTGTTCAATACAGTACTTAAAGGCTTAGTTAAAGCAGTAGGACAAGTAGGAGATTAAAGGAATATTATTACGAAAAACTGGAATCAAAGTATTTTTATCTGTAGTTAAGATAATTCTGTACAGAGAAGACCCTAGAAACGCCACCAGAAGACCCAATAGTTGGTAAACACATTTAGCCATGTAGAAAAAATACAAAATCAATGCACAAAAGATCAGTGGCCATTCTTATATACAAATGATAATACACTGAGAAAGAACCAAGGAAACTCACCATTCACTATAGCCTAAGAGGTAACTTGAAATAAAACTGAGGAAGTAAAATATGTGTACAATGAAAACTTTAAGACACTGAAAAATAAAGATAAAAAAAAAGCAGAAGAAGACATCAGAAGATAGAAATTTTTCCCACACTACTAGATCCATAGGATGAATATTGCTAAAATGGCCATTAGGCCAACAATAATCTACAGATTTAAAGCAATTCTCATCAAAATTCCAATGTAATTGTTCAAAAAGTCAAACAAATATTATATTATACACATGTTCTAGTCAATTTTCTGTTTTTATGATAAAACACTATGACTAAGCCATCGTATAGACAAAAGTGATTGCATAGGCTCAGAAGAATAAGGGGTCATCATGGCAGGGAATCATGACAGCCAGTAACAGACATGGTGAGAGGTATAGGAAGGAGGGAGCTCATATTTTGAATTTCATGCATGAGGGATAGAAAGCAAACTAGAAGCAGTTAAAGACATTTACTACCAAAACCTTTCCCCCCATGATACACTGCAACTAGCAAGTCTGTACCACCTACACTTAGAAAAATACTGGTGAACATGAATTCAAACGCCCAAGACTATGAAGACAATGTTCATTCAAAGTCAACCACAATATGGAAACACGAAAATCCGATTTATCAAAATCAACCCTGAACCAATTATAAAAAATAAATAATGAAACAAATGAAACTGCTGTAGTTATCATCATACTAGATTATGGGTTAAACTATCTAGGTATAGTAATAAAACACTATGATAATAGCATAAAAGCAGACCCATTGATCAGTGGAATAGAATTGAGTACTGACACACAAGCCCATTCTCCTGCAGCCATCTATAATTTGACAAAGGAGCCAACACTACCCATCAAAGGAGAGACATTGTCTCCAACAAACTGTGCTGGTCAAACTGGATAACAATATGTAGTATAATGAAACTCAAACCCCACTTCTTACCCTGCACAAAAGCGTATTCCAAATGGGCCAGGGACCTCAACACAAGACCAAACACTGAATTTGACAGAGGAAAAAGTAGAGAATACACTTGAACTCATTGGACCCCAGAAGAATTTTCTGAACAGGACTCCAAAAGCACAAGAATAAGACCAACATTTAATAAATAGAACCTCATGAAACTGAGAAGATACTGAACAGTAAATGATGCCATTATTTCAGTGAAGAGTTGCAGACAGAATAGGGAAAAAGCTTTACAGCTATACATCTGGCAAAGGGTTAGTATCTAGTACATCCAAAAGTAAAAATCTAAATACTGAGAAAACAAACAATCTAATTAAAAATGGGGCATGTAGCTAAACAGGGAGTTCTCAAAAGATGAAATACAAATGGCTGAGAAACATTTCTTAAAATGTTCAGCATTCTTAGCCATCAGGAAAATGCAAATTAAAACTACTTTTAGAATTCATCTTACCCCGTTCAGAATGGCTAAGATCCAAAACCAAATGACTACAAATACTGGCATGGATGTGGAGAAAGACATACACTTATTCACTGCGGGTGGGAGTGCAAAAACTAGTGAAGCCACTATGGAAATCAGTCTGGAGGTTCCTCAGAAAACTAGAAATAGACCCGCCACATGATCCAACTATACCACTATTAAGCGTATGCCCAAAGGACTCTTTATGCTACCAAGGAGATATCTTGATCATCTATGCTCATTGTTAATCTATTCACAATAACCAGGAAATGAGAACAATTTTCATGCTCACCAACTGATGAATGGATAATGAATATCTGGTATTCAAATGAATTTGTTAAACAATTCTTACCTTAAATTTATTTTTTACAATTTTATAAGTTCTTAAAAATATCATATATGCTTTGATCATATTCACACTTTTTCCAAACATTTCCCAGATTCACCACCTGATTAATGAAACTGTATACTTTTTAAAAGTCAATCCAATCCAATTTCTGCTGCATGTATACTCCCGGATGTATGATATTACACTAAGTAGAGACTACACTTGAGCCATTTGGTCTAGGAAAGGACTTTCTGAACATAATTCTAGTAACATAGGCATTTAATAAATGCCTCCTTCCTATACCTCTTGCCACCTGTTACTGGCTGTCATGATTCCCTGCCATGATGACCTCTTATTCTTCTGAGCCTATACAATAACTTTTCTCTATAGGATGGTTTGGTCATAGTGTTTTATCACAAAATGGACTGGCATTTAGCTATTAAGAAAAATGGAATTATGAAATTTACAGCTTAATAGATGGAACCAGAAATAATTACTTTGATTGAACCTACCCAGACCCAGAAGACACGTGTAGCATTCCTTTTCTCATTTGTGGATGTTACCATTGTATCTTCACATATTTCTGTTTCATTTGGAATGCCCATAGTGCTTTCACCAGAGGGGAGATAAATACCATAGCATAAGGATTAATGGGGAATAAAGGGACAATAAAGGCTTCAATTGAGATAAAGGATAGGAAAGCTGGGTAGAAGAAATACAGCGAGGAGTAACTAACACTAAAGACATTTTGAAACTGTCACATGGAAGTCTAGTACTATAGAAGCTTCATAAAATAAATAAATACCCATATATAGATATAGATATAGATAGATGTACATATACATATACATATAGTTTTGTTTAAATGACAACCTCTTCTTCACTTAAATGATGGTGTACTTTGTTGTAAGAGGCTTTTTAGTTTCATAAGATTCCATTTATTAGATGCCTACATTAGTAGGATCCTGTTCAGAAAGTTCTTTCCTAGACCAAAGGGCTCAAATGTAGTCTCTACTTAGTGCAATATCATACATCCAGGAGTGTACAGGAAGCAGAAATTGGACTGCATTGACTTAAAACAAGTATACAGTTTGATTAATCAGGGGGTGAATCTGGGAAATGTTCGGAAAAAGTGTGAATATCATCAAAACCTATATGATATTTTTAAAAACTTATAAAATTGTAAAAAATAAATTTAAGGTAGGAATTGTTTAAAAAGTTCATTTTTCAATTAGTTGGGCAATATGCATATGTAATATAAATTTATAGTATTCAAAATATTTAAAGTAGTATATATTGATCCATGAATATTAAATAATTTATGGAGCTATCAAAAGTATGCATAGTACAAACTGTAGTCATCAGATGAATCTGAAGCTATTTTCATTTTCATGTACGAAATAGAAGACACACACACAAACACACACACACACACACCAAGGACCTTGGCAGCAGAAGGATTAATAAAATTTTGCTTTGCTGCAGTGTTCTGCATACAAAACATGTACTTGTAGAGCAGCAAGTGTCCACAATATACTGAGTCATCTGTAACTCACGCAAATTTCCAAATACAGCTATAAATGACATCAAGTAGCATTTATATTAATCTGTTTTAATTAAGGGAATACTTTTCAAGCACTTGAGAGTGAAACAGTGTAAAAATGCTTTCCACTTTAGTCATAACTTCAGAAGTTTCATAGTTCTCTTATCCTTAAACTGTACATCAAACACTCTGAATCTATTCACAGTGTCTGTTCCTGTGCTTGGCATTCAAGAAACTCATGCTGTATGGGTTTGTCACAGCAGTAAGGCTGGCAATCTTGGAGATTATATATCAGAAGGTGCGGTTTCACAACTTAAGTAGCTCTGTCTATTCAACTAAATTAGTATCAGCACAGTTTTTATTTAGACAGCCCATTTCTTCTGTAAGTAGAGTAGTTTAGTTCTGACTCTACAATATGAGGTTTATTTTAAATTAAATAAAAAGCTTCTGTAATGCAAAGGACACTGTCAATAGGACAAAACAGCAATCCACAGAATCAAATAACCCTATTAAAAGTGGGGTACAGAGCTAAACAAAGAATTCTCAACTGAGGAATCTAGAATGGATGAAAAGCACCTAAAGAAATGTTCAACGTCTTTAGTCTTCAGGGAAATGCAAATCAAAACAACCCTGAGATTCCACCTCACACCAGTCAGAATGGCTAAGATCAAAAACTCAGGTAACAGCAGATGCTGGTGAGGATATGGAGAAAAAAGAACACTCGTCTATATGCCAATTATTTATATTAATTATGTAACACTACTAATTTTGGCATAGACATAGTAACTAAGGAGGCTTTTCATGAATGAAGTTTGAAAAGCATTGAATGCTACTCATCGAAGTTTTAAAATAGGATATTTTTGTAAGTCACATAAAATATGGTGCATGTTTGTAAGTATATGAATAAAATCTTACATATGCATATGTACACATAAATGAAACATTATTAATTTAAATGTGTATAGTAATGAGGTATGTGTAGGTGGGTGCTTGTGCCTGTGTGTCTGTATATCTGTATGTATATTTGGTATTTGCCTTTGTGCATGTGTGTGCATAGGTAAATGTGGGTCTACTAGCAAACACTGGTATGTATGGAAGCTGATAACCTTGAAATGGTTTTCTCTGTCTCCAACTGTTTTTTGTCTACCCTCCTTCCAAGAATGGAGTGAAAATAAGACATTGTGAAAACAAAGATATTTGTGACTTTGGAATAGCCATTTCAATAGGAGAGTAGGACCTAAGAGTGACACGAAGCCAACTGAAAGGTTAATAGTGTTGGGGGCTGCACATCCTCAGCAGGCATTACTAAGAAGTTACAGGCTTTACGGTCCTAAGATCCCAGAGGGCTTCAGCATGCCAGCCAAGAACAATCCCTTAAGAGAAAATCATAGGCCCTTGGTGGCTAAGGCAGGCACGACTTATCTTCCTGGAAGCTGGACTAAAGAAATCCCTGCCTGGGGCAGAAACTTCAGCTGCAGGATGCTCCACCTCATGAGTCTTGCTACTGGACATTTCACAAAGGTATCTTATTCTTAAGTAGAGTTTTGTGGAGACAGCGTGGGGAAGCCTCAATTATGCTACCGTTTATTGACAAACTATCTTGGCTTTGATTGGTTGGATGTTGGCATAAAATAAGGTAAAGCTTAAGACCAGCCAAGGAGCACTGTCAAACCAGATGTTTCTTGTCGTTATGGTGATTTTTAAAGGCTTCTTTCTAACTTATGTTTCAGATTTCATCTTATTCTAGGCTCAGGTATCAAAAGCTGTAGCTTTCATGTAAGCTCTGGAAAGAGTGTTCCTTTTGTAGCTCCTGCTGCTGCTTTGTTTGACAGCTAGCAAATGTTTGTTCTTTGTCTTGAGGTTGAATATCCTTCCCAACACAGAGCCCAGAAACAGGCAGGACACTCGCCATAGGGTATCCCTTCTATTCCTATATCACTGGGATGTCAGCCATTTAGACATCCTAAGCCTTACTTGACCTTTTGCTTTCTTCCCTCTTATTTGTTCTAAAGCCATCACTCCAGTCATCATCACATAACCACCTTCCTTTGTCTACTGTCTCCTTGTCTTACAAGGACACTAATAGTTAGGTTCCATACTTGCATCAATCCTGACTGGCCTTATGTTAACATTTTAACATAATTACATTAATAAGGATTCCTTTACAAATAAGCACACCACCACAACTTTAAGAGTTAGTGCTTCAGCACAATGCTGGGGGTGGGAATGGGGGTGGGGGTGGGGCAGGAAACAGTTCCACTCACTCCATGTACTTTCAAGCAATAAGCTTGGTATAGAGATGGATTCAAATTGATAACCAGTGTTCTGGGATCTGTTGTATTTATTTAATTACACAAAATCTACTTTTAAATAAATTTCCAGTTACTAGATCAAACGTGGGAATAAAGAGAAAACCAAAGGTTCAGAAACATAAAAACAGTATGATTTTTCTGATTCCTTAATAAGTACATCAGAGAAGATTAACTCCATCATTTGTTTATAGCACCTCTAAGGAATAGATTCACACTCCTGGGTGTTGGTTGATCATAATCAGTTAAGTCCTTATTTGAATAAAATTAATTTGGAATATTAATAAAGTCATGGAAGGCATTTGTTTTGGTAATAATATAATAGAAATTCCATTAGAACAGCAGTATAATAACAGTGGTAGTAGAATAATAATTGTACCATTATTAGAATTCCACTACGAAGGCACCATTTAATGGTTGGATGGATGGGGAAAATAAAGAATTAAGTGAATTTAAATAGTAGTTTCAGCACTAAATATGTGTTGGTAGTATGTAACATAAAAATATATCCAAAACATAAAATGTGAAAGGGGAATTGAAGTATGTGTCTAAAACACTTAATGTATTAAAAAGATACTTCATTCTGGTTTCTGCCTGTGCCCTGAGCTGACCCTGTGCCACAGAACACTGTACCGAGATCCTATGGGGAGAGAGCTGGATATTTAGAGGTGTGGACAATCCTGAGAGCACCATTTCTGCTCACATTTCTGGTCTAAGAGGAACCTACCTGGAGTCCTCTGGACACAGAAACCTAGGAGCAGTCTGGGACAGGATCCTTCCAGTTTCTGCATGCGAGCAGAGCTGATCCTGTGCCACAGCTATCTATCTATACCAATCCTTCTGAGAGAAAGCCAGTCTCCAGGAGTGCTGACACACAGACTTACAGGAGAGTCAAGCCACTGTCAGAAACAGCAAGACCAGTTAACACCAGAGATAAGCAGATGGCAAGAGGCAAGGGCAAGAACCTAAACAACAGAAACCAAGGCCATCAGAACCCAGTTCCCCCACCACAGCACACCCTAGATACCCCAATACACCAGAAAAGCAAGACTTGGATTTAAAATCACAACTCATGATGATGATAGAGGACTTTAAGAAGGACATAAATAACAGCTTAAAGAAAAACAGGACATCACAGGTAAACAAGTAAAAATCCTTAAAGAGGAAACAGAAAAATCTCTTGAAGAATTACAGAAAAACACAAACTATTAAAGAAATTGAACAAAACCATCCAGAATCTAAAAATGGAAATAGAAACAATAAAGAAATCACAAAAGGAGACAACCCTGGAGATAGAAACCTAGGAAAGAGATCAGGAGTCCTAGATGCAAACTTTACCAACAGAATACAAGAGTTAGAATAGAGAATACCAAGGGCAGAAGACACCATAGAAAACATAGACACAACTGTTAAAGAAAATTCAAAAATGCAAAAAGCTCCTATCCCAAAACAGCCAGGAAATCCAGGACATTGAGAGAACACAAATGTCAGCACAGGCTACTATATCCAGCAAAACTCTCAATTAACATAGATGGAAAAACCAAGATATTCCATGACAAAACCAAATTTATACAGTATCTTTCCACAAATCCAGCCCCATAAAGATAATAGATGGAAAATGCCAACACAAAGAGGGAAACTACACGCTAGAAATGCACAAATGTAATCTGCTTGCAACAAACTCAAAGAGCCACACATACATAATTCCACCTCTAACAACAAAAATAATGGGAAACAAAAATCACTATTACTTAATATCTCTTAACATCAATGTATTCAATTCCCCAATATAAAGACATAGACTAACAGACTGGATACATAAAAAGGACCCAACATCTTGCTGCAGACAGGAAACCTCAGTGACAAAGACAGATACTACCTTAGAGTAAAAGGCTGGAAAACAATTTTTCAAGGAAATGGTCCCAAGAAGCAAGCTGAACTGGCCATTCTAATATCGAATAAAATCTACTTTCAACAAAAAGTTATCAAACAAGATAAGAATGGACACTTCTTATTCATCAAAGGAAAAATCCACCAAGATGAACTCTCAACCCTGCATATGTGGCAGAGGATGGCCTTGTTGGTCACCAATGCAAGAAGAAACCCTTGTTCCTGCCAAGGTTCGATGCCCCAGTGTAGGGAAATATCAGGTTGGGGAGGCAGGAAGTGGTGACTGGGTGGTTGGGGGAATACCCTTACAGAAGAAGGAGGAGGGGGCATGGGGTAGGATCTTATAGATGGGAAACCAGAAAAGGAGATTACATTTGAAATGTAAATTAAAAATCTAATTAAAATACTTCATAAAGATAATTAAAATATTTAAGGTAATAGATATTTTTTTTTGGTTCTTTTTTTTTTTGGAGCTGGGGACCGAACCCAGGGCCTTGTGCTTCCTAGGTAAGCGCTCTACCACTGAGCTAAATCCCCAGCCCCCGGTAATAGATATTTTTATCTGAACAATTAAATATTCTCGTAAGATATTTTAAGTTTTAATGACCATAAGCAATTTTTTGTTTGCTCTGAAGAGAGGGTGGGATTGGAGGAATCAGCTGCTGGCTCCTGCTAGTGTCCACCTGATTCAGAAAATAAAAATCACATTTTATCCTTTTCATCTCAGATGCCCATATTACACCAAAGTTACCATTTTAAAAATGGTTCTGTTTCTGTAAATAGATGGAAGAAATTGAATTATTACAAAATCTATAATTTCAAGCTTAGCACTTAGCTTTTGGAAAAGACACCAATTGTACAGCAGTTGAATGCTAGGGAATTCTGGAAAAAAGGCATATGGTGTTGTGTCAAATGCTAAAGAACTAAAGATTCCATTCCTACAGACAACTCTGAGTGCCAAAAAGCAGCATCTTTATCTTCAAACAGAATGGGCATCAATTGAGAAGGAATGCTGTGGAGCTGGGTTTCAGGGAGACTGTAGAGGAGTTCAGTAAGGGACAGCTCCAGAGAGTCCTTCTCACACAATGGAAATTGTGGAAATTCATTGCACACATCCATTACAAACAGGAAAAAAGGTGGGGACAGAAAGTCATATGATCAGAAATGTGCCTTAAAATATAGAACAACAGCTAGCTACTACCCTACCACCACCACCACCACCACCACCACCACCACCACCACCAACAACAACAACAACAACAACAACAACAACAATAACAACAACAACACTATTTATTGAGTGTGGTGTACTCTCCCATCTTACCTAACCTTAATCAGTTAAGACTCGATATTCAAAAAGTTTCAAGATGAGAATGCAAGAAAATGCAACACCATTCATAAAATAGCTAGTTCTGCAGAAAATCCTATGCTGGACGAAAATTCAGACTGGAGAATTGCTCTCAAGGTGAGGGCTTTAACAGAAAGAGATATAAACTCTGCTTTGTGCATCAGATTAGATTTCAGACCCAGCTTCTCCTACAGAGGCTTTCAGTGTCATATGACCAGCAAGCCTATCAATGGCCAACATTTACTTATTGCTTAATATGCATTGCATTTTGCTACAGATGATGCTATTATCAACACTAACACCTAATCAGTAAGTGACTCCAGGATTCATTCTCACAGAGTTTGACTCTGGATCTATTTCTTCTATTCAACATGATCCTTCTATAGTCAAAACAGAAGCCACAGGCTATGTGACCTCTAGCTGATATGTAGCTTTGTGACTTAGTTAAAATGAGGATAGGGTTGGAAAGGTGCCTCAAAGGGTAAAGTGCTTGCCACATAAGCATAAGAAGCTAAATTCACATTCCCAGACTTTCTGTAAAACACACACAGTAAGTAGCCTACGTCTGTAATTCCATTGCCTTTAATGCAAGATGGGAAGCGAAAAGAGAAGAATTCATGGAAACACACAGGCCAGCTAGCCTGGTATGTGCAATGCAAAGGCAAACAAGGAGAACTTGCTACCAACAAGAGGAAGGGAAGGATTAACACTCTAGGTCATCTCTGACCTTCACATACTTGCTAGGTAAGTATGAAAATGTGCTCCACACCACACATATGCAGAAATCATATACATACTACATATATGCGCACATTCAATATGTAAGGATGGATAGTTGTTTCAAATAAGATTATCTACTCCTCACTCTTTGGGAATTAGATCTGTCTCACAGTGATTCCTGGAGCTATGTTACGTTATTTTTCTCATGAATCATTTTTCAGTTTACCGCACCACACATATGTTGTTCAGAAGGATACTTTGTGCCACTGAAGCTTATAATGATTTCATTAGCTATAAAAAATTTTCTCTAAGAACATGACCCACCATTATTGCTGCTCATCACGGGAACCCTCTCTACCTATCTGCTCTCCACACTCCATGACATTGTCTATTTTATCTCACCACAGACAGCCTCCAGGTCATGAGAACATCTCACATATATTGACCAAGAGAACTCTAGGGGTTTCTACCAGGCAGGCCTACAGACAAGTCCATGTTCCTTCTGCCTCTGTCTTCCCTAAACTCTTCAGCATCCATGGTACTGTCAGCTGGAGCCCAAGAAGCTACCATCTGCTAACAGCAATGTCACTCACACTCATCCTCAGGGAGTCTACCAGCACCTGGGTTAACATACCCCTTCACTGGACCTAGGACATCTCTCCATAGGCCTTGGGCTAAGTTCATGCTACAGAGATGGAGAAAACAGCTCACGCTCTAGGCCACAGTCCTGGCTAAACTAATATGAGGAATGCCTAGAGCCACAAACTAGCAAGTCTCAACTGGGCCTTCAAATCTTCACACTTAGAATTTTAGAATTGAAGCTCCATACCATGGGGTTCTAGCCCTATTCCCAACCCTGGAATGTGGCCACCCACACTGAGAAATACCCAGCCAACTGGCTCAATACTGAGGAGGTCAGCTGATGATGTGCACCCTGCAACATGCTGATAGAAGATCACAGGTTACGGTAACATTGTTTCCCAGGACACACACCCCAGTTTATTCCCTACCCAAATGTTTGTTGTGCTACAGGCATGTGCTTTGTCTCATGTTGCTGTGTTAGGGAAGGAATTCTCTTCCATCTGGTTTAGACAAGCTAAAATGATTTGAAATGTCTTTTCTCAAATTCCCAGCCCTCTCCCCACTTCTGTCTCTATCTATTTTCTGAGAATTACCAATTCTCTACTTCCTATAACATTGTCCAGAGAGCCTGCTCTCTCTGTGTGTGGCCGGATGGTGTCCCACACTGTTGTTGACTGGGCTGTGGTTTATGTACTCTGTCATTTTAGCAGTGTTGGTTTCTTGGCAAGGAAGGCTTTGCATACCCTCCACTTCTGATTAGGGAAGTCCACACTGAGTACCTGGAGTCTTTCTAAATATCAATGTCTCTATCTATCTGTCTGTTTCTCCTCTGTCCTTCCTCTCCTCCCATTTTCTCTTTTCTTATTTCTCTTTTTCTTTTTCCCCTGCTTCGTCCCCCTTTCTTCAATGCCTTCTTTCCTCCTTCTCTCCCCTTCTTCCTTCTTCATTTTTATATTTTCTTTTTATATTCATGAAAGAGTTTTGCTGTAATGAACTCCAACATTAGTTCCTCAAAAGGCTATTTAGATATAGGAAATTTAATATGCAAATTTAATGGCTTTGATAATTCCTATCCAGATTATCTGTGGCTGCTTTTTATTTTCTTTTTATATTTTTATATTTTATTTTATTTTATCATTCAGATCAAATGTGTGAAATGGGGCAGGGAGGTAGAGTCCAGGTAGGTAGAGACAGCATGGCGGCAGAGAAGGAATAATGCAAAGAACACAAGGGTCAGACATAACAACAGGAAAATGAAGTAGCTGGTCACGTTCTACTTAAAGTCAAGAGGCAGCAGTGAGTGGATAGGAAATAGAGCTAGGGTACCAAACCTCGAGAAACACTCCCTAGGAACTCACTTCCTTCTGAAAGCCTCTTTCTCTTACAGGTTCTACAACCTTCCAAACAGTTCCAACAGCCTGCAGAGGACATTTCATGTTCAAATCTCAGCACCAGCTGTCCCCCGTCATGCTCACTATGCAATGAATAGGCAACCTACTGTGTGCCCTTTTAAATAAACCTACAACTTCCTGGAAATCTTTATCTATGCCTGCCTTGCCACAATTGACAGGGTTTTGGGGGTTCATTCCACCTAAGAGCTTATTCACTCCTCATCTATCTCTCTACTATTGTTTCCTCCTGAGCTCTCTAGCTTGGCTACCCTAGAGAGTTCAGTAGAATTCTCCTGGCTATTGGTTTCTTCTGGATTGTCCTCTTTTCTGCCCTTTGATGTTTCCATTCCTCTAGAACAAGAAATGTGCTCCTTCAGCAATGTACAGCAGTTCTGGTGAGCTGCGTGTCCTGACTTGCAGAAAGAACATATATAACTCTGAAGAGTGGTACCAGTACAGATTGTAACCATTGAAGGGTGGGTGCTCTGGTTGAGGACTTGACATCATGAGAAGGCCAAATCCTGCCTCAGAAATTCTTCGATGGGAGGAATATTAGACCCTGGTGACCAGGCAAACCATTGGTTTCCCACTTTCTCCCCAGCCTGAATCCCCAAACCCAACAAACCTTATACTTTTCTCTGTTGCAATTACTTCTCAGGAACAGGCAAAAGGGACCAGAGGGAGCCAAGGTTCCACTTTGTAGGCTAGTGTTCTAGATGGCTCTCCTGAGAGAGGTTATTTTTTCATTCCAAGACACCCAATGTTCCCCGCTGCAATTATGGTTAGAAGACCATAAGGAGTGGTTTCAAAGTAGTCATCCATCCTAAAATAATTAAAAATAAAAATAAAAAGTTACATCTGGTTATTCTAATGGGAGGGGCAGCCTACGATGCCCATTTCTCCCCAGTCTCCAGAATTCTAGATATGTTCAGCAGCTGACACTTTCTCCTCTGGAGGAGAGGTTCTAAAAAACAGTGACCTCCTACGCTTAAAAGGAGGTCTGGTCTCATTTTGATTCAAATTCTGACTGAGACAGTTACTCTCACCTAGTGAACGCTGACCCCCACGTTCATTCTCAACAACGCTTCTCATCCTAAAGAGTAAAGTGCGTTCAGCCAGAGCAGGCTTCTCTACAGACCAACTTTGTACAATATGCTTGATTTTTCCAAAGTGAGCATTACATTTAAAACAATGTAGGGATTGTATTGCTTATACTGTTAACATTTACTGTATTACTTGTTTTGTTTCACTTTTAATAAGTATTAAATTTGTGAAAAATTAAATAAAACTATCTCATATATGGTACACTAATTTCTCATGCACTCTGCACTCTGCTCTGCTACGCAGTAATCTGAATATTGATTTCTGTCAGCCACTTCCACCAACCTTCAGCACTCATGGGGTCAGCACGCAGACACATTTTATCCATGGCTATATCTTAGTTCCCTGAACAATTTTTGAAACATAATTTATGGTCTATTTGTTGAATGCATTAAAAAATAAACAAATGATATCATAATTTCACTACAGAAGAAATGGTTGTTTAACAGAAACCACATCAAAAAATTTGAAAGTTGACTATTGATGGATGCAGGGGGACATTTTCTGTTATGGAGAACTGCAGATGTTTAACAAAAACATGAAGCCGCCAACATGTGGTTATCGGACCCAGTTCGTGGCCAGGAAGGAACTTGCCTGGCACTGGGTTTTGTTACAGTGTATATAAAACTGAGTCCAATCATAATCTTGGATCTGTAATTAAGCCTTTGATTTAATCTCTATAGACTTCATTTCCTCTCTAAGGAAAATGAAAAGCAATAATGTTAACTGGTCTTTCATGTAGAAACTTTTTTTTTTTTTGGTGTTGTTGGAAAGGCAAACGGAAACAAAGAACAAATTTGTGGAGGAAACTCACTACCCCTTCCAAATGAAGAGGCTTGGAATCAGTTTGCTTCAGTGCACTCGCCTCCATCCTGCTCCTCCGACATGTCTATGGGAGTTTTGCCTCAGGTCCTTTGCACATACAGTCTCTTTAGTCTGAAAAGCTCTTAAGTAGCATTCCTGCTTTCCTTTTAATTTATTCTCAGTTATATTTGGGCCTCACCCCACTCGCTGAAAAGAGGAAGACTTGTCCTTTCCCTTTCCCCACTAGACTTAGAATAGGACAGCTCTTCTTGCTATCCTACGTCTTCAATGCACGTCTTCCTCCACTGCTTGTGGCTGCGTTCTTCTTTGTAATCTACAAATAGACTTAAATTCAGCACTGGATTTATACAATACAATAGGAAAATGCTGAGCAACGGACCTTTTCTTTTCTCCTGTATCTTTTTCCTTTCCTCTTCCTTCCCTTCCCCTCCTCTCTTCTACCCTTTTCTCTCCTGTGACTCCTCTTTTCCTGGGAGTCAGTTACTGCATGAAAACTTGCAGAAGTCCTGTTGGTTTGGCCCTGTAGAAATTTGTCTAGATTTTGAAGTTTGCACATGGGTGAGCCTACAGATTTTCTGACGTTCTGTGCTGGAATAAATGGGCTTGTCTAAGTTTACCTAAGGGAAAGAGAGGTATCTGAGGACAAACACAAGGCAGAAGGAAACCTAGATAAAATGGATGCTACACAAACACTGAACTCTATGGAAAAGTGTGCTGAAATCATTTTGAGTAGGGTAACAGCTTCAAAGCATAGAAAGCCTCTGCCCATCAGTTATGAGCAGCCCTTGCAATGCACGACTCTTACTCTTGGTAAAAAATTAAAATTGCATCTAAGAGCAAAAGGGGAAATGCCCAGGGTGTCTTGGACTCTCATTGACAACTCTGCAGTTTCTGTCTAGGGCTAGGATATAGAATGCTTTATGAGCGAGGAGGCAGATAGGAAGACTGACATGAGAGCTTCTCATTTCTCTTGTGAGCTACTCAAGGTCTGTGACCCTCTCTCTATGAGAGATAAGCATCTTCAAGGTTGAAATCACTGGAAAGCTGTCATGTTCCTTAACTAAATTTCCACTATTGCCCCTACTCACATGTCCTTTCAGAGCCTCCTCAGAGAAGAGGGTGCTGTTTTCCAGCAGGGCTTGTCATAAGAGCCAAGGCTTTGGCAGAGGAAGCAGCCCGTTCTGGCTCTGCTCTAAGGGCTCTGACTGCTTTGCATCCTTACCCTCTTGGCCTCACTGTGGCTTCCTAAAATGGCTTGTTACTACACTTTCCAGACCTTAGGCCTGGTATGAACATTTCTTTTCAGCTAACAACCTCTCCTTTTTCAAGATCCATCTCTAATGTACACTCCACTTGGAAATCTTCCCTGATTTTCAGTACTTTGAGGATCAAAGAGAATGTTTCCCATTCTTAAAACATTTACAGTGTATTTATGAATGCCAAAAGCACAAGGAGGAAAATAAACAATGTAAGGAAATGCATTTATAGTGTGTGGCACTCACACGGCACATCCAAAACCCTGCTCTCCAGTGGGAAGATGCCTCCAGTTTTCCTGTGATATTGCATCATGAATGTTAATTGGAATCCAAATAATACAATTCAATATTACAAAGGGGTTACATTTTTAAAAACTTTCCTCCCTTGGTCCTGCTAAGACTGAACCCCCAGTGAACGTGATTGTTGGGGGGAGGGTGGCAATGGGGGGAGGATGGGGAGGGGAACACACATATAGAAGGGGAGGGAGGGGATTAGGGGGATGTTTGCCCGAAACTGGGAAAAGGAATAACATTCAAAATGCAAATAAGAAATACTCAAGTTAATAAAAAAAAAGTGAAAAAAAAATTTCCTAATCATACTCCACCAAGGATAGGTAAACTCTCAGAACTGAACACATCTTGTTAGTATCCCTGTGTGTGTGTGCTTACATGTCTGTGTGCTCACGTGTGTGTGTGTGTGTGTGTGTGTGTGTGTGTGTGTGTGTAGGAGAAATTTCATAAACACATCAAGTTTGTCTGTTATATAATTGAATTCCATTATATAAATGCATTTTGAGAGCTATTTTTTAACTTGATAGACTACCTTGGCAACTTTTTGTCAGTAGTTGGTGCAAAGCGTTAAATAACGAGTCATACTTCTTTTCAGAACAAAATGTTAGCTAATATTTGGGCTCTTCATACAAAGTAGCAAAAGACAGACTCAGATTTGGTAGTACATGTTTAAGAATCCTTCTGGAAAGAGTTCTGGAAGTGTAATTTTTCAATCAAAATGTTGGCACATATAAGATTTGGTGAAGTATTGTCACAGTGCTATCTAAATAGGGTGCCCCAAATTGCATTCCCACTATCAATGCATAAGAGAATGGCATTCTTCCCAACATTGCTACAATCAATAGACATTTTTGGCATTTTACAGCAGGAGAATGAATTTTAAGTAACTCAGCTGCTGTGCGTTTTAGCTTTAAATGAAATACTTCAGAGTGTTAAGTGTGAGTGTGCATTTGTAGGCTCGATGGTTTACAATTTCTGTGAAAATGAAGTTGGCTGTCTTTTTTTTTTCTTTTTGGATTTAACTGGCCTTTCAACTCTTCAGATAGAGCCTGGCGGGCCAAGGTTATCAGTGAGGAGTTTGTTGGATCTGTGACTTTCTGACACAATGACCGTGCACGTAGCTTGCCCTTCAGAAGAAGCAGAAGCCCCTAGAATTTGAAGGCTACTGAGTATCACTATCATCCAAGGTTGCAAGAAGAGCAATCTCAGCAGGCTGACGAGGCTTCTGGCTTTCCCTTCATCTGGCATATTTAGTCTAGAGGATGGGGTCTGAACTGACAGTGGTGTTTCCATTCCCTTGAGAAAACTCAATTATCAGGACCAGAGCTGATTAAGTGTAGAAGGCAGGGGTTTGAGGGCAGGATAACACAGCACATGCAGCCATTTGCCATAGAAGCGAAGGTCAAGTGCCAATGATAAACTCTGCAATCACCATCGCAGAAGCACTGAAGGCCTTGTTTGGAAACAGATCTTCTGTGACATCCCCTGATAGCATGTACTCATTCTACAGATTCTGCCAATCTGAATAAAATGCTTAGGATTTACAGATGCCCAAGTTGGAAATAGACATATGGGACCGACCCAGGCAGAGCACTCATGCTCAGGTAAACACACACTGAAGGAATCCTTAAACTGACCACATTCTAGTGTTCCATACACAATCTATACACACAATAAAGTGTTTGGTTTATGAAAGTAGTTTCAAGTCTGTTTTTAAAAATTATCTTTAGTTTTTTCAAAGATGCTTTTTCTTATGAGATAAAAAGAGAAGCCATTAGATATTCACCTTACATTTACCTCTTACTTTGACTTTTATGTGTGTATATGAAGCTTTGCCTGCAGTAGCCATCCCTCCAGTTCCAATTTTAACTTCTTTCTAAGAACAGTGTAGTGAATGTGCACTGCGTGGGGAATTATGAAGTGTCCTTCCGAGATGATTTATAAACCCAGATTGACAGCAGTATCATTTTTTTTCTAATGAGAAAAATGTACATATACATTATGGCATGGATTCTGCTCTTAATCAACAAAGGCAACGCACCTTTAAGAAGGAACATAAGAACATAATATCCATCCTATCTACACTTGTTCGAACTGTTGGTTATCACTCTCTATGAAAGCAGATTCAACATGTGCTACTGAAATGGTGTGGTGGGGCGGAGGGAGCATAGTCACACAGTTCATGCAGCTAGAAATTGGAAACTATCTCTTTTATATTTTTGCATTGCCTTTTGCTTTGTTGAGAGATTGTTTATGGGCACTCAGAAGCATAGGACTTCAACATTGTTTAACTGCACATCTTTCTCTGCGTAGAGTTGAGGCTCCAAGGGCTCCTGTCCACTTTCGCACTTCTATTGTTGTTTCTCTTGTTCTGCTCATGTTTAGGCGGCCATGTTGGCGAGATTTTATGGCCTCACTAGGAGACGTGGTCACTGCAGATTCCATGATCCCCTAGCTCTCCAATCTTTTTGTCCTCATCTCATGAAATTGTTCCTGGGTCTTAGTTACACAAGTTGTTTTGTATAGGTATCCATTGGGACTGGGCTCCACAGCCCTGCATTTTGATTAGTGGATGCCCTCTGTAATGGTCTCTATCTGTTGCTAAAAGAAGTTTCCTTGATGAAGGGTGAAGACTACACTTACCTGGGGGTATAAGGACAAATATTTAGAATGGGGTTAAGGATTAAGGAAACACAATTAGTTAACAAATACCAAGTGAATAGCCCCCAAAATATACAGAACATACAAATATTAAACAGACTGACAAGCATGTATTTATGTATTAAATAATATATGTACATCCATACAATATACATGTATGTATATAACAATGATTACTAAAAAAAAAGACCATGAATTTGAAAGAGAGAAAATGTTGAAATGGGAGAATAAAGGTAAATAACATTAAAACATACTTACTTTAAAAGACAGATCTTGAATTGTGTGGTTTGGGGTGCATCCTTTGTGTGTGTGTGTGTGTGTGTGTGTGTGTGTGTGTGTGTGTGTGTGTGTCTTGATCTAGTGATTTTACCTGGGGCTGTGTGTTTCTAAGTTCTTAGCCTTTTATTCAAAGTAAAGAACCATACAAATGTAAGAAGTGAGTACTGCATGTATTATAGAGGGACACACTAGTAATAATCAGAGCAGTCCACACAAGTGAGGATTCTTAGACTCTCGGTTGTCATTTTCGGTTTCATTGTACTGGGTTCCAGAGAATAAAAAGTTTTGATTTTAATTAGTTGATATATCCATATTTTTCAAAGTTTGTGATTATAATCATAGCATGCACAGTTGTGAAGTGGCATAAGATTCTAAGACTGAGAATACCTCTGAAAGTTCACTTGAAGAACAGTCTCTCTTACTGCGCACGTATCGGATTCCAGTTTAGAGCACACCAACCCCTATATTCTTTTGCTAGTATATACTGTGGGATACATTTGCATAGAAATTGTATAAATTTGTTTATGGGATGGAAAAATCCGTATTACTGCTCAGAGACAAAAGTATCTTTATCTGGGTGCAGATGAGGAGTTGGGGGCTGTCGAGTGGGCTAAGGGTCTTGTCTGGAAGCGGGGTGTGCACAGTGCCTGGGTGTGTGCTTCCTGTACTTGCTGCAGCAGGAACACACTTCACCTTTTCCTTTTTTTTTTTTTTTTTTTTTTTTTTTTTTTTTTTTGAGCTGGGACCAACCCAGGGCCTTGCGCTTGCTAGGCAAGCCAACCACTGAGCTAAATCCCCAACCCCCACCTTTCCTTTTTACAAATTTCATTTCTCAGAGGAGTTTCAAGTTCACAGATTTAGGATTCCAGTGCTGCGTCCCTTGCCATCTGCCATGCTGGTTTGAGAGCTGTGCATTCTGCAGTTAGATTGTTATATTGAATATCAATTGTAAAACGTCTTATTTTCTATAGGTAAAGTCAAAGCTAGAAAAAAAATTAAAAATAGAATCAATATAGCTCTGAAACTAGGGCCACAGTCATATTGCCTAGAGTCTCAAATTGAACTTGTTTCATTGGTGTAATGTGGTTTTTATTTTTACCTAATCCAATAACATAGCATGAAGCATTTTGTTTACAAAAGCCTATTTATTTTACTGAGAGTCTAAGTAGGGATGTTTCAAAAACACTCCTGAGGGGAACGTTGTGTCATTGGAATTCATCCCAACATCTCAGGTACAAGAAATGATCATTACAAAGGTGGAAGATGGCAAAGGAATCAGGGGTGCAGTGTTCCTCTGAGCTGCCTGCCCATCACGCCATTTCTCTCATCTTCCCACTTGTCTCATCAGTACTTTGGCATGCATATTGCATACTTTTCCCTGTCACTAATGTTATATTCTCATAAAACAAATTAGTCATGCCATTACTCTGATTGCCAGTCAGAGAAAATGCAAAATACCCTTTTTTTTGTCATATGAAATCCACATTCTCTAATCAATAGACTTTTTTACCTTTTGTCTATTCCCTTACTGTTTCTTACATAGAAGTTTAGGGTTAGAATGGCATCATTTTTTCAGGGTTTCCAGGCCAGGACTCAGGATGAATAATTTTCCCTGCACATCTTCTTCCCACGTAGCAACATCACTTTTTTAAAAAAAACTCCAATTCTTCTTCCTCCTCACTGAGTCGTTCCTTGGTTACCTAGGCAGATATAGCTTGCAGCCCCCTCTGCAACCTCATTATAGTTGGCCTTCCCCCTCACTGTGACATACAACACACGTTCTCATTTCCTGTGTCATTCTTGCCAAACTGCAAGTTTCAAAGGAAGGCAGTATGTTGACTTGTTTATTATTGATTATCAATAACAAATAACATATGTAGGATCTCAATATATGTATTAAGTAAAGAAATTGAAGTACACTTATAGAGTGAAGATGGATCAATTAATTAGACGGTAAGCTGTCAATGATGATCGTGTTTAAAATGAAGTGAACTATTTTCTCTGAAATGTACCTAGGCATTAAATATTCATGTTCTCAGGTCCTTCCCTAAGGATTTTGATAGGCTTCATCTCTTAGAGCTCAAAGACATGTATATTTATTGCTTTTCTGGGATGACCCTTGTCTCAGGGTTTTACTGCTGTGAAGAGATACCATGACCATGGCAAATCTTATAAAGGACAACATTTAATTGGGGCTGTCTTAAAGGTTCAGAAGTTCAATTTATCATCATCAAGACTGGAGCTTTGCAACATCCAGGCAGGCTTAATGCAGGAGGAGTTGAGAGATCTACATCTTATCCTAAAGACTGATTTGAGACTACTGGCTTCCAGGAAGCTAGAAGAAGGGTATTAAAGACCATGCCCACAAGGCCACACCTACTCCAAAAAGGCCACACCTCCTAATAGTGCCACTTCCTGGGCCAAGCATATACAAACCATCACATTCCACTTCCTGGCCCTTGTAGACTTGTTCAAACACATGCACCTATGGAGGCCATAACTAGCCATAGCATAATGCTAAAAGATTAGTCCAACTTCAAAAGTCCCCATAGTCTATAACACTCTTAATAATGTTAGAAGTCCAAAGTTCAAAGTCTCTTCTGAAATTTATCAGATCACTTAACTATAATACCCAAAGCAAGACAGGAAGCCAGATGGGTAAACTATAAACTCTGCATCACCAAGTCTGATGTCAAAGCAGTTTTCACATCTGCAACTCCTTTTTCATCTGTGTTGATTAAAACAAACTTCTGCTTCCTGGACTGCTTCCACTCCTTATTAGCAGCTTTCCCGTGGCTTTGGCATCTTTAATATTTTGGGGTCTCCAAGTCAACGTCACCTTCACAGCATCTTGTTCCAATGTCTAGGATTCCCGTATGACCTTTTGGACAACTCCAAAGGGCTGGTGTCACATCTCCAGTTCTGCCCTCTGTAACAGTCTAGGCTCTGGTTGACTCTACTCCACTGCTTGTGCTGTTCTTGGTGATCATCCCATGGTACCGGCATCTCCAATACACTGGGGTCTTCTGCTACAACTAGGCTTCACCATTACCCTCTTATAGGCTCTCTTCATGGTACCAAGCCTCAACTCCTTTGTATGGCCCCTTCGGTCCTGGGTCATTAACTGCAACTGAGGCTGTACCTTCACCAATGGCCTTCCATGGTCTTTCACAGTGCCAAGTCTCACTTGCTCTTATATCCCCTCATACATTCAAAACCAGTACCACTTGGGTGACTCTTACACATTACCGAGTACAACTGCAGTAGGAGGCACAAACTTGGCTATCTCTGAAACACAGATAATTTTTGCTCCCAGAAAATGCTTCCCAGATTTCATATCAGTGATGCTGGTCTCTTGTTAATCACCACTAATTTCTTAGTGCCAGTTAATCAGCATCAATGGTCCAGGTTTTGCTTTAGTAATTCTTGTATCTTGTTAATTACAGCTGACCCTTCAGCCTTAGCTAACCAAACCACAGACTCTTCACAATCAAAATAGCAATATCTCTGATAACAGTGTTTAATCTTCCCTCTGAAATCTCACAAGTCAGAACTCCATCATTTGCATTGTTCTCAACATTATCTTCCAAGTTCCTATAGACCACCTAACAGAGATCTTAACACAGAATATCTCCTCTATCCCAAAGTTCCAAAGTCCTTCTATAGTCCTCCCCAAAACATGGTCAGGTTGTCACAGAAATACTCCACTCCTGAAACCAATTTGTCTTTGTCCTTGTTTTTATTCCTACACAAAACATCATGACCAAGAAGCAAGTTGGGGAGGAAAGGATTTATTCGGCTTACACTTCCACATTGCTGTTCATCACCAAAGAAAGTCAGGACAGTAAGTTATATCCCTCTATGGCCTCTGCATCAACTGTTGCTTCCTGACAAAAGTACAGGAATAGAAACTCTAAGACAATCCTTATGATTGGCATACTGTAGAAGTCCCAAGTCAGACTCCACTGTATTACTAGGGCAGGTTACGACATAGTTGCTCCTGAGCCATCTAGATCACGTGTGGAATGTAATTTTTTTGTTTCATTTTCTATTAGAATATATTAGTTGTACAAAATACTGAATTTTATTATGACATCTTCACAGACGCACACACACACACACACACACATACACACTGTACTTTGATCATATTCACTCATACCATTATCCTCTCTTGATCATCTTATTAAAAAAATCCCTACAATAGGGCAGGCATCATCCTTATACTAAAAATTTCCCTAATTACCAATAGATTCATTCATCAAAATCCTCTTGCAGGATGCCTCCATCTGGCTGATGTCAAAGAGCACATATTTCCCTCTTATCAAAACACTAGTTCTGGTTTTATAAAATAAAATTTTTACATAAGTTAAATTCTGTTCCAAATAATTATGATGCTGAATACCATTTTTCAAGCTCAGTTTTTCAATCTTCAAATAAGAACCTGTTTCATGCACTGTGGAAACAATACTCACTGCAGTTAACCTTCTGCAGTTTCATGCTAGATCTAGTCATACCCCATCCATTCCACCCCATAGGACGTGATTACTTATGTGCTAGCATAATTATAATTTTATCTATTTTTTTCTTTTTTCTTTTTTTCGGAGCTGGGAACCGAACCCAGGGCCTTGCGCTCACTAGGCAAGCGCTCTACCGGTGAGCTAAATCCCCAACCAATTTTATCTTTTAATACTGGGTTGCTAAATGGCTTTCAGAGTTTATCTTTGAAAGATCTTTTGAATTTGGAGGAGTCAAGGGAAAGATGAAAAGGTTGTGATAGTAATGGGTCAAAAGGACCGGCTATTAAATGCTATCTAAGATTAGAAAACAATGAAGACTAAACCAAGTGCCTCAGCTTCCTTTTCGTCCTTGGGACAGTGGAGGAACAGTAGAGAGGGTTGAGATAAGAAATCCTAGTCTCTAGATGCAAGCAACTACATTGTGTGAGAACAGATATAATGCTTAAAACTGACTACTAAACCATCCACTGGAGAATCAGTGAGCTTGCTCATGTTGATCTTTTTTTGGTCCAGTGAGCAAATGCAGGAGTTTGTCCAATCAGAGGTTGCCTTGCTACCATAACCCTCAGACAAGCAAGGATAACTCCTTGGCCTTGGGAAGGAGCTTGAAGTCATCCGTCTTGCCAGTATGTGTCTTCTAGCACATCAATCCATGCTCATCTCAGTGTCCTCTAAAGACACTTAGGGACTGTAGTTTATCCACAGGCTTTGCAGCTCCACTGCTGTCATGGGTTTGCTCATCTACTTGGCAGCCTGTATTAAAAGGGAATTCTTTCTGGGATGAAAAGATCAATTAAAGCATTCTGAACCTTTTTCCAGTTAAAAAGAAAAAAAAAGTTCTTACAGAATCTACATACAAAAGCCAGTTCTCACTGGAGACAGGGGATAGGTGTACTGTTCTGAGAAGGTCAGGGTAGCCCTGGTTTGCAGAGGTCACATTGACCAAAAAGAGTGCATAAATGGATGAGAATGGGCTCAATTGCATTGTTGAGTTTGAAGTGGAGCTGATAAAATGATGGTACTCTTGTTTATACTAAACTTCAGGTACATTTTAGGGCAAGAGGAATTTGGACATTCTATTATTATAATAAAATTTATGGTAGAATGCAAAGAACTGGATAAAAATTGATTCATTTCCTTTATTCACTCACATTAGTGTAATAGGTTTGTGATTCATTGTTTGATTGATAAAGGACATTTTCTAAAAGTTACGGTACAAGGACATCCCAGGGAAGAGTAAGGTGACTAGTCATGTTAGAATCCTAAGTTCTGTGGATGAAGTGAAAGGTGAGGGCTCTCAGGCACCCAACATTCTGCTTCTGTGTTGTGGGCTACAGATGGCAAACATGAAAACTAGAAAAGGCCCAACTGGTTTGGACAGTCAAAAAATATTACATTTCATGTGCTTGTTCACTCTAGGCAGTTTTAGAAAAGATAAGAACTTTTATGTAATAATCAAATCATTAACAATGAGCTAGTCTATGAAATAAACAGACTTATCATAATTGGAAGCATTTAACCATGGAAGGAGAAATGGCAGTTTAAAGTGATATATTTAAGATGGGAAAACTGACATTAAACAAAATGACCTTCAATGTATCAAAGCTTTTCAGTAGTGTCATAGTTTAGATCACAAGTGCCTCTCAAGTGTCCCCACATTGAAGGAGACTTATATCAGGCAGCAGTGAATATCACATGAAACGTAGAGCGAGATTTTGAAAGGGACTTGAAAACCCTTATCACTGACTCCTCTTTTGCTTTATGGATATGAAGTGACTCTTTTATTCATGTTTTTTCTCTACCATATATTCTTGTTTCCTTCTGGTGAAGTCTTGTTAGACCCAAAATAATAGGACCAATATTGGAATCTCCAAATGTGTGAGTGAAAAGAAAACTTTCCACCTATAAGTTGATTTTGTCAGATAATTGTCATGTTAATAGAAATCCAACACACCGAGTCATTCCTCTTTCATCTAAGTAGGCAGACATTATGTGACTTTAACTTTCATTTTAATTTTGTGGCTCCCTAATATTTAATCAAGATTTTTTTTAAATCTAGTGTTGTTTTCTGAATCTGTGCATTTGATTTTTCTTTCTTTTGTTGTGATTTTGTACCACTCTTTAACCAAGTAATTCACAAAATTGTTTGTTTTTTTAACACATATTGCAAACATAGTGAAGAAATTGTCATGATTTATATCAATACAATAGTATTAATTAATGAATTATATAATACAGATGGATCAGAAGCAACCGAGAAATTGGTAACATTGTCTTAAGTGAACACAGCCTTAATTAGTACTTCACTGACCCTGAAAATCACTTCCACTCAGCTACTTTGCAGAGACAGCACCCATTTTCTATATCACTTCTCAAATTCTGCATGTGTTATTTTCGGTCTCCTCATACTTTCTCCATGACAATGACCCTTTAATGCTTATCTAGAATAAGCCAAACTTGTATTCTGCAGGGTTATATGTCTCCACGCCACTTTCATGGATGTCAGTCATTTGAGCTTTCTCTTTAACAACTATGCTATTTGGAGTAAATTTTCATTTTTTTCTTCTCTTCTTTTTCCTCCTCCTCCTTCTCCTCTTCCTCCTCCTCCTCTTCCTCCTCCTCCTTCTCCTCCTCCTCTTCCTCCTCCTCCTTTTCTTTTTTTAAGCTATAAACTTATTTTCTACTCAGAATTCATTAATGCAATGATCAGACCAAGCAAATTTTTAATTTTTCCTTGCTCAGCTTTAGAAAAATACTTGAATTCAGAAGCATGACTACAACTGACTGTTAGCTTTGTATTTGATGACTGATAGATTCCAGAACAAGTCTTGTTGCCTGTGTTAGGGTAACACCAATTAAACTGTTACATACAAATGTGTATATCCATGTGAATGTATAAAAGTTTCACATACATAAATATATATCCCCATAATTAAATGCAATATATTATATACTAATTAACATATTTATAAATACATTATTAATTATTACTATTAACAGTTGATCTTGTTATTGATAATATTTTAATTGAATATTTATTATTTGCTTTGCAAATGTTATCCCCTTCCCTGTTTCTTGTCCATAAACCCCCTATCCCATCACCCCTTCCCCTGCTTCTATAAGGGTGTTCTCCCTCCCTAACCACCCACCCCTTCCTCCCTCACCGCCCTGATATTTCCCTACACTGGGGCATCAAGCCTTGGCAGAACCAAGGGCTTCTCCTCCCATTGATGCACAACAAGGCCATTCCTATGTTACATATACAGCTGGAGCCATGAGTCTGTCCATGAATATTCTTTGGATGGTGTTTTAATCCCTGGGATCTCTGTTTGGTTGATATTGTTTTGCTTACGGTGTTGCAAACCCCTTCAGCTCCTTCAATCCTTTCTCTAACTTCTCCATTGGGAACTCCATTCTCAGTTCAAAGGTTGGCTGCGAGCATCTGCCTCTGTATCTGTCAGGCTCTGGCAGAGCCTCTCAGGAGACAGCTATGTCAGGCTCCTGTCAGCTTGCACTTCTTGGCATCAGCAATAGTGTCTGGGTTTGGTGGCTGTATATGGAATGGATCCCCCAGGTGGGGCAGGCTCTGGATGGCCTTTCCTTCAGTCTCTGCTCCAAATTTTGTCTCTGTATTTCCTCCTGTGAATATTTTTGTTCCACCTTCTAAGAAGTACTGAAGAATCCACATTTTGCTCATCCGTTTTCTTGAGCTTCATGTGGTCTGTGGATTGTATCTTAGGTAATCTGAGCTTTTGGGTTAATATCCACTTATCAGTGAGTACACACCATGTGTGTTCTTTTGTGTTTGGGCTAACTCACTCAGTATAATATTTTCTAGTTCCATCTATTTGTCTGTGAATTTCATAAAGTTATTGTTTTTAAGTTGAGTAGTACTCCATTGTGTAAATGTACCACATTTTCTGTATCCATTCCTCTATTGATGGCATCTGGTTTTTTCCAGCTTCTGGCTATTATAAATAAGGCTGCTATGAACATAGTGGAGCACGTGTCCTTGTTATATGTTGGAGAATCTTTTGGGCATATGCCCAAAGTGGTATAGCTGGGTCCTCAGGTAGTACTATGTCTAATTTTCTGAGGAACCTCCAGACTGATTTCCAGAGTGGTTGTACCAGCTTGCAACAATAGAGAAGTGTTCTATTTCTACACTTCTTCACCAGCATCTGTTGTCATCTGAGTTTTTGATATTAGCCATTCTGACTGGTGTGAGATGGAATCTCAGGGTTTTTTTATTCACATTTCCCTGATGACTAAGGATGTTGAACATTTCTTTAGGTGCTTCTCAGCCATTCGATATTCCTCAGTTTAGAATTCTTTGTTTATCTCTGTATCTCATTGTTAATAGGATTATTTGATTCTCTGGATTCTAAATATATGGGGATATATATTAACATATGGGGAGAGCAGAACATAGGTGACATGAAGGAAAGGGGAAAATAACAGGGATGAAAGCCTGAATGGAGGAGGGGTAGGAAGGTAGGCCTGAGGAGACTATTAGTTAGGAATAACTGACAATAAGCATGTTTGAAATCAACAACAGGAAATTGTGAGGCCTGAATGTCACTGCACCTAGATCTAAATATACAGAAAATGTTCACCCAGAAACTTGTGTTCATAGGCTCCTAGATCTTTTATATTTTTTTTATTTATTTTTTATTTCTGTCTAATTTTGAGACACTCCGTAGAACAAAGTTGGGGTTTTTTTTAGTTGTTTGTTTGTTTTTCTCATCTGAATGAAAGCTCCCATTAGGCTGGACCATTCTCAGAACACTTTTCAAATGAATGTGAAACTTTTTTCTCTCCTATGTTGAATGAGCAGAGGGTACATTCCTTATACTTAAAACACCAAATGTATGAACATTTTCTGGTATTTGAGATTGAGTTACCTTACCTGGTAACTTTATGTATTTCTAAAGAGGTCAGTCAGCTTGTTCATAGCTTATTAATTCATGTGTTTGTCCATCAACCACATCCAAACCTCTGAGAAGTAAGACAGATAATTTCTTTGGAAATAATAAATGGGTATGGATGGTACAAAAGAAGTTACTTGTGCATTTGGTTCTTAAGTAATGATAGTATCTTGGTTTAGATGATATAAGTTCTTTGGAGAACTTCTTTTTTATCTTATGTCTTCAATTGGGTTCTCTTGCCATCCAAAATGGAAATCAGAAAAAAAGATGGAGATTCAAATGTTAGTTTTCTTCCTGACTTCTACATAATATAGCCCCAAAGTAATCATGAAAATGACCATTTATAAAATTATATACACCAATCTCTGTCTAGACCTTGAGGATTATTTAGTTCATAAATAGAACTTGACAGCTTAACTTTGCAGAATAAAGCAATTTTCTCTACTGAACTTTTTTGAAACTACTTAGAATCAGATTTTGAAGTTTTGTGGTTAACTCTATTTTCTTGTTGTTTGTTTGTTTGTTTGCTTATTTTCCTACCCTTTTTATTTCTGTTTAGAATGTGGAAAATACAGAGTGGAAAGACTGACCCTCTGAGGATTGTTAGCTGCTGAAACAATACTTCTGATCTGTCAGACTGGCAATATCTGTTATTAGGGAGCCTTTTTTGCCAGCATGTGACACTGAGTATACTGTGTTCAAACACAGCAAATAGTTCTTCCTGAAGTTTGCGGAAGGTATGGAGACCAAGGCAAATGTGCACCATGTATGAAGAAAGAAGGGCCAGAGAATTGCCAATTTCCAGTCAACTGGCAGAGCCCATTCAAAATCTTAAATTTGAACCAGTTGTCCCTCACTAAACAAAATACAGCAAATTATCTGGTTCTTTCCAGGCGTAAGTGCTAGAACCTTAAGGCTACATTCTGATGTTCTTGCCTGATGGGAGACTTTGTGGAAATCATCAGTCAACAAATTTCATGGTTTAAGTGTCTGATTTCATGCCTGCTTACATTTATCCACATGTCATGTTGAGACTACAGAGTACATGCTATATCTGGGACACTCAGAGGCTCTCTCTCAGTTGTTCTCTGGGAGCTTCATGTCCAGAGGGTGTCCTCTGTAGCTATCCTTTTCATGCTTAGTATTGATGTGATTTCTCAGGCTACTTGACCCACAGCCATGTGAAAATAAAAACCATATAGTTGTTTTCAAATTTATTTCCCAGGTTTGCCTATTTTCAGGTTAACCCAGTATTGCTTGCTATATGCTGCTCGCTGGACCACAGTCTCATGTGGACCAGAGACATCCTACAACCTTATCTTTTCTAGGTTCTGCATTCAAAGATGACACTCTTTCTTAAGCACTTTAACCTTCTTCAACAGAATTCCTTATGTAGAGATTGCTTTTCTCCCTTCTCTTTTTGAGTCCTCATATTGTATCCCTACAACCACTATCAGAGGAACATTCAGGAACTGCCCCCTGCAATATGTTTTTAATTGAAATAGAAATGCATCACTTTATTCTTCCCCATCTACAGCCCCTCCCAGTTACTCTGCCTAGGACCCCTTCAATGCCTCCACATCAAGTTGATGATATCTTTGTCTTTATTATTGTTATACACATATAGATAGATATACATAGATATAGATACAGATACAGGGATGAATACAGATACACTTTCAAGGCTAACCAATCAATGCTAAACAACCAATAAGGGACCTCATCTTTGAGAGAGTATAATTCTCCTTCTCCCAGAAGTTTTTTTTCTAGAACTGAGATTCTGGACTTCCTCACACACATTAATATATCAGGAAATGTGGCTTCAATCCAAACTTCTATTTCGATGAAAGATGGAAGCTGAGGTTCCCAATGGTTTCATTTACCTCAATGATGTAGGGACTCATACTCATGAGTATCAGGTTTTCTTGTGAGACTATTGGCTGAGGACCTTCAGTGGTCTGTGAGTCTTCAGTAGAACAGCAGTTCCTTTGAGATCTCTGGCACTCTGGTAATGGACTGCATGCATTTCATCTCTGGTGTTGGCACATTACCATTTTATTTTACTATATGTTTCACAATTGTGACCTAGAAACCATTCTTTCCTGTCAGTACTGAAGGCAGCTTATAAGTCAGTATTGTTGCTGGGCGACAGACTCCAGTGTTCTAGGTTTAACAATGTGAATCTGAATAGATCCCAGGACTTCAAGAACTTTAACTAGATTTCTATTTTTATCATGCCAACCATTATGGGTTGATTATGGTTTCATATTTTTAAGTAATTTTGCTTCTCTTTCCATTTCTCAACTAGCTGGGAAATGCCTCAATGAGTCAGTAGCCCTGATTTCCTTTTGTTGTTGTTTCTTGCTTGATTCTACTCTACCTTAACTTCCACCACTCACTCACCAGATTTGACACTCATAATCTTGCAGTATTTCTGACTATGGCTTAGAGTTTTGCTTAAAGAACCCCCCTAATTTCCATGACATTTGTAGACTAATAGAAAAGCATAATATTTGCTATTGGCAAGTATTTAGTTTGCACTAATTGACTGACTGAATTCATGAATGAGTTTCATGAACTCAAATATTAGTTCATATCACAGGGTGACATACATATATATAATTAAAATGCCTACATTGAGTCCATGGAATTCTAAGTCATGAAAAAGGCTACTCTGCTGGCTACAGACTCTTCCAAATGAACAATAAATTCAGCAAAATTGGATCTAGTAGTATGGGGCTGGTCAAGAAAGGTAGTGCTAATAGGGCAGGACTTACCTTTCAAATTGGCGTAAAATGGTAGGGACACATAAAGAAATAGCCACTGTTCTGTAAATCTTAATTTACATGATGTTCTATTGATCAGATACTTATATAATGTTTTATGTAGGCCAAAAGTGCTCTTAGCTTTTGAAATGCTAATCTTCATCATTCCAAGAGTCCTGTGAATTAGATAGTTTGGTTTTTATTTCCATTTAACATATAAGAAGATTGGAGGTTGGTGGCCAGAGCTGACCCAGTCAAACAGCTCTCTGTAGCCAAAACTCATGGGGGAGAGCTCTGGACTCTCAGAAGTTCAGATAATCCTGAGAGATCAGGGGAGACCACCACTTCTGCTCACATACCAGGTCCAAGAGGAACCCAACTACAGCCCTCTGGGCACAGGAACCTAGGAGCAGTCAGGAAGAGGATACTTCCAGACTCTGCCTACACCCAGAGCTGAAAGCCAGTCACCAGGAGTGCTGACACACTTGACCACCACTTCTGCTCCAAGGGACCCACTGGAGAAATCAGAACACACAAACTCAGGAATAGTCTAGGACAGAACTCCAGATTTCTGCCTGTGCCTGGAGCTGACCCAATACAACAGCTCTCTGTACCCCAATCCTGTGGTGAGGGAGAGCTGGACTTGTAGAAGTGTGGACAATCCTGAGAGCTCAGAAGAGACTACTACTTCTGCTCACATTCCTGGCCCAAGAGGAACTATGCCATCTGGAAACAGGAACCTAGGAGGAGTCAGGGAGAGGATATTTCCAGACTCTGCTAGAGCCCAGAGCTGAAACAAGTCAGAAGAAGTACTGACAAACTGGAGAGCAGAGGTAAGAACACTACTTCTGCTCTGAGGGACCTGTCTAAAGCCCTCAGGATGCAAGAACCCAGGAGTAGTATAGGTAAGGACCCCTCCAGTTTTTCCCTATGCCCAGAGCTGACCCAATCACACAGCTCTCTGTACACAAATACCACTGGGAGAAAGCTGGTCTCCAGGTGACACACAGAGTTACAAGAGGGTCAAGCCACTGTCAGAAACAGTAAGACCAACTAACACTAGAGACAACCAGATGGTGAGAGGCAACCTAAAAAACAAAAACCAAGACTACTTTGTATCATCAAACCCCAGTTCTTCTACCACAGCAAATACTTGATATTCAAACACACAGGAAAAGCAAGATTTGGATTTAAAACCACATCTTAAAGAAATATAGGACAACACAGGTAAACAACTAGAAGCCTTTACAGAGGACACACAAAAATCCCTTAAACAATTACAGGAAAACAGAACCAAACAGATGAAGGAATTGAACAAAACCATCCAGGATCTAAAAATGAAATTAGAAACAATAGAGAAATCACAAAGGGAAACAACCCTGGAGAAAGAAAACCTATGAAGGAGATCAGGAGTCTTAAAATCAAGCATCATCAACATAATATGAGATAGAAGAGAGAATCTCAGTGTAGAAGATACCATAGAAAACATTGACACAACCATTAAAGAAAATGTAAGATAGAAAATGCTCCTAACACAAAACATACAGGAAATCCAAGACAAAATGAGAAGAACTAACCTAACAATAATAGGTATAGAAAAAAGCAAATATACACAACTTAAAGGGCCACTAAATATCTTCAACAAAATTATAAAAGAAAACTTCCCTAAGCTAAACAAAGAGATGCCCATAAACATACAAGAAGTGTACAGAATTTCAAATATACTGGACCAGAAAAGAAATTCCTCACATCACATAATAGTCAAAGCAGCAAATGCACAAAACAAAGAAATATTCAAAGCAGTAAGGGAAAAAGTCAAGTAACATATAAAGGCAGACCTATCAGAATTCCAGCAGACTTCTCAACAGAGACTATGAGAGCTAGAAGCCCCTGGGCAGATGTCATACAGACCCTAAGAGAACACAAATGCCAGCCCAGGCTACTATATCCAGCAAAACTCTCAATTAACATAGATGGAGAAACAAAGATACTCCGTGACAAAACCAAATATACACAATATTGTTCTGCAAATCCAGCCCTAAAAAGGATAATAGATGGAATACTCCAACACAAAGAGGGAAACTATACCTTAGAATATGCACAAATGTAATTTTCTTGCAAAAACTTCAAAAGATAAGAGCCACAAATACATAATTCCACCTCTAACAACAAAAATAACAGGAAACAGCAATCACTATTCCTTAATACTTTTTAACATCAATGGGATCAATCCCCCAATTAAAAGTCATAGACTAACAGACTGGATACATAATAAAGAGGACCCACCATTTTGCTGCATCCAGGAAACACACCTCAGTGACAAATGCAAACACTCCCTCAGAGAAAAAGGCTGAAAACTTTCTAAGTAAATGGTAACAAAAACCAAGATGGAGTAGCCATTGTAATATAGAAAAAAAATCTAAATTCAACCAAAAGTTATTAATAAAGATAAGGAAGGACACTTTTTTATTCATCAAAGAAAAAAACCCACCAAAATGAACTCTCAATACTGATTATCTATGCTCCAAATGCAAGGGTACCTACATTCATAAAAGAAACCTTACTAAAACTGAAAGCACACATTGTACCTCACAGAATAATAGTGGAAGAATTCAACACCCTACCTCATCAATGGGCAGATCAGGAAAACAGAAACAAAACAGAGATAGAGAAGCTAATAGAAGTTATGATCCAAATGGATTTAACAGATATCTATAGAAAATTATATCCTAAAACAAAAGAATATACCTTCTTCTCAGCACCTCATGGTACCATCTCCAAAACTGACCAGATAATTAGTCACAAAACAGGCCTCTACAGATACAAGAAGATTGAAATAATCCCATGTATTCTATCAGACCACCATGGATTAAGGCTGTTCTTCAATAACAACGACAGCAACAACAACAACAACAAAAACAACAACAACAACAAAACAAAACAGAAAGTCCACATATACATAGAAGTTGAACAACACTCTACCCAATAACAAATTAATCAAGGAAGAAAAAAAGAAATTAAAGATGTTTTAGAATTTTATGAAAATGAAGACAAAACATACCCAAACTTATGGGACACAATGAAAGCAGTGCCAAGAGAAAAACTCTTAGCTCTGAGTGCCTCCAAAATAAAACTGGAGAGATAATACACTAGCAGCTTGACAGCACACAAAAGGCTCTAGGACAAAAAGAAGTAAATACACCCAACAGGAGTAGATGGCAGGATATAATCAAAATCTGGGATGAAATCAACCAAGTAGAAACTAAAAGGACTATACAAAGAATCAACAAAACCAAGAGCTAGTTCATTGAGAAAACCAACAATATAGATAAACCCTTAGCCAACCTAGCCAGAGGGCACAGAGAGATTATCTAAATTAACAGTATCAGAAATGGAAAGGGAGTCATAACATAAGAAACTCAGGAAATTAAAAAAAATATCATATCCTACTACAAAAGTCTATACTCAACAAAACTGAAAAATCTGGATGAAATGGACAATTTTCTAGACAGATACTGGGTACCAAAGTTAAATCAGGAGCAGGTAAACCATCTAAAAAGTGCTGTAAACCCTAACGAAATAGAAGCAGTTATTAAAAGTCTCCCAACCATAAAAAGCCCAGGACCATATTGATTTAATACTGAATTCTATCAGACCTTCAGAGAAGACCTAATACCAATACTCTTCAAACTATTCCACAAAATAGAAAAAAAAAGGAACACTTCCCAATTTGTTCTTTGAAGTCACAATTATACTTATACCTACACCACAAAGACCCAACAAAGAAAGAATTTCAAACCAATCTCCCTTATGAACATGGATGAAAAATGCTCAATAAAATTCTTGCAAACTGAATCCAAGAACACATCAAAGCAATTATTCACCACGATCCAGTAGGCTTTATCCTAGGGATGTAGGGATTTATCAATATATGGAAATCTATCAATGTAACCCACTATATAAATAAACTCAAAGAAATAAACCTACGGATCATCTCATTAAATGCTGAGAAAGCATTTGACAAAATTCAACACTTCTTCATGTTAAAAGTCTTGGAAGAACAAGAGTTAAAGATCATACATAAACACAGTAAAAGCAATATACAGCAAATCAGTAGTCAATATAAAACTAAATTAGAAGAAACTTGAAGCAATCCCACTAAAATTAAGGACTAGGCAAGGCTGCTCACTCTCTCCCTAACTATTCAGTATAGTACTTGATGTCCTAGCCAGAGCAATTAGACAACAAAAAGAGGTTAAAGGGATACACATTGGAAAGGAAGTAGTCAAAATATCACTATTTGTAGATGGTATGATTGTATACTTAAGTGACCCTAAAATTTTTCTAGACAGATACATGATACCAGAGTTAAATCAGGATCAGATAATGCATCTAAACAATCCCATACCTCCTAAAGAAATAGAAGCAGTCATTAAAAGACTATCAACCAAAATAAGCATAGGATTATGTGTGTTTCTTGCAGAATCCTGTCAGACCTTTATGGAAGACATAAAACCTGTAATGTCCAAACATTGCCACAAAAGACAAAAAGTAGGAACACTACCCAATTCCTTCTATGAAGTCACAATTATGCTTCTACCTAAACCACACAAAGACCCAATAAAGAAAGAGGACTTAAGATCAATTTCCCATATGAGTACTGATGCAAAAATACTCATTAAAATTTTCACAAACAGAATCCACGAACACATCAGAATGATTGTCCATCATGATCAAGTAGGCTTCATCCCCAGGATGCTGGGATGGTTCAAAATATGGAGAGTCATCAACACAATCCACTATATAAACAATCTCAAAGAAAAAATCCACAAGAAAAAATGGAGAAGCATTTTGAACATATGGGAAGTGGGAAATTTTTTCTGAAAAGAAAAAAAAAAAACACCAATGTCCTATGCTCTAAGATCAAGAATCAACAAATGGGACCTCATAAAATTGCAAAGCTTCTGTAATGCAAAGGACACTGTCATTAAGGACAAAATGGCAACCAACAGATTGGGAAAAGATCTTCACCAATCCTACATCTGATAAAAAAAAAGGGGGGGCTAATATACAATATATACAAAGAACTCAAAAAGTTAGACTCCAGAGAGTCAATGACCCTATTAAAATGGGGTACAGAGCTAAACAAAGAATTCTAGACTGAGGAATATCGAATGTCTGAGAAGTACCTAAAGAAATTTTCAACATCCTTAGTCATCAGGGAAATGCAAGTCAAAACAACCCTGAGATTCTACCTTGCACTAAGGTACCTTTAATGCCTAAGATCAAAAACTCAGGTAAAAACAGATACTGGTGAGGCTATGGAGAAATAGCAATACTCCTCCATTGTTGGTGGGGTTGAAAGCTTGTACAACCACTCTAGAAATCAGTCTGGAGGTTCCTCAGAAAATTGGATATAGTCCTACCTGAGGACCCAGCTCTACCACTCTTGGGCATATACCCAAATGATGATCCAACATAAACCATGGACACATGCTCCACTCTGTTCATAGCAGCCTTATTTATAATAGCCAGAAACTGGATAGATCCCAGATGTCCTTCAGCAGAGGAATGTATATAGAAAATGTGGGACATCTACACAATGGAGTACTCAACTATCAAAAAACAATGGCTTCATAAAATTCATAGGCAAATGGAATGGATGGAACTAGAAAATATCATCCTGAGTGAAATAACCCAATCACAACCCCCCTCAAAAAAAACCAAAAAACAAACTGCACATGGTATGCAATCACTGATAAATGAACATTAGACCACATGAAGCTCAAGAAGAAGGATGACCAAAGTGTGGAGGTCCACACTTAGAAGGGGGAAGAAAAATATTCATAGCAGGTTTCTTAGGTTTTCTATTCCCGCACAAACATCATGACCAAGGAGCAAGTTGGGGAGGAAAGGATTTATGCAGCTTACACTTCCACATTGCTGTTCATCACCAAAGTCAGGACTGGAACTCAAGCAAGTCAGGAAGCAGGAGCTGATGCAGAGGCCATGGAGAGATGTTACTTACTGGCTTGCTTCCCCTGGCTTACTCAGCTTGCTTTCTTATAGAACCCAAGATCACCAGCCCAGGGTCAGCACCACCCACAAGGGGCTGGGTTCTCCTGCTTTGATCATTAGTTGAGAAAATGCCTTACAACTGGGTCTCATGATAGCATTTCCGCAACTGAGGCTCCTTTTCTGTGATAACTCCAGTTTGTATCAATTTGACTCACAAAACTAGGAGGAGATATGGAGATGAAGTTTGGAGCAATGGCTGACAGTATGGACTTTCAAAACCTGCCCCACCTGGGGATCCAGCCTGTATAGGTACAGTCACCCAAACCAGACAATATCGCGGATGCCAAGAAGTGCATGCTGACAGAAGCCTGGTATAACTGTTTCCTGAGAGGCTCTATCAGAGCACAACAAATACAGAGTTGGATGCTTGCACCCCACCATTAAACTGAGAACAGGGTCCTCATTTGAGGCGTTAGAGAAAGGACTGTAGGAATTCAAGGGGCTGAAGGGGCTTGCAACCCCATAAGAACAACAATACCAACCAACCAGAGCTCCCAGGGACTAAACCACTACCCAAAGATTATACATAAAAACACCCATGGCTCTAGCTGCATATATAGCAGAGGATGGCCTTGTTGGGCACCAATGAGAGGAGATGCCCTTGCTCCTGCCAAGGCTGCCCCCAACTCAGTCTAGGGGAATGTCAGGGCAGTGAAGTGGGAAGGGGTGGGTGTTGAGTGGGGAACACCGTAATAGAAGATTGAGGAAGGGGGAATGTGATATGGGGTTTATGGAAAGAAACCAGGAAAGGGAACTACAGTTGAAATGTGAATAAAAAGATATCCAAATAAAGAAAATAAAGAACATTGGAGAACAGGTAAATGAGGCCACATACCCCTAATAGGAGGAAAAAATCAGGGTTCAGGTTAGACTTAATTAATTCACTATGTCATCTTCCTAACAGGAAGTTATCATCAGTGGATCACTTTCAGGATGAATCATGTCAGCTCCTTTCTATGCTCCACCATTGTGGTTTCAACATAGCGAGGAAGACAATATGAACTAGTAAGTGGTAGCTCTTTTCTTCTTCTCCACTTTTCCCAACTTTGTAACACCTCACCGTACAAGATAATCTCATTTTCTTGGTGTGGGAGTTGGAGTCACTGGCTCCCGATGTGCAGATGTTAGCATTAGAGGAACCCTGAGCTAAGAAATGTTAGATATTGAGTGCCGCATGCATTCTACCTTGAGTTTCCTGCAGGATCTTTGAATAAAATTACAAGTTCTATAGCCATACAATTCTTTACCTAGATAACAAAGACGTTGGCCTCCAGTCATTACCACTATGTTTCTTATTGTCAGACACTCTGTGATTCTGCAATATAAAGACTCCACTCAACCACTTTTGCAAATGCTTCGAAAATATTTATAAAACAACTTAAAATGACAGATCCAGTTTCAACTCCTTGAATTTCAAAAAGCGAACTCTTCAGTTTTGTTTTCTCACATTTTTTTTGTTTATAAACATGTCCTTAGTTTTGCACAGGGGTGAGGAAAGCTTCACACTGAGTGACCGAATTTTACTTTAAAAAATTATTTTATATTATGTTATTTTGCTTAATCACAATTTAAATGTCACAATACAAATCAGAATAGTCCAAAATAGTGCAAAGACTGTCAAGATTTAAAAAAAAATCACAGGAATTTCCTGTATTTTCACAACTATTTAACATATGCCAGATGGAGAAATAATGCATTGCTTCCTGTGGAAACAGGGCAGTCAGCAAGGCAGCATTTCACACATAGGAATGCTGTCTTTAATCTCTGAACCACCCCTGGATTTGTTGAGGGAAGCTTCAAGTTGACTCTCTAGTTTCATGGCAGGGAGTTGCCATGTGCATCAGAGGGCTGATGGAACTTCTGCCATGTGTAGGTGTTGTGGGGATTTCAGGGATAGAGGCTGCGCAACCAACTTGAAGGGATTTCAATCTTGGGAAAGGACAGCCATGGCTGACTGACTATAGACCTGGGAGGTTGAGGATGTGAGCTATGGTTCAGGTGGGGTCACCAGCTTGGAGCTTTTCAGGCCTGCCTGGGAGACAGAGAAACCTTAGAGAAACTTGAAACCAGACTTCTTAGCTCAGGATTCCTTTGGGAATGACAACCTCTTTCTGCTCTGTTGTATCATCATCTTGTTACCATTTATCACACTGTAAGGGCCTCTGCTTTCCTGTCTGAACCTGTTGTGTGCCTAAAGTTGACAGATTTCCATGTTGTGGTCTCAAATGTGGTACACATTGAGTGCGTCCCACTCATCCTTACCTGTTCCCTCTTGAGCAGCTCACATGCACACTTTACAAATGCTCTGTCTTCAAACTGTATAGAAACCGATCATGCAGCTCCCTAAATGAAGCCATCGCTTACTCTATGGCTCTAGTTCTCTATACCATCACCACCATCTGTTATTTTCCACCTGCATCCTTGCTCACTCTCCAATTCTCCAATCATAATTCCCAGAATACTCTCCTTTACCAGATATCTCTTCAGCTTACAGGGGTTTGTTTGGTTAGGGTCTTCCTTACTTACATACATTCTTTCTTTCTTGTCTTTTTTTCTTTTTTGCTTGCTTGTTTCCTTGTTTGTTTTGTTTTTTTTTAATTAGTTTTTTGGGGAATATTTTTATTTACCTTTCAAATGTAATCCCCTTTCCCCAAGTGGGGCAGGCTCTGAATGGCCATTCCTTCAGTCTCTGCTCCAAACTTTGTCTCCATATTTCCTCCTATGAATATTTTTGTTCCTGCTTTCAAGGACTGAAGCATCCTAACTTTAATCATCCTTCTTCTTGAGCTTCATTCATGTGGTCTGTGGATTGTATCTTGGACAATCTGAGCTTTTGAGCTAATATCCACTTATCAGTGAGTGCATAACATGTGTGTTTTTCTGTGATTGTGATTGGGTTACCTCACTCAGGATGATATTTTCCAGTTCCATCCATTTGCCTATGAATTTCATAAAGTCATTGTTTACAATTGCCGAGTAATATTCCATTGCGTAGATAAACCATATTTTCTGTATCCATTCCTCTGTTGAAGAGCATCTGGGTTCTTTCCAGCTTCTGGATATTATAAATAAGGCTGCGATGAACATAGTGGAGCATGTGTCTTTTTTATATGATGGGGCATCTTTTGGGTATATGCCCAAGAGTGGTATAGCTGGGTCCTCAGGTAGTACTATGTCCAGTTTTCTGAGGAACCTCCAGACTGATTTCCAGAATTGTTGTACCAGTCTGCAATCCCACCAACAATGGAGGAGTGTTCCTCTTTCTCCACATCCTCACCTGCATCTTTTGTCACCTGAGTGGTTTTGTTGTTGTTGTTGTTGTTGTTGGTGGTGGTGGTGGTGGTGGTGGTGGTGGTGGTGGTGATGGTGGTGGTGGTGGTGGTGGTGGTTGTTTTGTTTTTTATCTTAGCCATTCTGACTGGTGTGAAGTGAATCTCAGGATTGTTTTGATTTGTATTTCCCTGATAACTTAGGATGTGGAACATTTCTTTAGCTGCTTCTCAGCCATTCAATATTCCTTAGCCAAGAGTTCTTTGTTCATCTCTGTACACCATTTTTATTAGGGGTATTTGATTCTCGGGAGTCTAACTTCTTGAGTTCTTTGTACATTTTGGTTATTAGCCTTCTATCAGATGTAGGATTGAAGTTGGCTACTGGTTTGCTGTATATTGCTTTTAATATGTTTAGGTATGGGCTTAAAATCCTGATTTTTCCAAGACTTTTAACATAAAGGGGTGTTGACTTTTGTGAAATGCTAGCTCAACATATGGCAAGCTATTTTTTTCATATTTTTTCTTTGCTTTTCTTTATATACAGGATTACATTGATGAATTTCTATATATTGAACCATCCCTGCATCCCTGGGATGAAGCCTACTTGATCATGATGGATGATCTTTTAGATGTGTTCTTGATTTCGGTTTCTGAGAACTTTATTGAGTATTTTTGCATCGATATTCATAAGGGAAATTGATCTGAAGTTCTCTTTCTTTGTTGGGCCTTTGTGTAGTTTAGGTATAAGCATAATTGTGGATTCATAGAAGGCATATGGTAGTGTTTCTTCTGTCTCTCTTTTGTGGAATAGTTTGGACAGTATTAGTATTAGGTCTTCTATGAAGCTCTGATAGAATTCTGCAGTAAACCCATCTGGTCCTGGGGTTTTTTTGGTTGGGAGACTTTTAATAACTGCTTCTATTTCTTTAGGGATTATGGGACACTTTAGATGGTTTATCTTATCCTGATTTAACTTTGGTACCTGGCACATGTCTAGAAAATTGTCCATTTCATCCAGATTTCCAGTTTTGTTGAATATAGTTTTTGTGGTAGAATCTGGTGATTTTTAAAAATTTCCTCAGATTCTGTGGTTATGTCTCCCTTTTCATTTCTGATTTTGTTAAATTGGATCCTGTCTCTGTGCCCTCTGGTTAGTCTGGCCAAGGGTTTATCTATCTTGTTGATTTCCCCCAAAGAACCAGCTCCTGGCTTTGTTGATTCTTTGTATAGTTCTTTTTGTTTCTACTTGGTTGATTTCAGCCCTGATTTTGATTATTTCCTGCCCTCTACTCCTTTTGGGTGTATTTACTTCCTTTTGTTCTAGAGCTTTTAGGTGTGCTGTTAAACTGCTAATGTATGCTCTCTCCAATTTCTTTCTGGAGGCCCTCAGAGCTATGAGTTTTCCTCTTAGCACTGCTTTCATTGTGTTTCCCATAAGTTTGGAAATGATTTGCCTTCATTTTCATTAAATTCTAAAAAGTCTTTAATTTCTTTGTTTATTTTTCCTTGACCAAATTATCACTGAGTAGAACATTGTTCAACTTCCATGTATATGCGGGCTTTCTGACGTTTTATTTTTTTTTTGTTGTTATTGAAGCCCAGCCTTAGCCCAGTAACGTCTGTTAGTTACTCTATGTCTCTGTTTTGATTCTGTGTCTATGATCTGTCCATTGATGAGAGTGCAGTGTTGAAGTTTCCTACTATTATTGTGTGAGTTGCAGCGTGTGCTTTGAGCTTTAGTAAGGTTTCTTTTATGAATGTAGGTGCCCTTGCATTTGGAGCATAGATATTCAGGATTGAGAGTTCATCTTCATGGATTTTTCCTTTTATTACCATGAAGTGTCCTTTATATTTTTGATAACTTTTGGTGGAAAGTTGATTTTATTTGATATTACAGTGGCTACTCCAGCTTGTTTCTTGGGACCATTACTCTGAGGTAGTATCTGTCTTTATCATTGAGCTGTGTTTCCTGTAAGCAGCAAATTCTGGGTCCTGCTTACATATCCAGTCTGCTAGTCTATGTCTTTTTACTGGGAAATTGAGTCCATTAATGTTAAGGGATATTAAAGAATAATTATTGTTGTTTCTTGTTATTTTTGTTGTTAGACGTGCTATTATCTTTATGTGGCTCTCTCTTTTTAGGTGTGTTGCAAGAAGATTATATTTGTACATTTTCTACTGTGTAGTTTCCATCCTTGTGTTGGAGTTTTCCAAGGATTATCATTTGTAGGCCTGGATTTGTGGAAAGATATTGTGTAAATTTGGTTTTGTCATGTAATATCTTGATTTCTCCATATGCTAATTGTGAGTTTTGCTGGGTATAGTACCCTGGGCTGGCATTTGTGTCATCTTAGGGTATGTATGCTGTCTGCCCAGGATAGTCTGGCTTTCATAGTCTCTGGTGAGAAGTCTAGTGTGATTCTGATAGGTCGGACTTTATATGCTAGTTGACCCTTTTCCTTTACTGCTTTTAATATTCTTTCTTTTGTACATTGTTTTTTAACTAGTATCTGATGGGGGCAATTTCTTTTCTGGTCTAATCTATTGGCATTCTGTAGGCTTCTTGTATGTTTATGGGCATCTCATTCTTTATGTTAGGGAAGTTTTCTTCCATAATTTTGTTGAAGATATTTACTGGCCCTTTAAGTTTGCAATCTTTGCTCTCTTCTATAGCTATTACTCTTAGGTTTGTTCTTCTCATTGTGTTCCAGTTTTTTCCTGGATAATTTAGGTTAGGAGCTTTTTGCTTTTTACATTTCTTTGACAATTGTGTCAATGTTTTCTATGGTATCTTTTGCCCCTGAGATTCATTTTTTCTATCTATTGTATTCTCTTGGTGATGCTTATGTCTATGACTCCTGATTTCTTTCCTATGTTTTTTTCTCCTTTGTGAGGTTGTCTTCTTTTGTGATTTCTTTATTGTTTCTATTTCCACTTGTAGATCCTTGATGGCACCTGTTTGGTTGTGTTTTCCTGTAATTCTTTAAGGGATTTTTGTGTTTCCTCTTTAAGAGTTTCTACTTGTTTACCTGTGTTGTCCTCTATTTCTTTAAGGGAGTTATCTATGTGCTTCTTAAAGTTCTCTATTATCATCATGAGTTGTGATTTTTAATCCAAATCTTGTTTTTCTGTTATGTTGGGTATCCAGATTTTCTTTGGTGGAAGAACTGGGCTCTGACAATGCCAATAGTCTTAATTTCTGTTGTTCAATTTCCTATGTTTGCCTCTTGTCATCTGGTTGTCTCTGGTGTTAGCTGGTCTTGCTGTCTCTGAGTGTGGCTTTACCTTCCTGTAAGCCTGTGCATCAGCTTTCCTGGAGACCAGCTTTCTCCCAGCCAGATCTGGGTACAGCTGTGGGACTGGGGCAGCTCCAGATACTGGCAGAAAACTTGTGGTCCTGTCCTAGACTGTTCCTTGGTGCCTGTGTCCAGAGGTCTCCATGCGAGTTCCTCTTGGGCCAGAAGTATGAGCAAATTTATTTTTGAACCCTGACCGCTCAGGATTGCATTTCTGAAAGTCCAACACTCTCCACCAGGGGATCTGGGTATAGAGATCTGTCAGACCCTCTCAGCTTCAGGCACAGGCAGAAACTGGAGGTATATGTTCCCAGAGTGTTCATGGGTTCCTGTGTCCTGAGAGTTCCAGTTGTGTCCCTCGGAGCAGAAGCACTGGTCTTACCTCTGCTCTCAGGTATGTCAGTGCTCCTGGCAACTGGCTTTTCACTTGTTTTGTTATTGTTGTTGTTGTTTTATAAACTTTGTATTTAACTGAGTCTCAGGACTTTGTGGGTTAGGTATGGTATAGTCAGGTAAGAGTACCCTGAGATCTCTCATTGCTAGTTGCAATAGCTAAAGGTCATAATAAGAGCCCCACATAAATACATATAATTGAGTAGCTACTTGACAGTCCCTGGTTGGATGGGTTTAGCTGGGCTCAAATAGAAAATCCAGGCCTTGATTTCTCTTTATGTGATTTATAGGGTCTCTTGCTCTGAACATGGCCTCTCTGTATTGGTCCTGTGATCCCTATGGTCAAAATCTTGACCAGAGATTTCTAGGTTTTTGACCTTTTATTCAGAAAATTGAAATAGAAGCTTACAAATACTGTGACATTAACAAGGAAACTTCTTAACAAAATATAAGACATGTCAGATACATTTCAGCAGTGACAGCGAGTGGAAAAGTACTGGACAACTTGAATATTATTCGGGGCTTCTGATTATGGGGCTCATGATAGGGAAGTTTGATAGCCATGAGATATAGCAAGGATGGTTGTCTGTTTTAATAGACAGATTAGGTTACATAAACTTAATTTTCTATTACACATGTCCCTTCCAACATATACTTGATATTAATCATGTGCATGTCCAATTATTCATAGACACAAGAAAATAAATAGAAGATTCTCCTCAAAGTTCATGTATAAGGTAAAATTTGCCTTATTATGCATGTGCCCAAAACTAGTTCAGGGTGGATTTGCCTTGCTATATTTATATCTGAATTTATTGGAAATACATTTGACTAGAATCTGTGCATATTTGATGGTGGTTAAGAATAATAGAAACTTATGTCATTGTTGGAAGTGGGGTGCTCATGTAGATTGATGCAGGTGGGAAGTCATAGGTTGCAAACAGGCTGCTGGGTGCATGGTTCTGACAGTGAAGCGTGGACAGTGCATGCAAAACCCAGATAGTTCCAGTGTTCTCTGCCTACTTCATCTCCAGTGGCTGAACTTCCAACATAGAATCTGGGATGGTGATTTTAATTTGTCAGCTTTACAACTAGTATTTGTCAATTTAGAATCATCTTGGAAGATAATCTCAGCAATGAATTATCTAGATTAGGTTGATCCATGACTATGCATGTGAGGGATTTTCTAAGGCACATTAAGGCAAGAAGACTCACCCTAAGTGTGGGTGACACAAGTTCATAGTTGGGGCCCTGGACTGCATAACAGAAGAGAAAGCAATATGAAGAATAGGCATGCACGGGTGTATTCTCTCTTTGTCTTCACTGTGGACATAGCTAGTTATGTCAAGTCCTTGCCTTGACTTCCCTACAGCGATGGACTATAACCGGAAATTTTTAGACAAATAACCATTTATCCCATAAACTATTTTTTATTTTTACTGTGTGTGTGTGTTTGTGTGTGTGTGTGTGTGTGTGTGTGTGTGTGTGTGTGTTTAGCAAGTCATGGGGCACAAAGCAATAAGTAGTGTTCCTTCATGGCTTCGGCATTATTCTTGTCCTAGGTGCTTGCCTTGAGTTCCTGACCTGACTTACCCTCAGTAATGGAGTGGTACTTGATACTTATAAGCTGTAATAAACCCTTTCCTCTCCAAGTTGTTTTTGGCCATGTTGTTCCATAATAGCAATAGAAACCCTAACTTAAATACTGCTTAAGCTACTACTTTAAAAGATACACACACACACACACACAAAAACACACACACACACACACACACACACACACACACATGCCCACATGCATGTATACATTGTCTTCAGAACTAATTGAGACAATTCATGTTATCCTTAGGACCAGGTTGCTACATTTTTAACAGCCACAGTTGTGTAGTTATGTGCAAGACCATGTTTACAGTTCAGTCCTAGAGACAGTGTCAAGTTGGTAAGTTAAAAGTATGCTTTCCTACATAGCCTCTTTGTGAATTGTGAATTCTTATTCTGCTTTGAGATAGGTAGGTAGGTAGATGTATGGGTAATATATTTCGAAGCCCTGTCTTTACTTGCCATAGTCTCTTCTGAGTTAATACTATATTTTGTTTTAGTTTCTTTTTCAGACATAAAATAAAATACACGTTGAGCCTCTGACGACCAGACACAGTTGAAATGACTGGCTCATTTATTAGATAATAATAAGGAATGTGTCCTATAAAGACTTCTGTGGTGTTCAGTAGATACACACAGCTTTATTAGTTTTTACCTTGAATTATATTTTTCTTTCAGCAAAAAGACAGCCATTCAGACAAGAGTAGGTCCTATTTAATTTTTATTTTTCTTCTTCTGTAGATCTTTTGTGAAATGACTCTTTATAATATACCGGCGAAGATTCTATTGGTGTGCCCTGTTTACTGCTGTGTGACATGTGACTTTAATTTTGTTTGATCATCAGTGAACAAACACATCTTTTCAACTCTCAATCTTTTGGTGAGCTGATATACTCTGTAATAGATTTTCCTTGTCCCATTGTGCTCTTCTATTACAAAATTAGTTAAAGATCCATTCTTACAAAATTGTGTAATTCTGTTCCTCTGTGTTATTGTCTGCTTAACCATAAATCTGGCATTTACAGTAGTGTTGTCTTCATTCTTCCTTTTACCCACATCACCACCCATTCATGTTCAAATGCTCAGAGACCCACTCCAAACTCTCCAAGGGGGCCACTGCTCCCTTGGCTCGGTGTTACAAGCCTCCCTGCCAGCTTGACAAAGACGAATCCAAGAAAACAGTGGCGTTGCATGAAGTTGTTTGTGTTCTGTAGTCCTCTTCAGGTGTCATCTTGTCTACAAATGTGCCTGTTGTGGTCTCTTTTTCTGTCTGACAGCTGCTTGCAACATGTAGTGTGTGGGGACAATTGAGCAAGCCTTTGCAATGCAGCTGACAATACAGAAGCTCTAGTTCTGGAAGGTCTTCCATTCTATCTGGCAGTGACTACAGGACAAGCTGCTCGCATTTTCTAGCCTTCTATTTGCAGCCGTGGAGGATTTCTTTTTCCTTTAATATGTGTAGGACACTTCCAACACACGCAAATGCATTTGAAAATGGCAGTAGCATTTAAGCGCCTGCTTCATTTGACAGAATTTGCAAATCACATATTCCCTTTCCTCAGTCTCAGTAACTCACAGGGTAGAACTATTTCCACATGTTTCAAGTTGTTCTCATTATTTTCATGAAGTTAAAACAAAAGAACGCCTCAGCTGTGTCTGTGACTTTAGTAGTCACTGAACTCCAACATCACTATAGCCTCTGGTTGGGTTCAATACCAAACACGTTGGCCTCATAGACAACTAGTTTCAAAAGAGGGCCTACTAAAAAGTTTTCCTTAAAACAGTCAGCTTAGTGCAAACTCAACTTTTAAAAATTCCTGAAAATAATTTCCACAAAGCAGTTCACCTAAAGTGAGTTTCCCCAGACAGCATGCAGTCAGAATGCTCCATGTCACGGCTGTGAAGAAAAGAACCTTCCTCCACCTAGACTCAAGTGCATATTACAACAAATATAACAGTTTCCACTGAACTGAACCCATCCCACAGCTCCCTGTACCCAAATCCTGTGGGGGAGAGCTAAACTCCAAAAAGTGCAGACAATCCTAAGACTCAGGACAGACTGCCACTTCTGCCCACTTCTGCCCACATTCCTGGCTCAAGAGGAAACTGCATGGTGCCTCTGGATGCAGCAATATAGGAGCAGTCAGCAGCAAGAACCGACTGGTTTCTTGCTGAGCCCAGAACTGAATTGAATCAGTACCGCAGCTCCCTGTACCCAATTCCCATAGGGGAGAGAGGTGGATCATCAGAAGTGCAGACACTCCTGAGAACCCAGAGTCGACAAATACTTTCTGCCCACATTCCTGACCCAAGAGGAAATTGCCTAGTGCCATCTGTGCCCCCTGGGCAGAGGGACCTAAGAGCAATCGGGGCAGGACCCTTCCAGTTTCTTCCTGTGCCAAGTGCTGAAAGCCAGTTGCCAGGAGCACCTACACACACCTGAGAGCAGAGCTCTATTTTCTCAGACCTGGATGAAAGAAAACAGGTCTATAGGAGTGTGGATACACCGGCCTACAGTAGGGCCAAGCCACTTTCACAGTCAGCAAGACATGCCAACACCAGAGACAACCTGATGGTGAGAGGCAGCACAGGAGCCTAAGCAACAGGAACCAAGACAACTTGGTATCATCAGAGCCTAGTTCTCCCACCAAAGCAAACACTGGATATCCCAACACACCGGAAAAGCAAGATATGGATTTAAAATCACATTTAATGATGATGATGATGATGATGATGATGATGATGATGATGATGATGATGATGATGATGATGATGATGGAGGACTTTAAGAAGGACATAAATAACTCCCTTAAAGAAATATAAGACAACACAAGTAAATAAATAGAAGCCCTTAAAGAGGAAACAAAAATGTCCCTTAAAGAATCCCTTAAAGAATTACAGGAAAATACAACTAAACAGGTAAAGGAAATCAACAAACCCATCCAGGATTTAAAAATGAAAATAGAAACAATAAAGAAAGCACAAAGAGAGACAAACCTGGAGATAGAAAACCTAGGGAAGAGATCAGGAAACATAGATGCAAGCATTACCAACAGAATACAAGAGATAAAAGAGAGAGTCTCAGGGTCAGAAGATGCCATAGAAAACATTGACACAACTATCAAAGGTAACATAAAATGCAAAACGCTCCTAGCACAAAACAACCAAGAAATCCAGGACATGATGACAAGATCAAACTTAAGGATAATAGGATATAGAAGACTCCCAACTTAAAGGGCCATTAAATATCTTCAACAAAATTATAGAAGAAACCTTCCCAACATAAAGAAAGATGCCTATAAACATACGAGAAGCAAACAAATCTCCAAATAGATTGGAGCAGAAAAGAAATTCCTCCAATCATATAATACTTAAAACACAATGCACAAAACAAAGAAAGAATTTTCAAAGCAGTAAGGGGAAAAGGACAAGTAACATATAAAGGCAGACCTATCAGAATTACACCAGACTTCTCACTAGAGTCTATGCAAGCCAGAAGATCCTGGGCAGATGTCATACAGACCCTAAGAGAACACAAATGCCAGCCCAGGCTACTATATCCAGCAAAATTCTCAATTAATATAGATGGAAAAACGAAGCTATTCCATGAGAAAACCAAATTTACACAGTATCTTCTACAAATCGAGACCTACAAAGTAAAGTAGATAGAAAACTCCAACACAAGGAGAGAAACTATACTCTAGAAAAAGCAAGAAAGTAATCTCCTTGCACTGAAATCAAAAGAAGAGAGACATACAAACATAACTCCATCTCTAAGAACAAAAATAACAAGAAACAATAATCACAATTCCTTAATATCTTGATACACCAGAGGAATCAGATGATGCCAAAGTCCTCAACATTGAATAAATTATATTTCAAAGGAAAAAATAGGAAACAAAAGAAAATGGTGAGAGTTCTTATCAAAAACTGGTGCTTTTCTAAAATATAGAGGACATAAAGACTCCTTCTTCCTGGAAGCTCAAATATATTTAGTGAATTAATTCTACATTAATCTGAGGTGAGTCAGCATCTTCATGATGTAGCATGAGGATGAACATATGTGTGAGAGGAAAGTGTGTATATCAAACCACAAGTGGGACATCAACCCCAAGGAGAAGAGAAAGCCATGACTCCAAAGGAGATGTTCCAAGCAGAGCCTTATGGAGAAAGGGTTCCACCATAACATCATTATCTGTTATTAATACTTCACTAAAATGCAAGCCATGGAAAATAGCCTGGAAGATCAATGTATGAGAATTCAATGTAGAATAGTGACTAGAGAGCTAAAATAAATGGTGAGATAAAATAAATAGGACATTGGTGACTAACTGAAATGCAGCTGTTTCTTAGAACGAAACCTCTCACTGAGTAGAAAGAATATCCCTGCGCTGTGATTTTTTTTTAAAGTGTCAAAGAAGACTTCAGAATAATGGAGAGATCTCCCATGCTTATGGACTGGTAGAATTAACATAGTAAAAATGGCCATCCTACCAAAGGCAATCCACAAAATCAACACAATCACCATCAAAATACCAACAAAATTCTTCAAAGACATGGAAAGAGCAATTCTCAAATTCATCTGGAAAAACAAAAAACACCGAACATGAAAAACAATTCTTAACAATATAGCTGGTGCCAAGAAGTGTATGCTGACGGGAGACTGATATAGCTCTCTCCCAAAAGGCTCTGCCAGAGCATGACAAATAGATGTGAATACTAGAAGCCAACCATTGAACTGAGAACAAGGTCCCCATTGAAGGAGTTAGAGAAAGGATTGAAGGAGTTGAAGGGGTTTGCAACCACAAAAGAACAACAATACCAATCAAACAGAGCTCCCAGGGACTAAACCACCACTTAAAGAGTACATATGGACAGACCCATGGTTTCATCTGCATATGTAGCAGAAGATGGCCTTGTTGGGCACCAATGGAAGAAGCCCCAAGCTGCCAAGGCTGGACTACCCTGCCCCCAGTGAAGTCAGGAATGTCAGGGCAGTGAGGCAGGAAGGAGTGGCTGGTTGCGGGGGAATACCATTTATAAGAAGGGGGAGGGAGGATGGGATAGGGGGGTTTTTGGACAGGTAACTGGGAAAGGGGATAACATTTAAAATGTAAAAAAAATAAAATAAAATAAAATTTTTTTCTGCTCCTTCCTCTCTGAACCTGTGCCCTGAACAGACCTGGGGCACTGGCTCTGCACCCATTTCCACAACACCCAAAAGAAGCCCAACTCCAAGGAGCTCAAACAATGTAGGATCACAGGTGAGGAGGCCACAACATCTGCCCCAACCCCTAGATTAACTAGGTCCCAGGATCCAGGGAAACAGGAACCCCCACCCAGGCAGTGGCACCAGTTCCTTCCAGTCTGAATCTGTGCCCTTAGCAGACCTGGGGTGCTGACCCCATACACATTTCCATAACACCCAGGGAAAGCTCGAATTCCAGGTGTTCTGAAATGCCCAGTATCACAGGATCACAGGATCACAGAGGAAGCTCAATTCTAAGGAGAATGGACCCATCAAAGAGCAGTGGAGCTCTGACACCCTCAAGATCACAGTTGAGGTCACAAAATCTTTCCCAACATCCAGAGTAACTGGAAGGCAGGCAGAAACCAGGGAACTACAAACTCCTGCACAGCCAGAGGCATGGATTCCTTCTAGCTTATACCTGTGCCCAGAGCAAACAAATGACTCTGGCTCCCCACCCACTCCTGTAACACCCAGAGAAATTTTGGCTTTCAGGAACTCTGACAACCCAGGACCTCAGAATCACAGATCACAGAATCACAGGATCAGAGAGACAGTAGTACCCTGAGGGGTTCAGATATAACCAGGGTCATAAGAGAGACAGGCTCCAGTCTGAGACAACAAGGGCAGGTAGCACTAGGGATAATCAGATGTCAAGAGGCACGCACAAGAGCATAAGCAACAGATAGATATCAAGGATACTTAACATCATCGAAACCCAGTTCTCCCACTACAGCAAATCTTGGATTCCTCATCACACTGAAAATGCAAGGTTTGGATTTAAAATCACATCTCATGATGATGATAGAGGGTTTTAAGAAGGACATAAATACTTACTTAAAAAATAAAGGAAAATATAGGTAAACAGGTAGAAGTCCTTAAAGTCAAAACACAAAAATCACTTAAAGATTTACAGGAAAACACAACCAAACAGGTGAAAGAATTGAAAAATCTATCTAGGATCGAAAAATGGAAATAAAAACAATAAAGAAATCACAAAGGGAGACAAGCCTGGAGATACAAAACTATGAAAGAGATCAGGAGTCATAGATGCAAGAATCACCAGAATACAAGAGAGAATACAGAAGAATACAGCAGAATACAGAAGAGAGACTCTCAGGTGCAGAAGAAACCATGGAAACTATTGGCACACTGTCAAAGAAATAGCAAAACCACAAAAAACTCCTAACCCAAAACATCCAGGAAATCCAGGACACAATGAGAAAATCAAACACAAGGATAATAGGTATAGAAGGGAGCAAAGATTCCCAACTTAAAGGGCCAGTAAATATCTCCAACAAAATTATAGAAGAAAATTTCCCTAATATAAAGAGATGCCCATGAACATACATGAAGTCTACAAAACTCCAAATAGAGTGGACCAGAAAAGAAACTCTTTTCATCCCATAATAATCAAACCACCAAATGTACAAAACAAACAAACAAAAAGAATATTAAAAGTAGTAAAGGAAAAAGGTCAAGTAACATGTAATGGCAGACCTATCAGAATTATGCCAGACTTCTCACCAGATACTCTAAAAGCCAGAAAATCCAGGGCAGATGTCATACAGACCATAAGAGAACACAAATGCCAACCCAGGCTACTATACCTAGCAAAATTCAGAATCAGCATGGATGAGCATGGATGGAGAAACCAAGATATTCCATGACAAAAACAAATTTCCAGAATATCTTTCCACAAATCCAGCCCTAAAAAGGTTAATAGATGGAAAGCTCCAATACGAGGAAGGAAACTACACCATAAAAAAAGTAAGAAATTAATCTTTAAACATACCCAAAAGAAGATAGCCACACAAACATAATTCAGCCTCTAACAACAAAAGTAATAGGGAGCAACAATCACTATTCCTTAATATCTGTTAACATCAATGGACTCAATTCCCCAATAAAAATACTCCAATTCCCCAATAGACTAACAGAATGGATATATAAACAAGACCCAGCATTTAGCTACATACAGGAAACATACCTCAGGGACAAAGACAGACACTGTGTCAGAGTAAAAGCCTAGAAAAAATTTCCAAGCAAGTTGTTTCAAGAAACAAGCTGCAGTAGGATTCTAATATTGAATAAAATCAACCTTCAACAAAATGTTATCAAAAAAAGGTAAGAAAAGACACTAGATACTTATCAAAGTCCTAGCCAGATCATTCAGACAACAATAGGAGGTCAAACAGACACAAATTGGAAAGAAACTGGTCAAAATATCACTATTTGCAGATGATATGATAGTATACTTAAGTGACCACAAGAGTTCCACTGGAAAACTACTGAACCTGAAAAACAACTTCAGCAAAGTGGCTGGATAGAAAATAATTCAAATAAATAAGTAGTCTTCCTCTACTCAAAGGATAAACAGGCTGAAAAAGAAATTAGAGAATCAACACTCTTTACAATAGTCCCAAATAATATAAAATACCTTGGTGTGACTCCAACCAGGCAAGTGAAAAATCTGTATGACAAGAACTTCAAGTCTCTGAAAAAAACAAATTGAAGATCTCAGAAGATGTAAGGATCTCCCATGCTCATGTGTTGACAGGATTAATTCAGTAAGAATGGCCACCTTGGTGAAAGCAATCTACAGATTTAATGCAATCCCCATCCAAATTCCAACACAATTCTTCATTATTTAGAAAAAAATCAAAAATTCATTTGTAATAATAAAAAAACCCTGAATAGCAAAAACTCTACTCATCAATAAAAGAACTTCTGTGGGGAATCACCATCCCTGACTTCAAGTTGTATTACAGAGCAATAGTGATAAAAACTGTATAAAATTAGTACAGAGACAGGCTGGTAGAAAAATGGAATAGAATTGAAGACCCAGAAATGAACCCACACACCTATAGTCATTTGATCTTTGACAAAAGAGATAAAACCATCCAATGGAAAAATGGTAGCATTTTCAACAAATGGTGCTGGTTCAACCTCAGGTCTGCATGTAAAAGAATGCAAATCTACCCATTCTTATTGCCCTGTACAAAGCTTAAGTCAAAGTGGATCAAGGACGTTCACATAAAACCAGATACATTCTAACTAATAGAAGAAAATGTGGGGAAGAGCCTCGAACCCATGGGCAGTGGAGAAAATTTCCTCAACAAAACACCAATGTCTTATGCTCTAAGATCAAGAATTGACAAATGGGACTTCACAAAATTGCAAAGTTTTTCTAAGGCAAAGGACATTGTCAATAGGACAAAACAGCAACCAAGCGATTGGGAAAATATCGTTACCAACCATACATCTGATAGAGGGCTAATATCCAATATATACAAAGAACTCAAGAAGTTATACTCCAGAGAATCAAATAAACTTATTAAACATGGGTTCCAGAGCTAAACAAAGAATTCTCAACTGAGGAATATAGAATGGCCAAGAAGCACCTAAAGAAATGTTCAGCATCCTTAGTCATCAGAGAAAGGCAAATCACACCCACCCTGACATTCCACCTCACACCAGTTAGAATGGCTAAGTTCAAAATCTTACGTGACAGCAGGTGCTGGAGCAGTTGTGGAGAAAACTCCTTCATTGTTGGTGGGAATGCAGACTGGCATAACAACTCTGCAAATCAGTCTGGTGGTTCCTCACAAAATTTGACATCGTACTAAGTCAGGACCCAGCTATACCACTCCTGGGCATATACTTAAGAGATGCTTCAACATATAACAAGGACACATGCTCCAATATGTTCATAGCAGCCTTATTTAAAACAGCCAGAAGCAGGAAAGAACCCAGATGTCCTGCATCAGAAGAATGGATACAGCAAATGTGATATATTTACACAATGGATTACTACTCAGCTATTAAAAAACAATGACTTTCTGAAATTCTTAGGTAAATGGATGGAATTAAAAATATCGTCCTGAGTGAGGTAACCCATTTACGAAAGAACACACATGGTGTAAACCCACTGATAATTGGATATTAGCTGAAAAGCTTGGAGTACCCAAATTGTAATACATAGACTATATGAAGCTCAAGAAGAAGGAAGTCCAAAGTTTGGATGCTCAGTCCTTCTTAAAAAGGAGAACAAAATACTTAAGGTAGGAAATGTGGAGACAAAGTTTGGTGCAGTGACTGAAGGAAAGGCCATCCAGTGACTGATCCATCTATAGTCATCAAATTCAGACACTATTTTGGATGTCAAGATCTGCATGCTGACAGGAGCCTGTTATAGCTGTCCCCTGAGAGGCTCTGCCAGAGTGTGACAAATACAGAGGTGGATGTTCACAGCCAATCATTAGACTGAGAACAGGGTTCCCAGTGGAGGAGTTAGAGAAAGGACTGAAGGAACTGAAGGGGTTTGAAACCCATCAGAAGAACACCAATATCAACCAACCAGACCCTTCAGAGCTCCCAGGGACTAAACCACAATCCAAAGGGAGGGATCCATGGCTCCAGCCACAGATGTAGCAGAGGAGGGCCTTGTTTTACATCAGTGGGAAGAGAGGCCCTTGGTCTGGCAAAGGCTCTATGCCGCATGGTAGTGGAATGCCATGGTGGGGAGGCAGGAGGAAGTGGGGGGTAGGTGGGGGAACACCCTCATAGAAACAGGGGCAGGGAGAATGGGATGGGGCTTCCAGAGTGGAAACTTAGAAAGGGGATAGCATTTGAAATGTAAATTAAAAAATATTCAATAAAAGAAAAGAAAAAAATAAAAAACTTCCGGGGATATCACCATTCCTGACCTCAAGCTATACTACAGAACAATACTGATAAAAAAACAGAACAAACAAATAAAAGAACAACAACTAAAAAAACAATAACAAAAAAAAACCCAAAACAACAACAACAAAAACAACAACAACACCCTGCATGGTATTGGTACAAAGACAGACAGGTTGATCAATGGAATAGAATTGAAGACCCAGAAATAAAACTACACATTTAAAGACACTTGAGCTTTGACAAAGAAGACAAAAAAAAATATAGTGGTAAAAAGATTTTTCAATAAATGATGCTGTTCTAACCATATATCTAACCATCTATCCATATTTGTTACTTTACACAGAACTCAAGTCCAAGTGGATCAAGGAACTCAACATAAAACCGGATACACTGAATCTAATAGACAAGAAATTGGGAAAGAGTCTTGAACTGATTGGCACAGGGAGAAATTCTCTAAACACAACTCCAATTGCTCTGGCTCTGAGATCAGCAGTTTATAAATGGGACTTCAGAAAACTGAAAAGCTTCAGTACAGCAAAGGATATAGTAAATAGAATAAGGTGGGAAAATTTTTCACTAAGTGCACATCCAACAGAGGACTAATATCCAAAATATATGATGAAGTCAAGAAGCTAACCACCAAAAGCCAAGCAACTCAATCAAAATCGAGGTATAGAACTAAACAGAGAATTCAAAACAGAGGAATTTCAATGGCTGAGAAGCACTTAGAATGCTCAAAATTCTTAGTGAACAGGGAAATGCAAATTAAAATGACCCTGTGGTGTCATCTTACAACACTCAGAATGCCTAAGATTAAAAATTCAGGTGACAGCACATTTTCAAGGATGTAGAGAAAGAGGAACACTTTTCCATTGCTGGTGTGATTTCTGCTCTGGAAATCAATCTGGAGGTTCCTCAGAAAATTGGGATTAGATCTTCCTGAAGACTCATCAATACCACTTCTCTTGGTTAGGGGTTTACTGCTGTGAACAGACACCATGACCAAGGCATAAAGAACAACATTTAATTGGGGCTGGCTTACAACTTCAGAAATTCTATCCATTATCATCAAAAAGATAGCATGGCAGTGTCCAAGCAGACATGGTGGAGACAAAGCTGAGAGTTCTGTATCTTCATCTGAAGGCTGCTAGTGGAATAGTCACTTGTAGGCAGCTAGGGTTAGGGTCTTAAGCCCACACCTCCAGTGACACACCTACTCCAACAAGGCCACACTACCTAATCGTGCTGCTCCCTGGGCCAACAATATACAAACCATCACACCACTCTTGAAACCCATAACATGCCCTAACATGCCACAGGAGCACATGTTCCACTATGTTCATAGCAGTCTTATTTGTGTTAGCCAGAAATTGGAAAAAACCCAGATGCCCCACAAGGAAAGAATGGATACAGAAAATGTGATTCACTTTCACAATGGAGTACTACTCAGCTATTAAGAATGAGTTTTTCACAATGCCAAGCAACCAGAGCTTCCAGGGACTAAGCCATTACCTAAAGACTATACATGGACTGACCCTGGACTCTGACCTCATAGGTAGCAATGAATATCCTAGTAAGAGCACCAGTGGAAGGGGAAGCCCTGGGTCCTGCTAAGACTGAACCCCCAGTGAACTAGACTGTTGGGGGGAGGGCGGCAATGGGGGGAGGGTGGGAAGGGGAACACCCATAAGGAAGGGGGGGGGGGGGATGTTTGCCCGAAACCGGGAAGGAATAACACTTTCGAAATGTATATAAGAAATACTCAAGTTAATAAAAAAAAAAAAAAAAGAAAAAAAAAAAAAAATGAGTTTTTCAGGCAAATGGATGGAACTAGAAAATATCCTGGGTGAGGTAACTTAGACCCAAAGGGCACGTATGGTATGTACTTTCTAATGAGTGAATATTAGCCAAAGAGTTACAGAATACCCAGGATAAAATCCACAGAATTCAAGAAGGTTAACAAGGTGGGCATAGGGAGGGAGGGATTTAGGTGCAATAGGGTACAGGGAGGGGAAAGGGGGAACGTGATAAGGTATTGGAGGGAATAGGATTGAACCCCTGAGGGTCAGCAGAAAACAATGGAAACACGCATCCTAAGGAGGTAGGAGTTTGGGGGACCCTCTAGAATGCACCAGAGAACTGGGAGATGAGAGACTCTCAGGACTCAAAGGGAGGGGACTTAGATGAAATGCCCTACAGTGGGAAGAAGGAACTCTTAGAGTCCACCTCCAGTAGAAAGACAGGGCATCAAGTGGATGGATGGAGTTGCCATCTGACAGTCAGAAACTCTGACCCAGAATTGTTTCTGTCTAAAAGAACTGCAGGGACAAAAATGGAGAAGAGACTGAAGGAAAGTCATTCCAGTGATCAGCCCAACTTGGGATCCATTTCAAGGAAAGGCTTCAAGGCTTAACACTACTATTGATGTTATGGTGTGCTTACAGACAGGAGCCTAGCATGACTATCTTTCAAGAGGTCCAACAAGCAGCTGATCTAGACATATGAAGATGTCTAGGACCCCTGTAGTTGAATTGGGGAAAATCTCAAAGAATCTGAGGAGGAGGGCTATCCCATAAGAAAGCCAGCAGTCTCAATTAACCTGGACCACAGAGATATCTCAGACACTGTGCCATCAACCAGGCAACATACGCCAGCTGATATGAGGCCCCTTACACATATACAGCAGAGGACTGCCTTGTCTGACCTCAGTGAGTGAAGACATACCTGACCCTCGAGATACTTGAGGCCCCAGGGAGTGGGAAGGTCTAGTGGGGTGGGGATGGGGAGGTGGGGACATCCTCTTGGAGACTAGGGAGAAGGTATGGGATGAGGAACAGTCAGAGTGCAGCCCAAAAGGGGGATAATAACTAGACTGTAAAAAACTAATTAAAGAATAGTACTATGAAGTTTACAATTTCATACATGAACACATTGCTTTTTCCTTTCCCAATCCCACTCTTTATTGTCCCCCTTCATCTTCTTTAATTAGTACTGTTACATGTAAACTTTAGAAGCAAATAGATACAGTCACACACAATATGTGTGTATATGCATATACATATACATATATATACACACATACACATATATTCTCACAAGTATACACATATGTACACACACATAAGAACTAAGAATGTGTATAATTGTATACATAATCTTCTGAGTTCATTTAGCATTGCTGGCATGTACAAGTGTCCCGGGTGACTACTAGGACTGAGTATCCTTTACTCAGAAGTCAATCGCTAGATGCAAATGATTCTTCCTCTCTCAGAAGCAAATCATCGCCTAGAGTTCTTTATCTAAGAATAAAACCATGTGAAATTTCCCCTGTCCGTGCTGCTCTGTCATTTGGTGTCATCATATAGGTCTTCTTTACACAACCATATTGTTGAGCCTGTGGTGGTGCAGCTTATCTGCCTTGTTTAGGCTGCAGGCATCCTTGTTCTTTAGCCCTTACGGTCTTTCTGCCTCTTTTTCTGTAATATTCCTTGAGCTTTACTTAGGCTTCAGGGTGTGCTGCAAATATATTAGTTGCTCTAAAACACCCCATAATCTCCCATTCTCTACAGTTTGCGTTTTTACGAATCTTTGGAATAGTATCCATTTATTGAAAACAATTCTTTGATGAGGGATGAGTTACTCATCTGCTCATCTGTGCATATAATGTTACATATTTAGAGTCTTGTTGGAACCTATATTGGCTTAAGAAATTGACAGTAGTAGGTTCTCTCAGGTTTATGAACTCTCCAGCCATAAGTAGTTGGCAAGGCTTATCAAGCATGAATTATCTCTTTTTGGGCAGGCTATAAATCCAATTAATTAATTAAGTCAAATTAATTAGTTGGCTACCCCCAAGATAAAAAGTACCACTATTGATCCCTGTGAATATCTTGGCAATCCATTCAATTTTGTGGTTTCTGAGATCTATAGCAAGGTAGGGCTACCAATTGCTTTTCTACTTTGACAGCTTACTGATCACCTTCTGCCACTCTGAGGCCCAATCCTTAAGGAGGAGACTTCCAGGACAATTCCAAGCTTGATTCCTCTAAATCTTGTGTCAAGGTCTGTGATACCTTCAATAATGAGGTCTGTTTTAGTTAGGGCGTCACTGCTGTGAATAGATACCATGACAAGGCACCTCTTATGAAGGCAACATTAAATTGTAGCTGGGTTACAGGTTCAGAAGTTTAATCCATTATCATCAAGGTGGGAGCTGAGAGTTCTATATCTTCATCTGAAGGCTGGTAGGAAAAGACTGAATTCTAGGCAGCTAGGATGAGAGTCTTAAAGTCCACACCTACAGTGACACACCTGCTCCAACAGGGCCACAGTGTCTAATAGTGCCACTCCCTGAGCTGATAAGATACAAACTATCACCCTCATGTTCTAGAAGTTAACTAAAGGCACTGACAATAGCCCAGATTGTTTTGGAAGATTCTCATATTCCTCTGTCCAATAATATAATGGTACTTAGATTACTTTTTTATTTAGTCTATGGTGCTTGGAACTAAGTACCATTACCCCATGTGCTATCATATTAAAATATATGCATATACACACATATGTGTATCCACGATCAGATCATATAGCATATATTTTAAGTAAGCTTAAAAAATAGTACATTTCTGTATGGGTTTCCAAACATGATCATTGCTAGGTATCACCCATTCTTTTCTTTCACTGCCTATTATTTTTCCCCCTTCATCCCAGTTACAGCCATTGCCCTATTATTCTCATAATTCCTATCATAACATCTGTCTCCCACTGGCAAGAAATCTAAATTCTGTGTTAAAATGAAGTTGAAAAGATAGGAATACTCAAAAATTCCTCAATTACTCATAGAAACATATTTTTATCATTTGATTGCCTGTCCTGGGGTACAATATGGCTTAAGAAAGTAAATTTGTAAATATTCCTCTAGGTTTTTAAAAATAAAGACCATTCCTACTTAAATGTTCAATAGGAGCACTTTTTCAAAATGCTGTATGTCATTCTATTTCTTTCAAAGCTCAGTTTTTAAATTTGTTCTCTCCTTCCCTCTTTCCTTCTCTCCCTCCCTGCCCTGTGGGGTGTGTGTGTGTGTGTGTGTGTGTGTGTGTGTGTGTGTGTGTGTGTGTGTGTGTGCAGTCATCTATAAGCCATAGTACAGATGTATGTGTAGACAGGCAGAAGATAGCTTGATGAAGGTGATTTTTCTCCTCTAAAAGGGTTCCGGGGATCAAGTTCAGGTCATAGTGCTTGTGTGATAAGCAAGCACTAAATGAACCATCTAGTAGGCCCTTATTTTCTTCATCTGTTTTTCAGTGTTGAACCCAGGGCCTTGAACACACAGTTCGGTTTGCAAGGAACTATGGATAATACTGTAAACGAGCATTTGGTAATTCAGAAAACTTCTCCCTAGAAAACTGGAGAAAAATCTCTAGAACCTGACACTTTTCTCTGGGGACTCAATTCACCAGACAAATCATAAGTGTTATTTAATCCTCTGGGTACTCTAAAAGGGTTTCTCTTTTTATTTTAGCCTATTTTTTTATCCCTTCTTAGAATCTTGCCTCTTTGGTGTGTGTCATTCCTTTTAGCTTTGTGAGGTAGATCATGAATTTGTGAAAGTGGCCAAGAGAAAAAGGAACAAGTGGATGTTTTTATTTCTTAATCAAATTTCATGAGAAAATATCTAGAATAATAGGTTTTCAGGAAACGAAAAACTCCAGTCTGTATCTCAGTCGTTTTGCATGAGAACAATGAGTTGGCCGCCTGGTGCCTTCACATAGGCTAAGAAACCAAAGGAAGCAAAGAAAAACCTTGGCTATAACTTCTGATGCTGAGGTGAGCTTACGGAAAAAAGAAAAGCATTTCAGATCCTGGGAGGGAATTTTCTCCTTGTTTTTGAGCCAGGTCCCAGCATCAGTGATAGGATTAAATTCTCTGGAGCTTTCCCCTTTGTTGTTTGCCCACGTGAGAAGTGCAACTTGAGGCATCAGAGTGATGAGAGATACAGACCACAAGGGAAGGAGAGAGAGCTAAATAGTGCTCTTTGTTTTCAAAGAACATGGTACCAGACACACTGTTTTATAAGCACCACCCTATGCCTTCTAGGGTAGTTCAGGCCTTTGCCCCCAGGCTGTGCATGCCAGCCCACAGGTGAACAACGTTCACGCCATAGAGAGTCACAACCTGAATACTTCTCCAGTTCTCCTCATGATGATCTCTAATAGCCTCTATAGTCTCATGGAGAATCTAGTTCAAGTAGTGGGATTGGTGACAACTTATTTCTGTCACACTGTGCAAAACCCAATTTAAGTGGTCTTCCTACAAAGGACAGCACCACACCAGTGGCAATGGAACTGATACATTCAATGGCCATCATTATTTTCTTTTCTTTTTGTGCCTTCTCTTTGATGGCTCAGAAATGACCTGAGGCAAACTGAGCAAAATAAAAGCAAAGGCGCATGCTCACATAGATGGACTGAAAGAACAAGGCAAGGACTGGCACCCAGAAAAGAGCATGCTAATTCAACCCAGTGCTTATGAGCTCCCAAAGTTTGCATAATGAGGACACTTCAGGCAGAGTTCTCAGCAGATGTGACAAGAGTCAGCCACACGATTTTCATTAATGGTCCTGGGAATCCTGCAGTGGAAACCTTAACCCTGTACTGAGAATTCTGTCTATTGTTTTCCATCCCCAAAGTCATAAACGGATGTTATGTGCATGTTATGTTATTTAATTCCCAGTGCACCTTTATTCTCTTTAATCCTCTGCTTGACATGTGCAGATATATCCAGTTTCCAGATCTTGTTCTCAAGTAAGCACATACAACAGCACTAGAAGACACAGAGGTATGCACAGAAACTTAAAGGTCTTGCTCTACTGGAAGAGATAGTGTTTGTGCTCAGAATCTGGGTAGCTGTCTGCAGTTCCCTTATACAGGCATGGCTGTTCAGAATTGCTTCCTAACCATACAAACTTGAAGTGAGCAAAAAGAAAGAAAGAACACTCTAGCAACCCATTCAGTACAATGTCACTACCACAAACAAATGGACACACCACTGTGATACAAACAGGTTTGCTAGGAGCTGTCTTGTTCTTGACTTGAGACATGCCAACAAAGGTGGCAGCAGCTACACCCTTTTAGCTCACAGCCCAGCTAAATGTTTCAGCATTCCCTGACAGTTTCTTTCTTTTTTTTTCCCCTAGCTGATTTGCAAGCAGGCAAAGCCACTTATTCTGGAAGTTTCAGCTAAGACTACCAGTGATAGTAAGACTACTATCAGACCCATGTTCATAAGGACCAATGCCTAAGTCCTCATATGGAGCTTTGTTCTATCTTTAGTGTTTATATTGGATGCAAATGGCTAGAGACAATGGGGTTAGAGAACCACATGCAAAAGCTACCCTAGTTCTAGGAATCATATTGAGTGGTGAATTTGATGTGTTGTGTTACCCACTATAGAATACCCAAACTAGAATATAATGCCAAATCTTAGTTACTAGGTACAAAATAGAACTCGAAGATGAATGATAAATGGAGTTGTGCACAGTTAGGGAAGAAATATAGTACAGTCAATCTCTTCGTTCATACCCTCCAAAATCTCATTTCCAGTAACCTCCATGCAATGATTTTGTTTCTCTTTGAAACTGTCTCACTGTGTTACACAGACTTAGCTTGATTTCATTTTCCTCTGTCTCAGACTCCAAGTGTTATAATTACAAATATGTACCCTAATTCCAGGCAATAAGAAAAAATACTTAATGTCTAAATACGAATTTGTAATCGATGGATGAATTTCTCAAATGTGGATGTGAAGCTCCTTTGCTGCGGCACAGTTTTGTTCATTTATCTTCTCTTCAGTAAGTTTCTGGATTTTGTTTTATTCCATTTGGATTTTCTTTTCTCTTGTGCTTTATGTTTTTAATGAAAAAAAATTTAAATCCTGACAAGAATAAAATAACACAGATGAATTGTCATGCAATCTATTTCGTTTCATCAGTAAGTAGTTTGGATAATTTTAAAAAGAAAGCTATTTCTGTCACTTTGAAATGTAATTTCAAGTGTCCCCTGTGATGTAATTTCCACAGAACATAGTTTTCACTAGTCTTCTAGAGAACTGTGTTTACACTTGAAAGATAAATGCTTTGGAGACCAAGGAACCGAAGCTCAAGTCTCTCACTACTAAAATAATATGATCTTGACTGAGTTGTTTAGTTGCTGGGAGTTTTGTCCCTTTCTCAGAGAAATAATAGTAATATTATCAGGTTCCTATGTAATTATGAAGGAAAGTAATAACATAGAAATGTGTTGAGGCCCAGAGAGCTACTGCAGGCATGTGCATGGCAAGTGTGCCATGGTTGGATAAATTGCTTTTCGTATTGAATGTCCTCAAAGATTCACGGCTGCTCTAAGGGCTCAGTTTAAATGGCCTGTACGAGACCAGCCCTAAATTCTTCTATATTATTTCTCTTGAGAAATGCGCTGTGGTAAAGGAGGCAGGAAGAAGAGAACAGTTAGATTGCTGGGGCATGGAGGCAATGGATTTGCATCAGCTTCACTCACTTGTACAAGGACAGTCATGGACAGTGGAGGGGTTCATGGGGCTGTGATCCTCACTAGGGAAGGATTGGCTATTGATGCATCCTGTGGAACGAGCTAAGTAAACACTCTACCACTTAGCTACCTCATCACAGACCTGTTTATTTTTAAAATATGAACATTTGACTGTAGATTAATTATACCATAATAAAACTATGCAAAATTTCAAATAATAAAAAGTATGTTACCTCAAAACAAATCTCACTGATGGAAATATAAAGAAATCTCATCTGACAGCTTGGCAAAGCAGAAAGACTTATGAGATTATTCCTCACACCAAAATAAAGAAAACCAGGAAGGTGAAAGGCCTCACCCCTGTGCTCAGACTATCCTATCAGAATCTTCCAGTTCTGAACTCAACGTGTAGGTAGCTGCTCGCTGGTCTGTGAGGAGTCACAGTGCGGGTTTTGTTCTTCTGCCAGTGGTCTTTTGCAGGGATCACTCTGACACTTTTCCCTACTAGAGTTTCTTTCATCACTTTTCAAACTGTGCATTGGCTATCAGTAAAATCAGGCCATATCAGGTTGACAAGCAAACAACTTTCTCATTGGCTTTCCGGGTGCTTGCTGGCCCACCTTATCTTTAAAAGCCTTTGAACTTCATGTAGACATACAATCCTGAGACAGGAGGAAAAGGTTTTGGATTAAACAATCCAGCACAGTTTGTAAACATTTGCCTTCTGCAGTCCACGGTATTAGTCGTGGGGTACAGATTGGTTCTCTCTCCTATAAAAGGGACACTCAATACTCCTGAGATTTGGAGAGCTCTAAAAGTTCATCAGTTTCTCAGGTTTTTTTTTTTTTTTCACTAATTTCTTTTTAGGGCTTCTGAGTTTTAGCCTCTGTTGTCTCTGAGCTTTTTTCATATTGCCAGAAGATTTTCAATGTCCTTATCATCATCATCCTTAGACAATGTCTAGCACCTGAACATTAAGTATGTCACCAAAAAGTGTAGAAACCGGTTTTTAGTTGTCTTGTTGGTTTGTTTTGGTTGATGTGTGTGTGTGTGTGTGTGTGTGTGTGTGTGAGACTGTGTGTGTGTTTGTTTGTGTGTGTGTGTGTGTGTACACATACATGCATGTATTTGTGGTGTGTTTATGTCTGTGTGTGTTTCTGTATGTCTGGTATGTGTGTGTGTGTGCATGCATGTATGTATGGTATATCTATGTGTGTGTGTGTGTGCATATATGAGGTATTTGTGCATGCATGTGGTGTATGTATGTGGTATGTGTGTGTGTGTTTGTGTGTGTGTGTGTGTGTGTGTGTGTGTGTGTTTTGTTAGAAATAGAGCAATCAACATCTTCTATGTGTGCATAGACAGTGGACTACTGGTTGTATAGTCCAGAGAGGAAGTTGGACTTGGCGTGCTGCTCACGCTGCTCATAACAGTAGTGTTAAGCAAATGTTCCTAGAACTGCATTCTGTAGAGTAGGAACAACTTGGCTTTGGACTTTGACTCCATCCCAGAATGTGGACTGGCAGTTCAGGAGAAGTTTCTGGCCTGCAATGAATCAGACCTTGACCTGGACCTCACTGGACCAGAGAGATACTTTGAATGCAAGAGCTGCACATCCTTGGATAGATGAAAGTGCAGTGAGAAAGGCCACAATGCATGTTTAAGATCACAGAGGCTCATGGGAGCCAATGATGTCCTTCGTAGTAGCACTTGGGAGGCATTTCTGACTGCAGCTATTTCTATGACTTGTAGGATGCTTCTCAGAATCTGAAGTGCAATGCTCTCGTACATCCAGCTTATCCGAATTGGTCGAAATGAAAAGTTACAGTTCAAATGGACATTTTGTCTTTTCTTATTTTATAGAGCATTTGAGGCCTGGAGAGAATCTGATTAGCCTGCCGGCATACCTTTGTGTGGGCCTGGATGCTCTCAGATTGTCCTCTATGGAGCTTTCTGAAGAACTGTGGCTTTACACTGAAACTTTCCTGTGAAACAGTAGGATTTGGGCTGTGCTCCAGCATATGCAAGTATTTATTATTAGATCTTGTAATCATAATCACTGTAAACATTAATGCACTTTAACAATCTGGCAGCTGGTACCTTAAATCCCCAGCAATCTTAGTTAAATCCCAAAGAAAACTTTTAACAGTTGTTTGGGGGCATTAGGGACAGCATTTACAAGCAGGGGAAGACCAGTTTTCCAATTCTCAAACAGTTCTGATTGATGGCTCAGGATTTAACTACTATTTTGGATCCCTAGCCTTTGGACCATTGCATCATATGAAAACTCAAAGAAGATTTAATTGGAACACCTATAATCCAAATGCCTCCTGGCATCAGTTTTTGACGAATGGCCATACTTTAGATAAGAAGTAAGTGATTGCACTAGTCATGGCCTGTTTGATTTGGTGCAGGGTTGCAAACTCAAAGGTCATTTGAGTTTCAGGGATTCATAACACTGGGCCTTATTCACTCCTTTGCTCTTAGAGAGTCTGTATTTAGTCTAATGAAGTTATTATTGACAGAGAGGAAGAAGAGAGATTGAGAGAGGGAGAGGTTTTAAAAGAGGGATAGATTTAGAAATAAGGAAGAAGAAAAGAAGGAAGGATAGGAAGAGTTAAGCAAAGGAGAGGAGGGAAAGGGAATTTTTTCTTGAACTTTAACAAATTAGGATACTTGAAGAGAAATGATTTAGAAACCTATGGATTAAGGTGCCTTCGTTAGATGTGTAGATGCAAAAACTCGTGGGGACGTGTGCTTAATTTGCCTGGAAGAATCTATGCTTTATTTGACTCATCAGTTTCCCTCATACCTTTAAGCACAATGCATAGGAGGAGTGTACTTCAAGGGCAGGCAGGCATATGCAGGAACCCCTTTTCTGCTCCCAGAACCACCAGAGATGCTACATAGAACAATTAACCATCACCTGCACATGCCTTCCTTCCTCTCTGAGTTGTAGGGTTCTCAGAGGCAAGGATTCTCAGAACTTTTACTCCTCTACTGTGTAATAAGCACTGCTGGATCCCTAGCATGTAATGCAATACATTACATCGATTACATATAGATGTACTATATATTAGAAGAACAAAAATTCTATTTTTGGATGACTGCCATTAGGGTTATGAAGAAGAACATAAGCACACTTCCTCTTCTTCCATCCCCTTTCTCTCTGTCCTGTGCTCAAACTGCAGACATAACACACGCAGGCTGTAGGTGGCCAGAGCTGCTGACTCATCAGAGCCATACCACAGGCTTTCCAAACGTTCAGCTAACCACACTCAAATTGTATTCCGACAGTGAGTTTCACTATGTTATTGGTTGTCAACATTCTAAAACTGTATTTTCTTCCCCAAAGTTTAGATTTGGTAAAACATGGACCATGGTTTCCCAAAATCACCACCTCCCACAGTCTAAACAATGTATATTTTAAGGGAAATTTTATCCATGTGCCCTTCAGCTCATTCACAAAGGTTTTCTTTTAGTAGGGGCTGTTGTGAGTTTTTTATGTAATTTTTTTTTTTTTACTTAAGTATCAAGTTGCATTTTCCCTGTGGTGTCCAGGGCAGGCAAGCTTTGTCCTGATATTAGGGAGCCCTATGTTACAGGCACCTGCTTCCCAGGTGAGGCATTGATATTTATCAGCCTGTGATATGACTCCCTTCTCTGGTGGTTTGAATGAAAATGATGGCCCCCGCACAGATTCATGTGCTTGAATACCCTATTAGCAGAAATGTTTGAGAAAGATTAGGGAATGTCCACACATCTTGTTGGAGGAGATGTGTCACTGGGAAAGCTTTGAGGTGTCCATATTGCCTTTCCCAGCTACGTATGTGGATCAGATGTACGTTTTCAGGTACTACTCCAGTGCTGAGCTTGCCTGCTGCTGTCATGCCCCTTGTAGTGTTCATAGATTGACCATCTGAAACTGTAACTCTCCCTCCAATAAACTCTGCAGAAGTTGCTTCGGTTATGGAGTTTTGTCAGAGCAAGTGGAAAGCAGCACCTCTCCCCCTTCTTGCTGCGGATTAGTTTCAGCATTGACACATGGTCTCCTGCTCAGGGTTGTAATGCACAGGATTCTAGCAATCTTCTCATCACTCAATCTGTAAACAGGTGTGACTGCACACTGTCTAGGAGAGTAGGGGCACTTGTTGAATCATCAGGAAACTTTGAAGATAATTCCATATTCTTTCGCGGTTTTGTTTTGCAATACTGAGAAAATATGAGACCTTTTGTATATGGATGTGTGCTCTTCTATTACTATTATTATTTTTTTAAAAATGTGTTCCCAGGCTGGCTTTCAATTCTCTTGATATTCAAACTGACCTTGCATTTTTTAATCCTCCTACTTCAGAATTCTTAAAAACTGAGATTGCAAGACTATGCTACCATGACAGCCCAATAAAATACTGGATTTCATAATTTTAAATAATTTTTTTATCTATGTTTATATGTCTGTGCACAATGTCACTCCAGAAAAGGGTACGAGATCTCCTTGTACTGGAGTAGTGACCTTTCGTGTGGATCCTGGGAATTGAATCCTAGTCCTGTTGAAGAGCAGTCAGTGCTCTTAAATGATGAGCAACCTTTCCAGCATTTTGAACTTCTGATTTATTTTAACAGCTCTGCAAGCCAATTAATTGCCTGTAGAAATTTTGCCATGTGGAATAAATTATATGCCATTTACACCACAATAAGTGAATGTTCTGTAACTGTCAAATACACAGCAATTAAGGATACCATCTAAAATTTGATTTCAATCCTAGAATTTCCCAATTGGTATAGAAATCTGAAGAACCTGCTTAATATGTAGCCTCCCAACCACAGTAAAACTTGAGTTTTTACCTTTTGTAGGTAACAAACTATGAAATTCATTGTGTTTAAAGCTGACATTTAATAAACAGTGGTAAATTGTGTGAGCTAATACTTCTTATATTCAAGTGTTCTTCAACTGTTTAAAGGAAAATTGTGAAATGGTAAAACAAAGACAATCAAAGGCACAAAACTTCTTGATGTTTCAACTTTGTTCTTTCCTGAAATTGAATATGGCTGCTATAATTCACAAGCAAGCAATTGGTGAAACAGCTTGAGCAGTTCAAAGAATATTAAGTTGCTTGAAGCGATAGAGCATTCATAGTTAGCTTACTGTAATCCCTCCTGCCACTTTTGTGTCTTGCTTTTTAACCATGTTTTGAGATGCTGTTATTATTTCTGGAATTTGTCTTCTTGCTTTCTGAACCTCAAATGGGACAGATTCATATCAAACCTTGGTAAGGATTTGCAAAAATTAAAACCTAATGTGTACTTACTTTCATGTGTTCAAGATCACCACAGGCCAGACTTCGGATGATATTAAGACAGTTATAGATTGATTAGTTTCCCAATGAAAGATACTAGACTGCAAGAAGTCTAAACAGAAAAGCCCATGTGGGTTGCTATCTATACGCAGGGGAGGGGGTACAAGAGAATCATTACAGTCACTATTGCAAAAGAATAAAAGATACTAGTTGGTTTTCCAAGTCAGCATCTCATCATGTAATCCTCCAGGAAATTTCTGTTGCTTGATGTATACTTGAAGCCACTGAGGCTGGCACTAACTTGTGTCTTGTTTATTCTCTATCAGGATAGTACTGCTCATTATTCTTATTTCCTGGGATATAGCCCACAGTCTGACCATCTTGTAACTATTGTGATAGTTACATAGATTTAAATGAAATGTGAAAAACCACAGGGTTGGTGTCTGTTAGGCACTCTGACAAATAACATTCTTATTGTTTTGTTTATTGTTATAATTCCGCTTTAAAATTCTTACAAATCCTAGCCAGTGCTAGGGGTGCAGCTCACTGAGAGAATGCTCATTTAATGTGTGGGAGGCTCTGGTTTTCAGTTATGTTACAGTAAATAATAATAATAATAATAATAATAATAATAATAATGACAATAAAATTAATAATAAAGGGTTGTAGAAGTAAGTAGTTATGTCTCCCCAAATAATGAGTATTTCCAGTCCTTAAGATACCCCATAGAATGTAAATTTTGTCTGCTTAAATCATCCTAGTGAAACATCAGGTGACGATAAGAAATTTCCTATTAAATAAAGGAATTTACTTACTTCCTGTGAAGGTCTGATTAGTTGAGATAGATAGATAGATAGATAGATAGATAGATAGATAGATAGATAGATAGATAGATGAGATAGATAGACAGACATAGAGATATAGTAGATATAGATATATAGATATAGATCAAATTTGATATATAATATATTTGATGTATATCAATCTATAGCTACATATTTGAACCACTTTAAAAATGCTGAGAGGTGTTATGCATAATTTCCACCAGTAAACATACAGAATGGAAGAGAAAACACCAACTTAAGTTATGAAGATGGCTCTGCTCATAAGAGACTTAAATGTACATTGGCAGCCATGTTAAGGTATTATTAATCCCGTTTCCCCTTCTGTTGTTTGTACCACTTCTCAGTCTTGTGTTGCCCTTTCATGGCAGTTCACACTCCAACCATACATCTGGGTGATTGTTCAGGGATCAAACACATCCACGGTCATTGCAAGTATACCAACCTCATTTATCTCACAAAGGCATAAAGGGGAAGCTTACATTTAAAATACTCAACTCCAACAGTACGACACTCTTGTTCTAATGATTGCAAGGTAAGAAATTGAAGGGAGTTTTTAGAGGAAGAATATTACAGCATCTTTTATTCTTGTTTCTATATGGCTCATATTTTTTCAGTGATCAGTTATTTGCAATAGCCTGAAGCAGTGGCAAGGGTATTAATTGTAGCAGAGGTAGCCTGGCTTCATATTCTTCTTTAACTCTTAGTGGTTATCTTAGCTAGGGTATGCTGCTGTGAGTAGACACCATGACCAAAGCAACTCTAATAAGGGCAACATTTCATTGGGGCTAGCTTACAGGGTCAGAGGTTCAGCCAATAATCATCAAGCTGAGAACATGGCAAGATCCAGGCAGGTATGGTGCAGGGAGAGCTGACAAGTCTACATATTCATCTGACATACTAACTGACAGGGACCCAGTATCCTCATCTCTAAAATAGGATTGATAATAAAGTCCTTATATCACAGAGTTGTGCTCTAGTGACATCAGCCATAAACAAAAAGTGCTTCCAATCCTGTGATCCACTGTGGTCTTCACCACTGAAGCTGAATGATTCTTTAATTAAGCAAACCACACTTTCCCCACAGAAGTCTGGTTGCATGTTAGTGACTTTTGCTCATTTTCTTCTAAATATGAGGTTAGGATAGCATGGTGTCTACATGCTAGGTGCCCATGGAACATTCTTCATAGTCTCAGAAAGTCGAAATATGGCCATAAAATAAGTAATTGGCAAGTGTTTCATTGTGGATGCTGTGGCAGCAGCCAGAGTCAGCCTCACATAAGTCAAACGATACATCTAAGAAAATGCATTTAAGGGAAACGTGTGTAGAGACACAATCAAATTTGGCATAATCCCACTGGCCTGTCTGATTATATTCCTACTGTCAGTCCTGGAATTTTAGAACAAGTTATATTTCCCAAGTCTGCTTTCCATTATCTTAAGCAAAATATGTTTCAATATTTAAATCTGAAGGAAATCGTGAGAAGCAAAACATAATTTCTCTAGTTAAAGATGCCTAGTGAAGGTGCGCAGAGCCTCCTAGAAAATTGCAGCCCCTGTCACCCTGTTCCTCCATTTTAGACTTTAAGGTGGCCAAGAATATTCAGCAGTTTAGTTTGGAGCCAGTCCTGGACTGGGGGAATTTCCAGTCAGGAGATCTGCAGAGCTGAGTCCTCTGAAGCTACCCATCCCACTCACCAGAGCAACAGTGCTGTAGGAGATGGAAAAAGGCAAGAAGTTGAGTTAGCAGCTATGGAAGCTGGCAAGCAAAAGGCTGCGAGCTCATCACAATTACCTTCTTTCTCCTAAGCTTCTACCATCTGGCCTTCAGTGTAGTAACAAAAAATAAACCTCCATGATATTAGAGCAAAAGTGAATAATGAGAGAAAAAAAGTCCATACCCCACCTCATAAACCGCAGGACATCATCCAAATCCTTATTTTCTGGAATGCTGCACTGCCTGGATTCAAAGAGGAATTTTTATGCATTTTTAAAATGTTTTTGTTCATAAACTTTTTTTAGGATTTCACATCTGCATACACTATATTATTTCTACCCCTGCCTCTGCACCCTCTAACACTTCTTGGATCATCCCAGCAATGTCTCTTTCTTAAATGCATAACTTCATCTTAATTATATAAATACACATTATTTTTATATTTTTTAAATTTTATACACACACACACACACACACACACACACACATATATATATATATATATATATATATATATATATATATATATATCTTACTGAGTTCAACTAGTGTTACCCATAGGTACATGGAGCTAGATAGTTAGGCTTGGGTGACCTATCAGGGACTTCTGCATGATGTTAACAGACTTTCCCTTCTGCAGCAGCCATTGACTTCCTGGAGTTCTTACCAGGTAAGGCCTTATGAGCCTCTCCCAACTCCTTGTCAGCACTTCCACTAATGTGGTCTTTCCCTCTCCCGTAAAGGCAATCATATTGTGAAGCATTCATGGGTGCATAGTCTCTGTCTTGTCTTGAACACACTATATCAAAGAAATCCTCATCCTCCTTTGTCTCTTACAATCTTTCAATCCCTCTTTCAAGATATGGTCCAAGCCTTAGATGTGTAGAGGTTATATTATATATGTCTCATTGGAGGCTGAGCTTTCCATAGACACTTATTTTCCTTCTGCAATGAAGTAGGAGAAGGAAGAAGAAGAGGAGGAGGAGGAGGAAGAAGAGGAAAGGGAAGGAATGGAGATGATGAAAAGAAAGAAAGGAAGAAAGGAAGGAAGGAAGGAAGGAAGGAAGGAAGGAAGGAAGGAAGGAAGGAGAGAAAGGAGGGGGGCAGGGAGGGAAGGAGGGAGGGAGGGAGGAAGGAAGGAAGGAAGAGAGGAAGGAAGGAAAGAAGAAAAAGCTCCTTTGATGAGGTGTGACTATAACATTTACCTATGGGTACAAGAATAAATATTTAGAAGGTAGTTAGATATTATATTGACTTAGCAAAATAGTAGTGGTAACCTCTCTTCTAAGGTCTATGTCCTCTCCAGCTATGGGTTGGTGATGAGTTTCATGGGAGCAGTTAAGTTCCATTCTATTTATTGACTGTTCCTTAAGCTCAACCAAACAGCTGTGGGCTACCCCCAGGACTGCACATGCCTTGTCAGGCTGATGACTAGTGTAGTTCATAGGATTTGCAAATAGACCATGGCAAATTTTATATTGTTTTATAGAGATTTCTCTTATTATTTATTTATGTGTATGAGGGTGACTCATGTATGTGAGTACCCAGAGAGGCCAGAAGAGGGCTTTGAAAGCTTTGGATCACTGGAAGCTGGAAAGCAGTTGTGAGCTCGCTTGACTTGGAGAGTCATCTCTCAGGTATGTTTTCACTAGTTATTAATCTATATATTTAAGTTCTGTATGGCGCTGCCTTAAGAATGCATGTGAAACCCCTTTCAGTTTTCCAGTTCATTCTTAGCCCCTAAGAAATAGCCCCAAGATTGGGGATGGATCATATAAAATACCCTTAGCTGAGTTCCACCAGACCTAATCCCATGAGAATACAGCAGTTTGGAAAAAGACTTAGAGGCAGGAAATTCTGAGGCTTCTCTCAAAAGACAAGGATCTAACACTTTCTGGGGAGTGTTCCCTTAGTAATATTTCTCTTAGCCACTGATATTTTTCTTGTTGAAACTAGAATTAGGATGCCTAATATAACCATGTATTCTTTTACTTTGCTGGGTGAAACATCCCATGCACTTTATACACAGATAATTTAAAGAAAAGTAAATAAACGCCTCTACTCCATGATATTTTTTAATCAATTAGGAATACAAGTGGTCAAGAAACACAAATATTCTTTTGTGTTTAACTGAAATACTATTTCAATTAAATAGTAACCAAAACTTCAAAAAAGCACAGCATAGTATAAATAAGAATTTTAGGCAGCATGACTTAGGTGATGTGGCAAGTGTGCACAAGGAAGAAAATATTTAGTCTTGCCTTCTCCTACTCTGCTACAGACAAGACTTTTTATTATAAAGTTACCTCCCACAAAAATGCTATAAATGTACACACACACACACACACACACACACACACACACACACACACTGTAGAAACACTCCAATCTGTTCAACAAAAGGTCATAACTTCAACAGATAGTTAGATCTCTCCTGAGAGACACAGCCAGAATACAGCAAATACATAGGCGAATGCCAGCAGCAAACCACTGAACTGAGAACGGGACCCCCGTTGAAGGAATCAGAGAAAGGACTGGAAGAGCTTGAAGGGGCTTGAGACCACATATGAACAACAATGCCAAGCAACCAGAGCTTCCAGGGACTAAGCCACTACCTAAAGACTATACATGGACTGACCCTGGGCTCCAACCTCATAAGTAGCAATGAATAGCCTAGTAAGAGCACCAGTGGAAGGGGAAGCCCTTGCCCTGGCAAGACTGAAACCCCAGTGAAGGTCAGTGTTTGAGGGAGGGCAGTAATGTGGGAGTATGGGGCGGGGAACACCCATAGAGAAGGGGAGAGGAAGGGGTTGGAGGATGTTGGCCTGGAAAGCAGGAAGGGAATAACAATCAAAATGTAAATAAGAAATACCCAAGTCAATAAAGATGAAAAAAATAAATAAAATTTAAAAAGAGCAAAAAACCAACCAACCAAACAGACAAACAAACAAAAACAAAAGAAAACACTTCTGATACGTTGGGAAATACTCTAGGTGCTACCAATGATGCAAGAATGCAGGGAGGGGCAGGAAGGGGAAGGAAGAAGAAAAGGGAGGGAAGGATGAAGATAGGAAATTTTAGTGTCACGCATGGGACAGATGCAGTTAACGAACATGATAAAACAATGACATATAATGTATACTAAGAGGTGAAAAATATAAAAAAAAAAGAACAAAGGCTGAGTGTGAAAGTACATGATGAAGACTGGGAGCTGAAACTTTAGGCAAAGAAGCTAGAGCCTATACGAATATGTACCTAAATATAGATAAATGCCTAGGACTTGGGATGAAGAGACTGGATTACATATGAAATTGTAGCAGAAGAAGCAATCATATTTTGGTCAGGGACCAGACGGGTGAAGGTCTGAGGGGTTATGCTCAGGGTTTATAACTTCACAGAGAATGACATAATCAGAATTCTGAAACTGCTGTCCTAGCTGACATGGAGGTAATACATAGGGAGGTCACAAATTACGCCGAGACCGATTGGCTAGCAGGATGATGCATATACTAAAGGCATGCTAGTAGTACATTGGATTGCATGTTTGCATACATCTTCCCCTTCAATGTGTTTGTCAAATTCCTGACTTCCAATATGAGAGTGCTGTGAGATAGCCATTCTTAAGAATAAAAAAACTATGAAAATAGACTGCTCTCACAATGGGCATTAGAGACAAGGATCCCACCAGACCTTAACCACACAATCTATGGTTTGAGATAACTGTGGAAACAAAAGCTCTGTGCCCCTAGAATGTGGTGTTTTGGTATAGTAGATGGAATTGTCTAAAGTAGGTAAAATTTTCTGCTAGGGTTGCCGCCAGGGAGACAAACAACAAAATGAGTTTGACATACTTTGAGGAGAGAGGTTACAGAACTGATGGTTTGAGGAATAAAGCATCAAACATAACATGGTTTTTTTTGTGTTTTGTCTAGTCCTGGACCCTGATGCTTGCACTCATTCTTAGTTGTTTCTGTGTGGTGTGCTACTTAGAGCTAGCCAAGGTATGTAAAATTACAATTCAGCTAAAAGGCCTTGTAAGGAGTTTTCAGCCAGGTACATGTTCTGCAGGGAGACATCAGCTAGTCTGGTCTGGACATAATAGATAGGTTTATAAGCATGCCTTTAGAAAGGTCAAATGCAGAGAGAGTCTGTGAGGTCCATGCACTGGTCATGTGGTGTTAATAGCACATGAGGTAGTAATGATCTACAGTCTCAGACTCAGTTGGACAAGGCAGGAGGCAGGCATGTATGCACTTGGGAAATAAATGAAAAGCACTCATCTTCCCCTCCTTTCACTCAAATGGTTAATGTAGAATTCTCTCCTTGCATTATTTATTAAGACCGGGAAAACCAAGGGGCAGATTTAGCTTAAGCTTTTTAATTTGAAAAAAAGCTTTTATTATTAAAAGCCACAAAAGTGCTATAATCCAACATGTCCTAGGAAGAAAATATGTCAGAAAGGCCATTTTAATTCTGGCAGTGGCAAGTAGATAAAGTTCTAGCTTTGCTTGCTAAACTCTGCTCCATAACTGTTTTTTCTGTCCCTGGGGAAAGGTATGTAAGATCTGGCATCCAACATGAGGCTGACAGACTGTTAAGTCTACAATGTGAGAAGACAGAGAAATATAATAATCAAATGGTGCAGGTTGGGAAGGAGTGATGGTGGTTTGTAGTACCCAAACCCTTTGCTGTTAGTTTTAATCAGAGGGCTGAAATTAATATCAAATATTGGTCATTGTATAACACTTATCAGTAAATTTATCTCTAATGAAAATTATGGAAGAAAATGAGTATGATGCTTTTTCTCTCATAAGATATTAATACTGCTATAAAATTATTTTAAAAATAAGATATGAAGAAAATATTAACATCTCCATAATTGGCCAACTAAGATAAAAACACATACAAGCACTAACTCATTCCCGGTTTATATAATCACAGACATAGTAGAGAGACAGAATCAGAGAAATGAGCAATGCAATGACTAGAAGGATGTACCATTGAGAAATTCCCAGTTAGAAGAATAGAAATGTTTCTCTTTTAATCACCATCTAGATTAAGCTAAAGTTGCATAATTGTTAAATCAGAAGTATATTCTGGGGTCCTTTAAGTTCCTGCTACTTCAGAGGCTCTTGCCTTCCCCCTTGTTTTAGTTACTGTTCTCCTCACTCTGACCATCTATCTGAGAACAACTTTAAGAAAAGGACTCATTTGTTTGGGCTCCTGATTGCAGAGGATGCAGTCCATCATAACAGAGAAGGTGAGCAAAGCTGACCAACCCACATCATGACATCCAGGAAGGAGAGAAAATGGGTTACGAGAAGGACTAGAGCAGAGTAAGACAACCTGGAAAGACATACCTGCTTTAGAACAATTTATTCCAATAAGACTCAACGCCCATATTCCAATCGACAGTTTTTTAACTGACAAGGCCTGTTGATTATTTAAGAGTCCTTGGGGTCTAACTGTCCCAGAAATGAGCATCACAGGTGAACTTTACTAAAACCCAACAACATCGGCAAACAATATCAACAATTGTGTCTCACTAGGAACAAGATGTTTGGGAGAGCTGGGAACCTTAAACTGAGCAAGATAGACTTGGACGAATACCCTCGCAAAATCTTACTTAAAAATTCTTTATAATACTTAAACATGCACTCAAACTATAATCATAACTCGTGAGACTGTAGCTTCAGAGAAAGGGTCATAAATGTAGGCTATTCAGGCCTTTCCATTTTAGAGATGAAGAAAAAAAAGACTTTCTTAGGTCTATAGCCCTATTGTTATCACTAGAAGCAACAGTAAAGACAAAAAGACTTATATAAAAGCATAGAATTCAATAGTTCCTACACTCAAAATTCTAACAGAGTGGTCAAGGAAATACAAGCCCAGAAATACTAAGCATAAGCAGAGGAGAATTTTGAGATGAATGATTCCTTCAGAATGTATGATATATATTGTAATTACTTAAAGGCGTGCATTTGTGCACTCATGCATAAGTGTGTGTGTGTGTGTGTGTGTGTGTGTGTGTGTGTATGTGTGCGTGCGCATGTGCCTGTGTGCCTATGTGTCGGCATGCCTAGGTGACCAAAGAAACCAAAGGTATTAGATCCTCTTGTAGGTACAGTTACAGACAGTTTTGAAAGACCAATGTGGGTTATGGGAACTAAACTCTGGTCCTCTGCAAAAGTAGTATGTTTTCTTAACTGCTGTGGTAATTATCTGGACTGTTTATTCTATTCCTTATTGCAGTAGCCTCTCTCTATGTAGGCAGTCTTGTAGGATACAGAGCTTCACTGGACACATCTGAAAAGCTGTCTATTAACTGTGACCTTTTCATTCCTTTTTATTTCATGATCTTCTACATGAGTCCTAGAACTATACTGAACTTTGTGTATGTCTTTAATACACAAGCCACTTAATGTAGCAAAACGTTATATTTTATTTATTTATTTATTTAGCTATTTACAGTGTATCTTTAGTTTATAGATGATATGTTTGCTATACAGCATTTTATGTGTTAAGCTTAAGTGGATTTTCTTTAAATTCATTTCTTTCTATTTGACTACAGTGGAGCCCATCTAGTCCTCTCCTTACCCCCTACAAAGGTATTTAGTGTAGCCATTTATAGTTTATGCAATGCTTGAGCTTAATGTCATTTTCAGAACTAGAAATTCCTCTGTACACTTATCACCAAGACCTTGTACTAAAGTTGATAATTTCAACCTTGAAAAATTCAACACTGCATATTGTTATAGAAATGTCCCTTTTCTCCCTAAAGTTTCAAATTCATAAGTATTTATTTGTATTTTAACTTTAAGCTGTGATGTTCTGGATATACTGCTGCCTTTATAAATTTTCCTGCCCAACCCAAGCTGCCCATTTCACTGGTATGGAAATTGGAGAGAAATTTGGAGAATTCCCAGCAACCCATAAACATGCATCAATGGGTGATATTTGAACATGGCAGCACTCTATGGAAGGCACTGAGCATAATGACCACCATAGTGAGACATTCTTATCCCAGACTGGTGGAACTGAGGTCACCTGAAGCCACTCTAATTGAATGCATCACATTCACTCTCGTTATTTGATTCCTCTCTTCTTGCACTATTCTATCATGTTTTCTGGATACACAACCATACCATCTGTGAATAATCATACACTTGATTTTGCATGCATAGTGTTTACCATTCTGTTTATGTTTGTTGTATTAATTACATGAGTATATTTGTTATTAACAACTTTGTTAATAGTATTCTCGAAGCCTAATTATTACCTTAGATATAGTTAACCTTTATCATTGTAGGTACATCTTTATACCCATATTTCACAATTTTAAAAATTGATATCAAAATTAACCGTTTTTATTAACAGTGAGATTCAATAGTATAATCAAAGTTCTTATTATTAAACTTACTGTATGATATTAAACTGACTTTTAAACAATTATTCTAGTCACTTTCTGTACTGGGAATTTAATAACAAACTAAGAAACCATATCTATATGTGAATTGACCAGCAGTTTCTCTTCCTTTATTCATGCTATGAGTTTTTGTTTCATTTTGCCTGTTATTGTGCCACTTTTTGTTATACAAAAATGAATTAGGCCCTTTCCCCCAGATTCTTTTGCGCATGTCTAATTAATAAGACATTATAAAATTATCCTTTATTTAAAGGAACTTGCCTATGGCTCTATCTACAATAGATTAAGAGGGAGATTTAACAGTATAAAGAGGGATTGCTCTAAAAAAATGTAGTATTTGTTTTTCTTGGTACTGTTCTTTCAGGCTTTTACTAATTTTCCATAAAATTTTATTAGAATCACAGTTTGTGTATTTTAGAAATATCATTATTTATCAATGAATTAAAAACTCTATAGCAGCCAAATGTATAAAATTAGCTCAATACTGTGTATGTTAAAGATGAGGATTTGGACTTCATTGTTTGAAAAGGGCTCTTACATGCAATCCTGTGTCTCTTACATGCAATCCTGTGTCTCTTACATGCAATCCTGTGTCTCTTGCATGCAACCCTGTGGAACTGTCTACTTCTCCACATTCTTAAGGAGGTGTTATTGCAGTTTATCAGTTACTCTAAAGCCAATGTTTGTGTTATCTGACCAAATAATTCTAATGCCTAGGCTATAAACCAATGGAGGTATTCATAAACGACAGAGACCAGTGTGTGATTGCTTTCATTGGTGTTTTTCTACCCTAACAGTGGTCATGAGATCAAATGCAAAAGGCTGAAGGGTGAGTGAGATGTGATTGTCTGCTCAGTAGATCTGTTTTAATGTTCATGCATGTTGGTTATATAGGAAATATCAGTGCATGATTGAAAATTAGAAAAATTAAAATAAAGTATAAATAGTATTATTTTCTCTAAAAGTAACTGTTTACCTATTAGGGATTTTTTCCCTAATAAATAAAGCTATGGAAAATAAGAAGGATGGTTTAGCATCATAAGGCTGGAAGGAAGGCACTTTTGTGCCATCTTGAAGTAGAAATTGGAATAACTTTAAGAGGAATTCTTCAAGTAGGTTCCACAAAGTTCTGCTGCAGCTCAAAGAAAATCTGATTAGGAGATTTATGAGGACAGAGCTTGTTAGCATGTGGACAGTCATTGCTGCTACCTATAGGAAGGGACACTTGAAGGTGATATGACAAATAGCCATGTGAGGGACTGGACACTCATTGTGAACAGAGCAAGAGAACAGAGCAATGGCAGCATGGAGGGATAGCATATGCAAAGGAACTCCCAAGTCCACTGCTGCTGCTCAAGGTGTTTTAGGGTCACAAAAAGCCTTATCAACTGAATAGCCTCTTGCTGTGAGGAAGCCAGCAAGACCAGAAAGACAAGAAAAACTAGGATCTAACCAAGCAGGATTGCAGTAGTTTAATATAGAAGTCTTCTCAAAATAATAGTGTTTCTTTACAAACCAGGACTCAGGCAAGTTTACAGAGTAAGAACTACCAACTAGACAATGCGACATGACTAGCAACCTGGAGAGTTTCCTACATCCACTGACTGAGATTATCTCTCACTTCTCCTCAGCCGAGGGCATCATAGTAAGAGTTTGGCCTCCAAAGCCAGTTGACTGGGTTTATAGCTTGTCTCCGCCATTTCTTATCAGTGTTACCTAAGAAACCTTAAGCAAACTGTCTCTTCTTCCATCTCCCCAACTGGATAACAGGAAAGCTCCTTAACCCAGCTGTGAGAGTGAGTTTACATAAAGGACACCAGCACGTAGCACACAATAAATCTGGCTGCACTTGCCACTGGTTCCATTCTTCTACTCTCCTTGTATCGGACTAGGTGATTACCATGTCTTTCTTATTCCTCAGAATCTCCCTGTCTTAGCTGTCAATTGTTAACTCTCTGCAAGTGAAATTCCTACTGAGTTAATTATTACCTTACCTTCCCAGCAGAACTTTGGCATCAGAGGACTTCTTGATGCATCTGTGTAGCCCAGAGATGGGGAGCATTCTTTGTCTTTAATAATAATTGCTAAAACTTGTATCATGATAGCACGAGTGGCAGGCCAAGTGAGACTTTTTAAGTCAGTGACTTTGAGGTACTTCCTGTGTGCATCTGTATGGCCCAACTGTAACTAAGGGAAAGGCTACCTACAAATAATATGAATAGACTATGACCTTGCCTGTTGGGACAGCCATCCAAACAGGTCATGCCCTCTTTCCCTGGCTAAGTCCAGAGTCCTGTACGGAAAGGGAGAGAGCATTCTATGAGGACATCTGCATACACACTTATCTGCTGGAAGCTGGGCTTTTGGCCAGGAGTATGCTATTCCTCCTGGTGGGTTTTGGTGATTGTCTCTTACTTCCTCATGATAACACCCAACATTTGACATTGTAAGCTTTTTCTGCCTTTACCTCCATGAAAAGAGAAATAAGAAAGGTGGGCCTTTTGTTTGTTTTGGAAAGATAGACCCCATATTTGATTTATTATCTTTGTATACCAGTTTTCAGAACAGTGCTTATCTTAAGGTAGGCACGTGACAGTATCATGCTTCACCCATGCACATGCAGGAACATCCGCGGAGGTGAGTGTCAGGGCAGCTGGGTGAAAACTCTGATTCCCTTTTCTATTACTGCTGGTCACCCAGGTGCTTCTGCCTTATGCCCATCTCCAGGTGTGCAAAAGTGTCTTTGACTTGCTTTGTAAAAAGCCTGTTGTCTATATGCTTGGAAATGTTAAGTCAAAGTTGACAGAAAGGTATAAATCCAACTAACTTCCCCTAACTACCTTCGTCATCCACCAATGCCAAATACTTAAGTGGATGGTGTAGCTCCAGAGCTAAGACCTTGAAGTAAAAATAGCAGAGCAAGTCTCTTTGCCTGTCATAGTTAAAACAGAACAAATTACTGGGCACAGTTTCAAGGATCCTAGCGAAAGAGTCTCGGTGAGGAGGGGCGCACAGTGGCAAAGACACTGACATAAAGCTACAGCTTGGGAAAGTGCCAGGGTCCACTCAGAACCCACTGGGCATTTATCTGGCAATGAAGAGTGACTGTGAAGGCCAAGTTTCAGTTTTGCCACTCAATTAGTAATGGAAGCATTTTCCTAATAAGTTCGGGTCATTTGCACTTCTCTTGTAACTGCTTGTCCATTGAAACTGCCGTGCTACGGAGAGCCAGAAAATACAATCCAAGAGTGGGGGCAGGCATTCCCCTTATCAAGCTTTTGACACAAATATTTACACTGCATTTTTTACTTCCATTACTCTGAAAAAAAAAGATTTTGTAGTTTTTTTTTCTGACATATGCCAAAGCAGGTTTTTAAATTTTGCAAGTATGCAAATAGCAAATGGAATAAGAAATTCATGCAGATGCTTTCCCAGATTTTCGAATGCAGAACATCATGTTATGCTGGTTCCAGAAGTTATAATTGCACTTAAAAGTCCTGCCTTGGTGTGGCATTTGGGGACTTTAGGGACTCTGCACACTAATTCATGTCTGAGTTTTACGGCTTTGTAATCAGCCCTATTCATAAGATCCAGCTTATAAAAAACACATTTCTTCTCTGGAAGGCAAAGCAGTGATTAATGAGGCCTTCAAGAGCCTCTGGGTGCTCTAGAGACCAGGAAATAGGTGGTACTCGGGCCGTGGCCTGAAATTTCCGCCAGAGTCTTCAGCTCCCATATTGCTTTCAGAGACCTCTTTCTGGTTGTTCATGGGCAGAAGACAGTGTCTCCTACCCATTGTGCAGTATCCCCTTCTCCTCTTCTCTCCCTGGGATCTTTTAGTAATCTATCCCAAGTGGCAAACTTTCAGGAATGCCTCCTTTAGAAGTCTTATAAAGTGTGTAAGCTTGTATCATTCCTGTCTTCTTAGGAATAAAGGAAAGCTCTTTATAGAACTGAAAACGTTTCCTTTCAAACAAAGGCAATGAAGTACTCCCCAGGGCTGGGCCAACACAATTCATTCCTCTGTCTCCTGAGATTCAAATGGTGAAAGACATGAGTGTCTTCCCTTTAAACAGTTCCAAGGGCCTAGCTCTGGAAGGACATTCCATCCAGAATGTCTGCATACACTGGACAGACAGTAGCTCCAGCTTCTGTATCATGCCGTTTAATCTAGGACATCTGGCCACCCCATGTGGAAGTCTGTCTTCTGCATGCCCTCCAGTGCAAGCAGGACATGTCCTGTGTGTGGGAGTGCTGGCTGCCATGGAAATGAAGCCAATTAGAAAAGACAATAGTGGCAGAGTTGGCTCATGGCTAGTGACTGGTCTTGCACTGGAAAGTAATTATCAGCAACCAAATTATCTTCAGTCTACGTAAATTAACTTTTAAGACAAACAAGCATTCAGCCTAAACCTTTAGATATGTTTTCTAGATGATGATGATGATTTATTATCATTTTATTATTATTATTATTATTATTATTATTATTATTATTATTATTATAGCTGTCTGGGCAATATGCTAACTTAACTTAAAATGAACTAAAGCAATGTTTTTAGATCTAAGACATATTCCCCTGATGCCTGGGTGAAACCTATTCTCCTAGAATCATCACCAGAGGGTTTTATCCTGATGACAATGACAAAGCCTCAAATCTACCCAACCTGGGCTACAGAGTGGGCTGGAGTTGGGGTGGGGGGAGGAGGAAGAAGCATACTTTAAAGATTATTAACTTGGGAGACAGAAGAGAAGGCTTTCTTTTCTCCCTACATTGGCTTATTCTGTAATTTTACGAAATGTCGTAACTTCTCAGTTTCAGGACTTGTTGTAGCTGAGAGAGAGCCAACAAGCTAAATTTACTGGAATATAAGCTACAAGAAACAACCCAGTAAAACAAAGGTTGGAGAACTATAAGGAAGAGCACATAAACTGCTTAATGTGTACAACAGTTTAGATTTTACCCTAGAACAGGCAGGAACCATTAAGCCTATTTAGTTGGCCAACACGTATTTTCCTATATACATATATGTCAGCATGATCAAGGACTCAGTCTTCCTGACTCCTCCAATACAATGGCTTTATTGCCAATAAAATGGGGAGGATTCAAATTATCTATGTGTTCACACTTGTGTATTAACCATTGTACAAATGATTCTATGATTTTATTCCCCCTTCAACCCTGTGTCTCTCTGATTTTGCCTCACGTTGGTAAATGGCAATACCACACATTACGATTTCAGACAATGCTCATGGTATCCAGTTTGGTTATTTTTCATTACTGCATTTAAGCCATCAGAAGATCTTGAAACTTCTCAGTTCATTTTTGTGCATTACCTATTATATGAAGTCAAAATGACTTCCCATTAGCTCAAAGCCCACATGGTTTTTGTTTCTTAGTTTTTCTCACTGAAGCTCTTTACTTGGTTGATTTAGTTTACCTGGATCTGTCCTTATCCAGTAAGCAGTGGCTATGTCTCTGGGGTAAATATCCTTTTGGTTCACATTTAGATTGGAAACCCCAACCTTTCAGCCAGAAGTACAAGGTAGCAACAGTTTCACTTTTACCATATACTGGCTGGGGGCAGAAGGAGCTGTGGAAACAGCAGTGGAAGGGATGTTAGGATAACAAAAAATTCAAGATGTCACCAGGAGAAAGGTAATAGAAGCTTGATGTCATTCAAGTGAATAAGCATTTCCTACTAATGTAGAAAAGTCAGAAACCACCAAATGATTAAATAGTAAAAGAGTTTCTTTCTAAAATATACTTTTGCATCACTATTTCTGTAAGTACTGCCAGTCTGTTTACACAGCTTCTGATTTAGGTCAAACTTATTTTACATAAGTTGGACACTCATTTACCTACGGTATAATCTGAGCTCTAGAGCATTGAGCTAGATACTACAATACTAGTGGCTGCAGTTTCCTCCTTGCAAAATCTAGGATGAATTTTAAGTGTCTGAGCATTGGTTGAATTCGTACATTACACTGAAGGATTTATGTATTCAACATAGGGCCATGCAAAGCTTATATAGTATATAGAAACTGCACAATGTATAGGATGGTAGTTTTTAAAAAATAAATGCTGGTAGCAGTTTCAGAGAGAAGAAAATCAAAGATATCAGAATTTACATAAATAGTTTAGAAATGCAGAATTCAACTACTGTCAAATCCATTAGTTTTGAACATCCTCCAGATACATTTTATAATATTGGTCTTGAACAAGAATGTGCAGCCACATTTCTAAGTAGAAATATCTGGGAGAATGTTTTTCTTTATGAGCATTTAAAAAAGTAAGAAGGAAAAGAAGAGTAAAAGCCTAGACTTTGCTCTCCAATAAAAGACTTAATTTGTAACTAGGAATACAGACCAGTAGCATTAACGATTTAAAACAATAGAATGACCCTGAGTTTGAACCCCATACCTACACATAGACACACAAACACACACACACACACATGCACACACGCACAGAGAGAGAGACAAAGAGAGAGAGAGACAGAGAGACAGACAGAGAGAGACAGAGAGAGAGAGAGAGAGAGAGAGAGAGAGAGAGAGAGAGAGAGAGAGAGAGAGAGAGAGAACGGTTTGATCTTTCCCCTGGTTCTTAGTTTCCTCAGGTGCTATCTCCTCTAGCATGCAGGCACAGTCCGTACTCCCTTGGTGTGGCAGGTACAATTACCAGACAAATACAGACTATGTGGTACGAATACCATTAGGGAAAAACATCTTCATTTCTAAAACAACCATTGTTCTCCATTGAAGCAGGCTGAATATTCTGTGTCAATCTAAAACACAATGAGGGACTGAGAGAGTCCAGTTTCAGATTCAGGGGCTGCTTCTGATGGACAGTGGGCACTGGCTTCGATGATGTTCTTCCTCTACTGAAATTTGCAGAAAACCATATTGTTCCTTAAAAAAAACAATGGGAAGATGGCTATAATTTATGCAGAAAATGTTCAACCACGACAACGAAAAGGCACCTGGATGGTGAAGAACATAAACTGAGATCTCCTCGAGCACACACCACTTAAAATGGAATTCTTCTGACAGCTTTAGTGAATTTTTCTACAAAAACCACAATAGTTATGCTGCACTTAGCTTTTGAAATTAACGCAGAGTGCTCCACACCTAGAAGCTGCCTGAGAAGTGAGCCAGCACCTCGTTTTCTTTTCATGTTCACATTTCTCTTTCCTATTGCTCTTGTTTGGGTTGATGCTTTCTGTTTATTTTTGCATCTTTTTGCCTCTTTTCTTCTTCTTCTTCTTCCTTCTCGTCCTCCTTTCTCTTTTCCTTCTTCCTCTTTGATTTTTCAATACATTGTTTTATCATATCTCTATTATGCCATGCCAAAACTTTGAGGAAGACTAGACATCACCTTTATAAAAATCCTTCTGAGGAGGCAGGAATTCCTCAGATACAAGCTTTTTTGTTTTGATGCTTTCCTAAGGCAAGCCGCAGGGCCTTCTCACTAAAAGTACTAGGAAGGGACCCTTGACCCTCCAATATTTTAGGCTTAGCTTGTCAGTTGCTAGGAACCTCACCAAAGCAGTGACCTGAGAAACAGCGAGTACTAGCAAAGGGACAGAGAAGGAAGCATTTACCCTATCACAGTAGCTTACTGTGTTTCAGAATTTGGATTAGATATCTGATGTACTGGCCACTAACTGTGGACACCTGAGTTCCTCAAAGACAGAATGGGTGTTTTAGACTCTAAGCATGTTCAGTGTAGTGAAATCGTTACAATGTATATATGGTTTTGCAAGGGAATTCTGGGCCAATGTAAACTACCTAATGTTTCAACTAGAAAGTGTCTCCTCTTCAAAGTACCTGGGCTTTCAGTTCCAGGCACATAATTCCTTAACATGCATCAATGGCCTTCCCAAATGCTATATGAAAAGATACACTGTAATTCTCAAGGGGCTTTAAAATGTTTGTGTTCAAGACTTACAGTAAAAGAAACAGTTCCCCCCCCTTTTTTTTCCATTTTCACTTACAACTTCCCAAAGCTGCAGAACTGAAACAATTAGATGCCTCCTGTTCACCATCACCCATCGCCTGGGCATCTTCAATCTCCTGGCTCTGCCACAACTGTTTTCTTGTGTGCTACAGACCCAAATGAGGCTCGATACTGTACAGACGGATGGAAATCTGAAGGCGCCTTAGAATAACATTCCAGGGCTTCACTGAGGGTTGATCTGTTTCTTTTTAGCCCTGTCCTAGAAACAGTAAGGCTGCCACACATTTAAGGTGGAGTGGGGGTGGGGGATAACATCTAAATTCCTCTTGTATCTCAGAAATCTAAATTAAAACATTGAGGAAGCAGTTACTAGGTTGTTCTGACAAAGATAACAAGGCTGTGAGGATTGGATTTAGAAACGAGCATTGCAGGGCTCTCTCTGTTGTATCCAATCTGGAATGTCACGCCCAGACATACAAGTAGTTAAGAGGGATTTAAATAGCCAGACCCCATAAAAGACAAAGAAAAAAAAGGAGCATTGTACATTATTGTGGGCTGAAAAAGTTGGTAACATTATTGTAGAACACTGTACCATTTTGTTTCAATTAAGGAACAAAAAAAAATGACAATTAAAAAAGTAATTCAATAGGTTTGGAATCACTCTATACAGTCATAGCAAAGCTACCATACTGCTTAAATCGTCTGTGGAGAACATCCTTCTGTAATGACTAACAGAGAAAGGAGACTAGGGGGCCTCCCAATGTTCTGAAAACCACTTAAGAGTTTTAGTCTCTCTAGATTCTTCTACTGGTTAGAAGGACAGGGTGAAAGGGACAGGAGGATCTCAGGGTCTCAGACAGACACCCTGCAGATACTAGGAGACCAGGGCCATGGGCGCTTTTGCTTTGCTACTCGGAAGGCAAGGTAAAAGATAAAGTCTCAGTCCTACTGTCCTAGTGGCTTGAGTCCAGCCCCTATCTGTCCACATGGACTAGACTCCACAATCTGAATCACAGAGCGAGTCTCCCAGGAGGCTGCCACCTTTGTTATAGCTGGACCATAGCAGGTTAGGCTCTTAGCCAGTGTACATCAGGGAATGCCTTGGCTTTAGAAGAGTTGGGGGTCCCTCCTTGAAGCCCTCCAACTCTAGGCAGAGTCTACCTACTATCTTCTAAGGTTTTCATTATACCAATGTCATTTTTGTTGTGCCAAAGCTTGGAGTGCTGGTCTGTTTTTACAGAATTTTTTTGCACTATTCGTTCTGCCTTTATTTAAGCAGCTGTATTGACTGGGTGAACAAATTCCCAGGAAACAGCTCCCTGATAACTCAGGAGCCTTAGAGTCTGCAGGGCAATTCTCTAGTTTTCCTGAACAAAGAAATGAGTGTTGGAATTACAAATACAATAACTTTTTAAACCCTCCTTTAGTCAGATAATTTGATATATTTTTATCTCTTTAATTTCTTATTTCCCTTTTCTTTTTAAAATGTGTTTGACTCTCCAGTTTTCTTCCTTCTATTGTGACTGTGGACATTTCACATCAGATTCTTCTTGTTCACTTTTCTCTCTACCTTCCTATGCTGAGGACTGAAAAATCCCACAGAGTAGTTTTACTATTGTGAGCATGAAAAGCAGCATGTTTGCATTTCGAACAGAGCAGAGATTAAGGCATTGGCAGCCTTGAAATCGCTCTTTCTCAACTTCCATTCCCATGAGGTTATCCACATAGAGCTGCTGTTAGCACAGGGTCAGTGTGATGAAACGTATTTGTTGAGTCTCTTTGGTGCCAAAGCTTTGGCCAACTATCTGATCTACCTGATAATGGCACTGTTTCAGAAATCTCTAGTCAGTACAGCAATATCAGCCCTGTGGATTATCTAACACAACATGATACTAGAAACTACAGTTAGTAAAACCTTCACAGTGTTCCTTCTTCCCCACCCTGCCTTAGATATCTCTTGCAAGAATGGGAAGGTGGTCACAGTGTACATATTCAGGATTGTTATTTTAGTCCTAACTAGGTAGAGAGGCAACCACAATGTTTGTTGTCTGTCTATTTCCTCCCCTGCTACATTCGCTTCTCCACCACCTCTATACCTGTAAGGACACTTATTCGATTGTCCTATCCTGAATGTTAGTTTCAAATATCATTAAGGCTATAATAATCCCATTTTAGAGCCAAAACTCAGAGATGCTTTCAAAAGTGAGGCTGGGAAGGGTTATGGGTTAATATATTTTAAAGGTTTTGATTTTCTTCTATTCTCATACTTCAGGCTTACCTGTTTAAATATACCAGAAAAAATCAATATTTGTCTAGATGATTGGACTCATCAGACTAGCGCATGTTACACACCAACCTTTTTAGGGTAAACTACCTTACCTAAAAGGGTCTTGTATTGAGGTGACACATGTGGGAGGCAGATTTAAAGCTAACAAAAACACTTCTTAACCCTCTAGATAAAAACAAAAGACATAGATAGGAAAATCGAATAAGGGTCCTTACACATATAGAGGTGGTGGAGCAGTGAATGGAGCAGGGGAGGAAATAGACAGGCAACACTGTGGTTGCCTCTCTACCTAGTTAGGACCATGTGGTAAGTGCAAAATCTTCCAGAGATTCAAAAGCTGGTGGATATCATGCTCTTATACAACCTTTTCTCCTGCCTTAAACAGAAAAGCAGCCCTAAAATAACCCATCAAGGTCTCTAGGGTGTGGGACAGAAAAATTTATTAGCTTTGTTGATGACACCCACTTATAATATGTGTGATGTTGGATGCAAGAAATTCTGAAGTTCAGAATTCCACTCATTTGTGTTCCCAGTGTAGTTTCAGTGTCTGCTGGGCCTGGAGGCCTGTTTTTGCATTGCTGAAAATGGGAAAACTATCACTGTTGCCATGAGAGTAGCAAAGACAAACAGGCATGGACCAAAGATAAGGGCATGCAGATCGCTCAGGCAGTGTGAATCCTGCTATCCAGGTAGTCCTAAGAAGGGAACATAATAATAACAGCAATGTCCATGAAGTACATAAATTGGTGAGCCATGACTTAGCGTTTCACCTGTGGCGAATTCAGTTGTTAAGGAGTTCAGGTACCATGTGCTTAGGTCCATGCACTTGCAAGCTGAAAGTCGTAATCCCAACTGCATTAAGCTAGAACTCTACCTCTGATCTCAAGAGCCTTCTCCGGATGAGAGACATCAGAAGACGTACTGGAATTTAGCAATTGTGTAATAATGAGCTATTGAAATAAATTGCTATACAAAAGCCTCACAACAAACTTAAACTAGGTGTATGTACCATCACCATATGCTGTGAAGAAAGGACCAATATAAGTGAGTACAACTTTATTTCTCTGGTAACTTGCATTGAAAGGAAAAGTAATTTATTTCCTCTGCAGCAATATTTTTCTTAAATGTTTAGGTTGCTTAGTTTTATTTTCACCACAATTTTGTGAATTAGAATTAGAATTTATACTTTACAGATGCATTATTTGGATTTTTAATTTTTATTGAATCATTCATAAAGCAAGAAGTTACTGAAAATTGACAATTGCTCATAGTGAACTGGAGGTATGGGGTCACATGTAACCATTTTATTCTTTTTTTTCCCCAGAGCTGGGGACTGAGGACTGAACCCAGGGCCTTGCTCTTACTAGGCAAGCACTCTACCACTGAGCTAAATCCCCAACCCCAACCATTTTATTCTTAAGTGTTCTCCAGAAAGCAAAGGGAAAACTTGATCCAATATCCACACTAATAACTGCTCAGTTTCACAGAAAACAAATACTCTGAGGGAGGAGTCACATTTACAGCACCACACTGTATAGGGTGACAGTTGACTGAACAGTCATCTGGGGGAGATGGCTCTATACTTGCTACCTTGAACTACAATTTTTTAAAAAAAGAAAATATTCTGACTTTGGTAAGGGGTATGAGTGTACCCTCTAATTTGTGGTAAAAGTGATACAAAGAAAGTTATAGGCAGAAAACAACAGCAGCTACAAACTCCTTTGCTCTGGGGTACCTAGAATGTAGAACCCAAAAGGTCTGGGGATGAACCTGAAATGGTGGTAGTTTGTACATCACACAATACCCCTGCATCAACATTCTTCCAATAGCAAAGCAGTCAAAGAAAGTGGCTAAGAACTGAGACTCAAATACCTGCTTGGATGTTCACTTAGAATCTGGAGTTGCAGGGATGATCTTGCATTGTAAAGCCTCATTGGCACTACATTAACACTCTTATGTTGGGATAGAGACTATGGTGCTTGGTGATGGCTCAGCCTAGTGTCTGGCCGAGTGACAAGGTGCTCGTACTTAATGTGTGTGCCAGTAGCAGTGCACACATCCTAACCTAAGACGTTGGCTGGCACCTCACAGGCCTCTGCCTTGCCAGCAAAGAAAATATTTTGAGGCTGATTACACTCTAAAGTTTCATCTTCTTGTTGGATTAGGGAGATACAAGCTCTTACATTCAATACCCAAGAAACAAGAAATATAACTGTTATCACCAGAACTTCCTTGTCATGAAGACATCAGAGAACTTGCTGGAATTTAGGGATTGTGTAATAATGAATCAATGAATCAATACACAAAAACTTGAGCTGAAGACCCACTGCTTAGTTGTCTGTCCAGACAGGCCTCAGGACAGTATAAAAGAGCACTCACTGAGCATGCGTTACCAGGTGTTCCCACTTTCAATGACGATAAAATCCCACCCCTGCCCCCAGGCCTTGAACCATAGGAAATGATGGGATAGGAAACATTTAAGAAATTTTCAGGCAAAGTCCTCTCTATTGATTCCTTTGTTTATTTATTATTTATATCTTTCACGTGTTGTAAGGGTGGGAAGACAGTCTCCCAGCTGACAAAAGTGGTTATTGTCAATTTCCAAACTGTATAAACAAAATATCATTAAAATTTCTAGAAATGTAGGTCTACTTCATATGGAGGTGAGTTTTTAGAAATGAGCGAGCCTCCAAAGATGGGCAAAGGGAAGGGGAAAGAACATACATGGCTTGAAAATCAGACAAAGCTGTCTTTAAGTCTCAATTCCACTAGTCACTAGCTGGTCCATCTGTTGGCAAGAGATAAGTACGTGAGAGCCATTCCTTAGAGTTCAGGAGAAATTATTCATTTGATGGATGAGAGAATTTGGGGATAGTCACAAGCCTTTAAATTAAAGTCTCATCTTCACTGCCACTCCATGGACACCAGACAAGCTACAAAGCTCTTCACCCCATTTTCTCTCCAGATCCAAAGGAGCCATGCCTCAAATGGTTTGTTGTATTTACTATTGTTATGATGGACTTCCAGTGCCTGGAAAGAAAGATGGCACAGCCAAAAAAATCAAAGATTGGGTAAGACATTAATAAAACCAGTACTGTAGGAGGTATTTGGAGCAGGAAAACAGGGATACAGTTCAAAGAATAACAGTCAAACTGAATTCAAGGGCCATCGTAAGTCCCAACTTGTTCATCCAAACTTAGAACTCCTCAAGATTTCTAGTGAGTAGAGAGTAGAGTAGAGATTCCTGGTCGTTGAAAAGGGAGAGGTGGATAAAGGGCCATTGCTGTGTAGTTGTGAAAATATAAAATTGAATCCTATTCATACCATGTGCTATGTGATAAGGGAGGGGGACTTAAAATAGCTCCCTGCCTATATCATTGTTGTTTTATGGTCACATAGGACAGAGCTTTAACATACAACTATCTGTGTCAGACCTTATGCATGTAGTTAAACTGTTAATACCAGATGTTTATTTTAAGACTAGGATCAGTTGGCCCCCATGATTTGAGTTTATAAGCAAAAACTCTTACTATCATCACTATAGCCATGATCTTCATGATGACCATTTTTTACATTAGAGAGCATTGATGCAGATCGATATAAAGTACATTACAATTAATGTGTTTAATACTTGAGTTTAATTTCTTTGTAATTTGAGATTAAGGGCAAAGCAGAAAATACACTTATAGTGCTATCTGTCCTTATGAGCATTGTTTTAATGTGGTTTTAAAAGCAAAATAATATAAAATATCAAGAACTCTAACTCCTACTTCTCTACTTCATTTCCTGCCCCTATGTGTTCTATCAGCGCTTGTTAATACACAGCTTCTAGTCCTGTGATGTACACTATGCAAGCGTAGGGTAGATTCTCAGAATGGGAGAATATTATATGTATTATATACATATAATCTTGGTAATTGTTGACAACTTTCCTTCAAAATTAACTATTCTACTTAACTTGTCTATCTGCAGAGTTTTATTCTTTTCTGCTGGTAGTCTTTGTAAAGTGGTAAGAGTGTTATGGTGGTTTGAATGAGAATGTCTCTCATAGGCTCATGAACACTTGGTCCACAGGTAGTGGTGCTGTTTGAGGAAGTCTAGGAGTGCTGAAGCAAATATGTCACTAGAGACAGACTGTGAGGTTTCAAAACCTCATGTCATGCCTAGTTTATATATTTCTCTCTCTCTCTCTCTCTCTCTCTCTCTCTCTCTCTCTCTCTCATCCTCTCTCTCCCCTTCCTCCATCCCTCTCTCCCTCCCTCTCCCTCTTCCTTCTCCCTCTCCCTCTCCCTCTCCGCTGTCCTCTCCCCCCCAACCCTTTGTGCTTGTGGTTCAAGACATGAGTTCACAGCATCCTGTTCTAGCTTCCATGACTACCTGCTGCCTCAGTTGCTCCAATCCCTTGGAAACATAGGTCTAAATAAATTCTTCTGTAAATTCTGTGGCCATCTAACAAAACTAAAAGTGTCTCCAGCATTCCAATTGCTAAACAAATTTCATAAAGAAATTCTCAAATATGAGCACAAGTATATTTATACTGTGATACTAGGGAATCTGGCCTTAACATAATACCTGTATAGGAATGGGAAGATAAAACAGAATATATCATACATACTAATAGATATGCAGATAAAAGAAAACCAGGTAAGTCCATAATGTTCAGTGAAAAGGGGGTAGCAGTGAAATAATGAACACATCACCAGTGTGATATTAATGGCTTTTTTCACTAATTTGTGTAAATTATGTCATTATTACTAAACTACTACTAGAAAGACATATGTTAATATATTTATACATTTACATATCTATGTGTGTACTATAAAGACTAAAGATCCAGGTCTAGAGGTCACCGCAGCACTTCCCCACTAGACAGGAGATTCCCAAGAAGGACTAGATAAATCAGCATTACTGGTACTAGGCTTTGTCATTAGAAGCAAACAGAGAAGAAGTGGTCAGATTTAATTTTGGTGTGTTGATATTAATACATAATATTTTATCCTCTTTATGTTTCCTCTTCTAAAATATTTATTAGAGACATGAGTAAGATCTTGCATTTTAGTTGAGCTAAAAAGTTATTGTAAAAACTTACTCAACATTTCCTCTTCCCCACCACTCTTTTCTATCTTTCCCTTCCTCTCTACCTTCTTTCCTTCCTTCCTTCCTTCATTCATTCCTTCCATCTTTTCTTCATTGTTTCTGCCTACTCTATCATTAAATGATCATTAGAATTTCAAAGGACAAATTAAATTGCCTATTGTAAAATGTGCTAGAATCCAATATTGATCGTTGAACTTTAAAGCACTAGTAAGATAGGTTGTTTATGGATGATAGGAACAAGAGACAGACACAGCTTGTGCCAAAAGTTGACTTCATTTTACCACAATAGTTTTTAAGAAATGGAAACCTCCATGACTTCTTTGAGTAATGAAAATTATGAATACAGAATATTCTACTTTAAACTACTGACTTTCTGGACGCCCTAAAGATGACAATGATCACAGAATATGTTAATAGTCAGAGCCAGGGAGAAAACCCAGATGCTATGATTGGATTTTAAATGTCCTTCAAAGGTTTCTTTAAAGTCTTCATGTTCAGGATAGTACAGTTGAGAGGTGGAACTATTTAATGATAGGGCCTATTGAAAAGTCCTCAAATAATTGGGGACATGCTCTTGAAGGGTACTGTAGGACTTTATCTCCTCTTTTTCTCTCTCACTTTCTCATTGTGAGAGCTGTTTGCTCCACTGCATGGATTCTCACACCATGATGTGTTGTCTTGACATAGGCCCAAAGCAATGGGACCAATTAATCATGGACCATAAAACTGCACCAAAATAAGCCCTTTTCCTTTATAAGTTTATTGGATCAGTTAATTTGTTACAGCAATAGAAAACGAGCTAACACAGCTGCTGCGTCTAATCTTAGTATTAGTTCTTAGCTCTGCACCAGACAAAGTAGGAACCAATCGCTTGTCTCCATCAAAGCCTAAATTTTACATCCCACACTTCTGAGATAATACTGGAAAGAATTTGAGAGAGTTCTAGCTTTTTTTCCTCCTGAGAGCTGCCCTCTTTCACTGTCCCTTGAGAGTTTGCAACCAAGGGAACAAGGAGTGACATTTTTGTTTAGTTTTGTTTTATTTCATTTTGTTTTTCCTGTTCTCAATCCAGGGGATTTAGACAAACATAGGTTGCACTTCTCTGAAAAACCACAAGGAAGAGCAAATGAAGTCTGGATCAGATCATCTTATTCTGGATCCCCCTGCTTCTTTCTCTGTATAGCCAGACAGTTTCTAAGGCTACATGAAGGTATGGCTATGCCCAGGCTTGGTCCCTTCTGCAGGCCAAGGAATAACTAGCAACAGCTGTTGGGGCCCTTAGAGAGGGCAGGGTTGCAAATGCTCAGCTCCTACAGTTGCACAGTGGAATAAGAGGGTCCCCACCCAGCCAGGGACTTGGACAAGCCAGAGGCCTACTTAGCACTGAGTGGTTTCCTAGTAGCAAAGTCCCCTCTCTGGCTGCCAGAGATGAGTGGCAAGAGAAGCAGCTTTGGAAGGAAAGCAGGACAAGATGATGTGTACTCATGAGGATGTCATCATTTTATATATAACCTATTTCCTCTTCTAGACAGCGTTGTCCGTGAGAACCTTTTTGATTCAGGAAGATCAGCACAGGTGACGATACAGAAGTTAAGGCCTGAAGCAGCGAGACAATCTTCACTTGCTATCCCATGATGCTCCTGCTCCTCTCTTCCTAGCTCTGCTCTTGCTGCCTGTTGCTTGCTTGCTACACTTACTGCAGAGTGTGGTCTTGATTTTCAGCCTAGCATAAGTATTCAAAATGTATATAAAGGAAGTAGGATTTGGAATGAATCAACATCATTTGATTCCATTTTAAGTAGATGTTCCAACATGTACAGCATTGAAGGTTATCTGGAGGACGGAACCATTCTCTTTTTTTCATTATAACTTCAAGACATTTTTATATTTCTTAGATGGTAATTTATTTTTTATTGGAATTTTTTAATTCACATTTCAACTGTTATTCCCTTTCTCCATTTCCCATCCATAAGGCCCCTATCCCATCCTCCCTCTGGTTCTTCTATGAGGGTGTTCCCCCTCCCAAACCACCCCTCACATTCCCCTATACTGGGAGGTCCAGCCTTGGCAGGGCCAAGGGCTTCATCTCCCATGGGCGCCCAACAAGGTCATCCTCTACTACATATGCAGGTGGAGCCATGGGTCTGTCATGTGTACACTTTGGTAGTGGTTTAGTCCCTGGGAGCTCTGGTTGATTGGTACTGTTGTTCTTCTGGGGTTGCAAGCACCTTCAGCAACTTCAATTCTTTCCATAACTACTCCAATGGGGACACCATTCTCAGTTCAATGGTGTGCTGCTAGCATTCACCTCTGTATTTGAAAAGCTCTGGCTGAGCCTCTCAGGAGACAGCTATATCAGGCTCCTGTCAGCATGCATTTTTTGGCTTCATCAATATTGTCTAGATTTGGTGGCTGTGTATATGTGGGCTGGATCCACAGGTAAGGCAGGCTCTGAAAAGGCCATTCATTCAGTCTCTGCTCCAAACTTTGTCTCCATATCTCCTCCTATGAAAATTTATGGTCCCCCTTTTAAGAAGGACTGAAGCATCTGCACTTTGGTCGACCTTCTTCTTAAGCTTCATTTGCTCTGTGGATTGTATCTTGGGAAATCTGAGCTTTTGGGCTAATATGCACTTATCGCTGAGTGCATACTTTGTGTGTATTTTTGTGATTGGGTTACCTCACTCAGGATGATATTTTCTACTTCTATCCATTTGCCTATGAATTTCATGAAGTTATTGTTTTGATAGCTGAATAGTACTCCATTCTGTAGATGTACCACATTTTCTGTATCCATTCCTGTGCTGAGGGACATCTGGGTAGTTTCCAGCTTTTGGCTATTATTAATAAGGCTAGTATGAACATGGTGGAGCATGTGTCTTTGTTGTATATTGGAGCATCATTTGGGTATATGCCCAAGAGAGGTATAGCTGGGTCCTCAGGTACGACAATATCCAATTTTCTGAGGAACCTCCAGACTGATTTCCAGAGTGGCTGTACCAGCTTACAATGCCATCAACAATGGAGGAATATTTCTTTTTCTCTAAGTCCTTGAGTGCATCTATTGTCACCTGAGTGTTTGATCTTATCCATTCTGACAGATGTGAGGTGGAATCTCAGGGTCGTTTTGATTTGCATTTCTCTGATGACTAAGGATGTTGAACAATTCTTTAGATATTTCTCAGCCATTCAATATTCCTTGAGTGTGAATTCTTTGTTTAGCTCTGCGCCCCATTTTTTAATATGATTATTGGCTCTTTGAAGTCTAACTTTCATTTTAAGATGAAATGTTCTACAAATATCTGTTAAATCCAATTGTTTCATAACTTCTGTTAGTTTCACTGTGTCTCTTTTTAATTTCTGTTTCCATTGATGAGATTTGGGTGTTGAATTCTCCTACTATTATTGTGAGAAGTTCAATGTGTACTTTGAGCTTTAGTAAGGGTTTTTTTTATGAATGTAGGTGCCCTTGCATTTGGAGCATTGATATTCAGAATTGAGAGTTCATCTTCTTGGAATTTTCTTTGGTGACTAAGAAGTGTCCTTATTCACCTTTTTTGATGGTTGAAAGTCGATTTTATTTGATATTAGAATGGCTACTCCAGCTTCTCTCTTGGGACCATTTGCATGAAAAATTGTGTTCTGCCCCTTTACTCTGAGGTAGTGTCTGTCTTTGTCACTGAGGTGTGTTTCCTGTATGCAGCAAAATGCTGGGTACTCTGTATATATTCAGTCTGTTAGTCTATGCCTTTATATTGGGGAATTGAGTTCATTGATGTTGAAAGATATTAAGGAATAGTGATTGTTGTTTTCTGTTATTTTTGCTGTTAGTGTTGGAATTATGTTTGTGTGGCTCTTTTTTGGGGGGGTGTTTAGGCATGGAGATTACTTTCTTGCTTTTTGTATGGTAAAATCTTTCTCCTTGTTTAGGAGTTTTCCATCAATTATCCTTTTTAAGGCTGGATTTGTGGATAGATACTGTGTAATTTGGTTTTGTCATGCAATATCTTGGTTTCTCCATCTATGTCATTTGAGAAGTTTGTTGGATATAGTAGCCTGGGCTGGCATTTGTATTCTCTTAGGGTCTTTATGACATCTGCCCAGGTTCTTCTGGCTTTCCTAGTGTCTGTTGAGAAGTCTAGTGTAATTCTGATAGGTCTGCCTTTATATTTTACTTGACCCTTTTCCCTTACTGCTTTTAATAATTCTTTGTTTTGTTCTTTTTGTTGTTTTGATTATTATGGGATGGGAAGAATTTATTTTCTGGACCAATTTATTTTGAGTTTTGTATGATTCTTGTATTTTTATGGGTATCTCTTTCCTTAGGTTAGGGAAGCTTTCTTCTATAATTTTGTTGAAGATATTTACTGGCCCTTTAAGTTGGGAGTCTTCACTGTCTTCTATACCTATTATCCTTAGCTTTGATCTTCTCATTGTGTCCTGGATTTCCTGGATGTTTTGGGTTATGAGCTTTTTGCATTTAACATTATCTTTGATGGTTCTGTCAATGTTTTCTTCTGCCCCTGAGGTTCGCTCTTCTATCTCTTATATTCTGTTGGTAATGCCTGTGTCTAGGATTCCTGATCTCTTTCCTAGTTTTTCTATCTCCAGGTTTGTCTCCCTTGTGATTTTTTTTATTTTTTTCTATTTCCATTTTTTTATATCCTGGATGGTTTTGTTCAATTACTTCACATGTTTAATTGTGTTTTCCTATAATTCTTTAAAGGCTTCCACTTGTTTACCTGTGTTGCCCTGTATTTCTTTAAGGAAGTCATTTATGTCCTTCTTAAAGTGCTCTATGATCATAATGAGCTGTGATTTTAAATCCAAATCTTGCTTTTCTGGTGTGTTTGGATATCCAGTATTTGCTTTGGTGGGAGAACTGGGCTCTCATGATGCCCTGCAGTCTTTGTTTCTGTTGCTTAGGTTCCTGTGCTTGCCTCTTGCTATCAGGTTGTCTCTGGTGTTAGCCTGGCTTGCTCTCTCTCTCACAGTGGCTTGACCCTCTTTAAGCTTGTGTGTCAGCACTCCTGTAGACCTGTTTTTTTTTTCAGCCAGATCTGGGAACAAAGAGCTGGGGACTGGGTCAGCTCCAGGTGCAGGCAGAAACAGGAAGTGTCCTGTTCCAGACTGCTCCTGTGTGTGTATGTCCTGAAGCCTCCAGGAGGGTTGCTTGGAGCAGAAGACCACCTTGGGGCACCTCTGCTCTCAGGTATGTCAGTGCTCCTGACAACTGGCTTTCAGCTCTGGGTGCAGGCAGAAATCTGAAGAGTCCTACTCTTGACTGCACCTAGGCTCCTGTGCCCAGTGGGGAACAGAGGGCACTAGACGGGTTCCTTTTGGGTCAGAAATGTGAGCAAAAGTAGTTGTTTTCTCTGAGCTGTCAGGATTGTCCACACTTCTGAGAATCCAGCTCTCTCCCCAATGGGATTTGGGTGCAGAGAGCTGTGGGGCAGGTCAGAAACATTTTATCATTGAAGAAAACTAGTCTTTTTTCTTTTAATGCCAATATCAAGTAAATTTTGTGGGTGGAGAATGACCAAAGATGATAGATAACTTTTTGTTCTGAATTGAAATACTTCCTCCTATTGGGTGGAGGAAGATTCTTGATGATCAGAATATTCACATAAATTTTGGGAGACCCATGAATCCTTCTTTGATATTACAAAAGCAGTGAATGGTAGCCAAGAGGACAGAGCCCCTTCAGTGGATCCATTCATAGATTGGGCAAGGAGCTCCATGATTTTAGCCTTCATGAGTATTCACCTGTGTTTGGGTAGTTAGTTTAGTGATATGACACTTCCCCATCCTCCTCCAACTATAACCCCAGTTGTATAGTTCACTAACATAGACTCTGGTAGAATTTTTCTCTTTTTTGTTAATTGTTGATTCTCCATCTGAGATGAATGGATTCTTGTTCACATGTTATCAGGAGAAGTAGCCTAAAGCAGCATTATAGCCAACAGGTATATGTTCAGTATCAGTAATCATCAGGAAAATGAAAATTAGACTCATGCTGAAGCCAGAAATGTATAAGAAAGGTACTCGAACATGCCAGAAGAAGTAAATCAGTAAGCTGTCTTCCTGTATGGTGTCTTCTTTAGTTCCAGCCCCCATGTTTCTGCCTCTAGCTCATGCTCTGGTTTCCTCACAGTGATATCCTATAACTTCAAAACCAAGTTGCTTTTGATCATGGCATTCACACTTATGAAGACTGTACTACAAACATGAATTCATTTAATATTGTAGCAAAATTCTGAGGCTTGGAAAGGTGAGACTAAAATATCTGTAACACCAACGAAGCTTGGACAATTTCAAAAGAGGGTAAGTATTTTAAGTTCTATGGAGCCTCGGTTGATTTGGAGAATGTTACAACACTAAGTTACCAGATTGTAGCAGTCAACCCTCCAATGTGGCAGGATTTATACAGTTTTGTTGACTCCAAGCTCACTTCTAGTAGTACTATTCTGCTACAAGATTTTTTTTAAAGTTACAATCCAAGTTTCTAAACAAGTCTTCCATATTCAAACTCCTAAGCTCAGCACATATTCTCACCATGGTTTTGAGTTTCCCAGAGAATGTGAAAAGAATCAAAAGAAAAGCAAAACAATTAATTTGAATAGAATATTTGAAAGCAATGTCATTACCACAGGTTTGCATTTGCCAAAGACACAGCATTTCTTCAATGGTTGCAATACTTTTTCCTTTCCCTTTTGGTGTGTGCCATGCTAGATAGGGTTTCTATCACTGTGATGAAACACCATGACCAAAAACAACTTGGGAAGGAAACGTTTTATTTTGTTCATTTCCACATAACAGCTCATCATCAAAACCAGTGAGGGCAGGAATGTAAATAAGGCAGGAACCTGAAGACAAGAGTTGATGCAGAGGCCATGGAAGGGAGCTACTTACTAAATGTCTCCCCTTGGTTTGATCAGTGTGTTTACTTATAGAACTCAGGACCAGCAGTTCAGGGTAGCCCATTCACAATGAGCTGGGCACTCGCACATTAGTCACTAATGAAGAGGCTTGCCTGATCTTAAAGCGACATTCTCAATTGGGGCTCCCTCCTCACATGCTGGCTCTAGCATGTGTAAAGTTGTCATAAAACAAGAGAGTACAGGTAGCTTTAGCCTTGGAACTATGTAGTCAGTGACTTTTCCCATGTATTTATTTCTACAGAGAGCACTAACTGGGATTCCTAGTGGCTCATTGTTTTTCCCTTTGTTCATTGGTCTTTCTCATAATACTGTGTTATCTTGTCTTATTTTTCCCAGGTGTAGAAAGGTATAATTGGTACAAATTTGTTTACATTTGGAATACACACATATTTTCTGATATGAAGCTAGTTAAGTAACATAACTTCACATACTTAGCTTGTATCAGAGACTGTGTGCTGAAAATGCTTAATTTCTACTGTTGATACACATTACTTTTTATAGTTTTCTCCCTGACCTTCCTCTATTTACAGGATGTACGTACCCTGTGAATGGGTTGCTCAGCATTTCCCACCTCCCATCTTCGCATCGATTCTGGTAACCACTCTTCTACAATATAAATGGCTTTGACCTTTTTGAGAGTCCACATGTAAGTGACCCTGGTCATGTTGATTTCATGAGTATTGTAAAGAGTTCATAATGATGTGGTAACATCATTCGCTGACACATAATTGTTGAGCCATTGAAAGTTTCTTTTTCTGTTGGCAACCTTGTTTTAACCAGTTCTGCTTCTTGAAAGAACATCTATAGACACAGACATCTTCAAGTACTAAAAATGAAAAGATACTTTGAGGCTTCCTATGTTTTCTTTTTCACACTATTTTCATGTCTGTTTTATTGTCTCCTCTTTTTTTTCACTAAGTATTTTATAGTATTAGGATACAGTGCTCTGAAAGAAATCTTTGGAAGATTAACTTTTCCTTTTGCTTAAGCTTGTTCTCACTCACCCAGCCACAATAACTGAGAAATATCTCACAAGAAGAGCAGCTGATTAGGCCATTCAACTAGCAAAGGTCATTTAGAGTTTCACTTAAAATGAGCATGCTCATTCATGGCTGAGATTCACTCATGCCTGATGCAATCAAACTTTGCACTTTATCAAGTTAATAAATGAATTAATCATAACAGAACAAAGTGGGGGAAACAAAGATACATGTACATGCCTGTAAGGGTTCTGCTGATCCCATAGAAAATCAGGTCCATGTCACAGGACAGCCAAAGTAATCACAAAGAAAAATTCACAGTTGTGTTTCCAGTTTAATTGCTCGTGGTTAAAAGGAAAACAATAGAAACAAGGTTTTGTTTACATAGAGAATGGAACTTTGTCCTGGGAACTTCAGCTCTCCTAATAATTCCCAGCAATGTGAACATTGAGTGCTGACTTACTGTGTGGAATTTTAAGAGAAAGAGCAAAGAAAGCCAGTGTAGAACTTAAGAAATGTTCCCAATGTCAGAGATTGGTAAAGGTTTCCTCTTTGTAATTTCACAAAAAGAGAAGCTGTGAATGCATGTGTGAGGAAATTAAAAAACTGGTACTGTTATCAACATTGCTCACCTGAAATTTATCCACATTCATTCCTTCAAGCAGCCCAGGCAAATAGCTTCTTACTAAGCTACATGGGGACACCATCTTTCAGAAGAAAAGGGTTTTTCTGGACCCCCCCATCAGACAGTACTAAAATGTGTCATCAGTCTTGAAATGGGATGGTGTATCAATGGCATCATGCAGACATGTAGCTCTTACTACACAAATGAAAAGTTTGAGTTTATTTGAGCAGGGAAAAGGCAGCAGCCGACTAGCCAGAGCTGTCCCAAGGAGACATCCAGGCTTGACCCCTTTCCTTCTAACATACCCTTTGCAGTGGGGATATGAAGCGTTCTACTTTCTGAAAACATTATTAGCTTCTGAATGTACTGCATGTCCTCTCTTTCTCTTAAGGCTCTCCAAGAAACCATTTTTATTCTCCCTATGCCCAGCTTTCTTCACTTGCTTTTTACCCTTTATATGATTGGCTTCTTCACTAGTAACTGCACACGTGTTTACCCTCCTAGTGACTCAAAACAACACTCACTAACCACCGTGACAGAGTATGTCCTTGCTGCTGTTACCAGAGAACTATGGGCTGAAGGCTTCATTTTCCTGTGTCCTCTGTGCTCCATATCTCTTTCCATTTTTAGAAAAGAATTTCAGAAAAAAACCTAGGGGCAGAAGATTCAAAAAGAGAAGTTCAATAGAAGTTTGGGATCAGCCAGAAATCAGTTTATTTATTTTTATTAAAACAAGAGTGATACAAAAACAAAGAAACAAATAAAAACAACAACAACAACAACAACAAAAAAGGAGCCTGGCCCGACTGACTTCAGATGTGAGTTGATGGTAAATGCTCTATATGAGAACTTGCCTTGTCTGGGGCAGCCCTGACACACAGCCAAAAATTAGAAAATGGTTGTTGCTCTCCTATTACTTAATGTCAGTCTCTGAATTCAGAAGAAAGATTTTGCTAGCTGGTGTTTCACAGTGTTTCCCCTTCCTCAACCTCCTATATGTCCTCATGCCATACAACCACATCCTGATTTTCTCTTCCTATATTCTATGTACTATGTCTCTTCCTAGCAGCCCTCAGGCATCTCTTTCTCTGTATTCTGTCCATGTCTTCTGTGCACATAATGAAACACAATGACCCATGACAAGTATTTCATGGGAGAAAGCACTAAGGGCTACCAGGCCTGGACTGGTTGATTCAGACTCAAAAACTCCCGATACATCTTCCTTCATGTGCAGTGATCAGACAATCCCGGAAAACTTTTAGCCAATGCTGCTCACCATTCAGAGCCCTTCCCAGTACAAGGCCCACCTCTATTGCTTTAAATGTACATTCCAGGTGTAACATCACTACCCTGAGAAGTAGATGCTCTATAATTAAGGTAGGAAAAGAAACTGAAGCAAGTAGACAAAGTGTTCAATTTGGTGAGATTAGAAGTCAAACACTCTGTGTGGACCACATTGTATGAACATTTTAAGGAGGGAGGCACTAACTTAATTGTAATAGGATCCTTGGGAATCTGGAGAAAATTTCCACCCTGGGGAAAAGAAGATGGTGCCAGCAGTAGCGAGCCACAGGCCTGGGCTGTGCGGAGAAGCACCACTGCACTTGATATTTGGGTATTTGGTATTTGCCTTGAGGCTGATCCAAGCTTCTGCTTCTCTAAATCCTCTGAGTGCAAAGTCAGGGCTGGAAAGGAGACATTTAAAAAAAACATGAATTTGTGGCTGTATTAGTGACAAAAGTAATAAATGTCCTATGTGCAGAGTGGTGTGTGTGTGTGTGTGTGTGTGTGTGTGTGTGTGTGTGTGTGTGTGTGTGTGTGTGTGAGAGAGAGAGAGAGAGAGAGAGAGAGAGAGAGAGAGAGAGAGAGAGAGGCAGGCAGACAGACAGACAGACAGACAGAGGGGCTGCTATGTACATATATACCTTAATTTAATTATAGGACTATAAAAGCACTACTATGAGAGCTTTCTTCTTTTGATTTACACAAATAGAAATTTGAGAATTATGTTTATTTTTCTGAGGTAAGAAGGATTTAATACTTAGGACAATAAGAATTTTTGTCTTATTTATAATATTTAAACTGCATAAGACAATTTCTCAGGAGCTTTGAATAGCATAACTTAAAAAGGAAACAGGAAGGTTAGCAAGAGAAAATCGTATGAGCCACTCGACACTGACTGGAGGAACTTGAGGTATAGTCTATTGTCAATTCTGCATGGACAGAAAATGCAAATATCTCTTCCTTTCCCCTCCCACTATCATTTGATAAGACAGGTGCCTTCAAAATACAAAACAAAATATCTTAGGGCAAATTGAAAATATTTTTGAGATTCAAAGGGGCCAGATTCGTAATCACAGCAGATACCACATGTCATCAGAGACAGTCCCAAGAAAACAGGTCACTGTTACTGGACTTACAGAGACTGTTAGGAAATCCAGGGGGAGCTTACACCCAAGAGTTCTTCAAAGCTCCCGAGGGAAAACTGTGATTGAAATGAAGTCAGCAGAGGAAGCACAGTGATTAGCTTTCTTAGAAATGAACAGTGGCAGAGTACAAACAGAGTTCAGTTTGGGTCTCTCTGGGGCTTGGGATCCATTATAATATAATAACCCATGTTCTCATACTTCTAGCATCTGTCTATATTTATACTCTTAGTAACGCAAACTAAACATGATTTTGGGAGAGAAAGATATTGAGAAATCAAGATTATATACTCAGGTCAATGAGTTCTAGAACTCCTCTGCACTCAGTAATGGCTGTTAGAGCCTCCTCCAATTTCCCAGGACTCTGCACTGCAGATGCATATCTGACAGCTGGAGGACACAGAGCAGTGATAGCCTGGAGGGTATCTCTGGGAAGAGCAATAGAGCAATTTGTCACAGCAGAGGTTTTCCTAGGCATTCTTCCACTCTAGCACCTTCATGTTGTTCGGTATTCCACAAACAATGCAAGTCAGAATCCTTCATCATAAAAAGCTGTGAATACACTGCTCTTTGAAGAAAGCTCGTGATCAGATGGATGTCTCAGAGAAGAGGGGAAAAAGCAGGCTAGGCACCATCAGCTGTGTAAATGCAGAAGAGACAGCATCCATCGAAGCGACTTCCACCATGTGAGGATGAGATTTGAAAGAGCTACAGGGACAAGTTTCATTTTATATGTGCAAACATTTATCAAAGAAGAACAGAAACAAGGGAAAATATAAGTTTACAATACAATTATGTATGTTTACAATACAGATTATGAATATAGCTCAGTAGATGTGTATGAAACGCACAGAGACCTAAAATCCAAGCCATTGTAATTTTATCAACACTATGAAGCATAATCTAAACATTCGAAAGTAATAAAGAAGCACCTTCCTCACTCAAACTTACTGCCAGGGTACTAAAGATTTGTAAAAGCAAAGAGCCTATGGACTCAGGGGATGGGACAGTAGATAAAGTACTTGCTGAAAATCTAGCACCCGCATAAACAACTGAGGTTAGTGGCCAGTGCTTATCGTCTCAGAACTACAAAGGCAGAAACAAGAGGACCTGGAGCATCACTAGCCAAGAAGTCTAGTCAACTGGTAAGCACAAAGTTCAGCGAGAGATCCTGCCTCAAATAATAAAAGGGAGAGGGAGTGAGGAGGGCACATGATATTGATGCTTTATCTTCACATTGACATACACACGTAGGGGTGCCCATCAAAATAGATATGCATATACATAAACACACACAAATAGCTTATTTTGAGGAAAGCATAGGAGTATCTTACTTATTTTAGATTAATTACTCTTTGATGTATTTTAAAATGTGTGTGTGTACTATATAAAAATATCTTGTTATTTATCTGTTTCTATAAAATATAGAGGCAGATATTTTTATACAACGAATAGACTATTAATAGTGCTACATGTATGCAGTTGTACTTACAGATTCTATACAGATTCTCTAGATACTCTACAGATCCAGTAGCTCTCTACAGAGCCAGCATAATTTTTAGTATTTCCATTCTAATTTTATGAATTCTTTTACTAGACCTATTTCTTTTGATTTATGGCTCAGTGAAGCATGGTGCTATTTCCCCGAAAGGAAATCCCTTCTGGATAGTTAAGGAATTACAGCATTAATTTAAAAATAAACTAATTTTAATGCTAATTTCTTATTAATGCCAGACTTTTGATATGTGGATAAAAAAAGAACGGTGGTCTTTCTGCTGATTTGGAGTCACTATTCCATCTCTAGTATGGTGTTCCTTTTCCTCTAATGGTATATACATAGCTCCCACTTCAGATTCTCTTTGCCATCCCTCCACCATTCCTACTCTGATGTTTCCCCAAGGTACATCACGAGTCCAGTCTGTTTGTAGTTATTGTCCTGCAACTGCCTATCTTTGCCTCTGAATATCTATGAACACTCAGTAATGTGGGTGCTAGGGCTTAAACTGTTGTATTAGCCTTGCTGCACTGAAAAATGTGATAAGAACTTTAGACAGTCTGTTTTTAATTCTATAGACAGTGAAATGCCATTTCATACTGAAGAAACCAAACTTTGGATTTTTAACCATGTTCACTCAGCTGGAAATTGTTTCTTCTCTGTGCTGATTCACCCAGTCACCAGATTTTCCTAGTCTTTCTCTTAGCAACTTAGCTGTTCCCTCCCTTGTCTCTGTGATGGCAACATTGCTCCTGCTGGAAGCACCATGACCTCCATATAGTGGCAAAATTTGCTAACTAAGTGGACCTCTTACTTTCTTCTTCACTAACCATCTTTCCACACAGCCAGAGGGACAACATTTCAGTGACATAAATGTAGCAATCACGAACGTACTTAGGATCCCGTGACCACTGTTGCATCAAACATCACACCCTGTAAGGTGGCATGTAACATCCTTCCTAACAAACCTCTGCTTGGGCCCTTCTCATTCTCTAGCCTGAAGTTAGCTTCCTGCAATAAGGGGCAGTCATAGTATGGTGTTCCTTTCCCCTGATAGTTTTACATAGCTCCCTGTTCAGACACTCTTTGCCATGCCTTTACCTACTCTAATGCTTCCCCAAGGTACAGCATTAGTCCAGTCTTCTCATTTTTGAAGCTGTCCAGCCTGGCCAGAAGGTTCAAGACAGTAGTGGTGGCAGCCAGCCTCTGAGATTAGTCCTCAGTTCCTGGACACTCCCTGGTACAGCTTTCTGCCCCTCCCTGGACATGAGAGTATGACAGGTAGCACAAAGTAGTAGAAACACTCTGGTCTGCTCTCTCAGACCTCTTGCTTTGGAAGAGGCCAGTTGTTATCTTTGAAAATCTTCATGCAGTGATCAAGAGAAGTCACAAGTAGCTGAGCATAATCACATGAGCTTGCAAGCGTGTCCTCAGGTTTTTGCCAGGCCTATAGTTAACTGTATCTCTGGCTCATATCATGAGCATAGCCTATGGACGACTGATCCCATGTCCCAGCTAAGCTGACAGTATCAAAAACTTATTGTTGCTTTAGGTCACTAGGACAGTGTAATATATAAGGCAGTTTTACTCATGAGGACTTCACTCCAGATCCAAACAGGAAGACTTTCAAATACTTAGCAGTCTTGGATCTATGTCAGGAAGGGACCCATTCTGGGAAAGGGCCTGGGATCTGGATCACTTGAATGTATTAATGGGTGCTCTTTCCCACTTGAATCGTTCTTTTATATCCTAATATAAGTATTGCTAAGGATACTATTTCAGGGGGAGAAAATTTTAAAGGAAGAAAACAGTATATTATTTGCCAGAGGCTGAGTAGAGTATAGGTCAGGACTTCTGACTTTGGCTATCTAGGCCCAAATCTCAGTACTTTCTCCTCATGTAACTCTGAGTGAGGTCTGCTCCCTGGTCTTTTAGCAGTGAGGGCTGGTGGCTTTTACTATCATTTCATAGTTTAGGAGTCTGGGTCATTGAAGGGGGAAGCAGCCCCACTATGGAACAGGAGTTTTCTACTCTATCCTCAGAGTCACAACCACTGCTGTACTGAGCACCAGACAAGCTCACACATCTCAAGACTTAACCCCTGCCTGGGTCACAGTGATCATATGCTTATATCAGTGTTCTAACACATTATTCTACTGAAGTTCATCCCCACTCCTGATAGTATTGGGAGGGCCAAGTTTTAGGAGTCTCTAAGATTTGGATAAAGGACTGCTGTTACTTAATCTTCTGAAAGACAAGAGCATGCCTTCGAAAACGAGGGAATGCATACAGACGAAGCTCTGCCATCTTCTCCATACATTCTGTCTGCTTCAGAAGTTCCCATCTATGTCACTGGAAGTGCTGCTGAGAATAGTTTCTACAAATGCATGTCCTCTTTGCGACTCTTCTCCATAGCAGGGGTAAAACTGGCATTGGTTACTCCAAGAAGGATGCCAGAGTTGGGATGAAAGAATCCATTTCATGATAATTAAAGATAGAACTCAATAGATAGGGTCACCTACTCTAGACACAAACAGGAAATAGAATTGTGTCATCATGCAACCGCAGCTTGATGTTCAAGGCATGCAACAGTTTGTTGATAACCCACCAAGCAAAAAGTATTTCAACATAACTTCAGAAACTTTTTTCAATATTTTTACCCAGACAATATTTTATTCCTTCTGATTTATTGCTGTGTTATGGTAAAAAGTACTAGATGTGACATACTGAAAACTAGATGTGCACTCTAAATGTTCACGTTATGCTGCTTGTTACGGACAGCATCACTAAGACCTTCTGCTCAGGCGTTCGGGCAGCTCGGGCACAGGCAGGAAAGAGAGGGCTGAAGCTGGATGCCTGTATCAATGAGAAGACCCTAGCACCAGCAGAGCCAGAAAGGAATCTGGCAATTTCTTTTTGAACCCTTTTACTTGGGGTACCTCATCATTTGCCCATGATATTAAGGCACAGTTCATTTCAAATTCAGAAAGCAAAATGGGAGATAAAAGGTACCACAGATGACTGAGAACATCACAAATGATCCTGAATGATGGCTGAATGTTCTGCTCAGAAGTTTTAGAATTGCCACATGGTGTAATCCCAGAATTAGTGCAATTACAAAGTGATATGGCTTAGCTGCCATTTTGACCACTGCTGTTTTTTTAGCAAATGACCTCAGTCGTCGTCACCCCATTCCAAAGACGTCTCTGGAATTTCCAGCGTTTGATTGCCTGTGAAAATTGTTTACTTTTCCTTTCCTTTCTTTGTATGTCAAAACTCACAAATTACATAGACATTTAGGACAGACTCCTTGAACTGAGTAAATAATTCTACATAAGTGGGACTTTGAAATAAGCAGAAAAAGCAGTAAGATCCTCTCTCAGGGGCTACTGTGCTCACAGACTCTTCTAAGCTGTTTCATGTTAATTCTGGGGGTCCAATTAGTGTAAATCCCTCCCACATTGGAGATCCTTTAAGGCACTAAATACCTCAAAAACTGAAGAAATCCTTAGTTTTAAAATTATAAAAGGTGCTTATTTAATTACTGTTGACAGATCTGCATAATTGTGAAGAAGCTAAAATTTTCAACAGGTTTAAGATTTTTCCATAATTCTAGCTTGATTTCTGAGTAAAGTAGGCAATGCCTATTAGTCAATGACTTGTGAACCTATCATCCATCTGACGACCACACAATGAAGACTATTAAGATGTAAGAAGACTAGTGGGTCATCTCCTGGTAAGCCTAGTGGGGTCAGCAGCAGTTCAGTAACAGCTGATCTGGACAGAAAGAACAAACGGGTTATGAGGCCTGGTATAAAACAACCTGGATGGGTAAGAAATTATAGGGCTGTGAATACTGTTCAGTGGTACACTACGTGCCTAACAAACCCAAGTCTCTGGGCTCAATCTACAACACTTGAAAAACGAATAAACATAAATACTTTTAACATTGTATTATCATCTGCAAACATGCCCTAATAATATTTTTTTGGACATTCTACAATTGATCACAGCCCAGTGTGTTTTTTATTGAACCCCTTTCAGGTTTTGACTGAAGTGTGCCACAGAAACACAGTGGTGTATCAGTCTGTGTTATGCTATTATAACGAAATGCTCTAGGCTCGATAAATAATAGATAACAGAAGTTGTACTAACTCACTGTACTAGAAGCTATGAAGTCAGACCACATGGTGAAAGCCTCTGTACTATGTCCTCATTGGGCAGAAGAGTGTGTTCTGGGAGAATACAGAGAAAAAAACGATACTTAATTCATCCTTGATATCAGGAACCTATTCAATATGGGCATTAATTCATTTACAGAAGAGTGCCCCATGGTCCTGATCATCTCTTAAAGGTCCTCCCTCTTGATATTGCTAAAATGTTAGGCACAGGCTTTGAAGAATATATTGAGGCCAAGCAAAATGATTGAAAAATAAAACAGTGAAGTAATCTAGAAATATTTCCAATAGAGATAAGATGTAGACTGATCGTGATGGCTGGCCACAAATAGTATAGAATAGCCAATAGGAAAAAAGGGAACTAGGAGTAAATTATTGTCAGAGACACGCTAGGTCTATGTTTATACATTGCATGCTCTCCACATCAACAAATAGAATTCCTGAGCAGTAGACTACACTGTGTTCTGTTTATTGATACAGTCTCACTATGTAGCCCAGGTTGTCCTTGTACTCATGATGTTGTCTCAGTCATTCTGCTCTTGTCATATGCTTTGCTTCTTAAAGAAATAAAAGAGGATATAAGACAAAAAATGGCAGATGTTCAAAAACACTGTTAATACAATTCTTGGATCCATTGACGGTGAATCTAACTGAAGTTTCCAAATTGCCTTAAAAAGCCTTCCTCTTTAGAATCTTCAAAATCTAAGCAGCAAGACTTAAAAACTCCAGAACCTCTATACTGCGGGGTGCCTTAATGTATTGCTTATATTTTGCTTCTAGATAAGACAGGACTTGGCCAATAATCCCTCACCTAAATATCTTAAAGATCCCAAAGAAGGGTGTTTTCCAAACCGTTCTTTCTCAGTCAGTACTTAAAAAGGCTGTAGGCATCATTGGGCCGGCAGCTTCAGCAGCGTAGCTCAGGAAGTGTTCGCTATGTCACATATTGGGCATCTGAGTCAATTTTACTGTACATATTTTTACTCAATAAAAATCAACATCACTGGTCTATATAACTTCTAAAATTGGAATTCAGATCTTATGTTTCCTATGATTTTGTATTTTATTACTTAATCTGATATCATTCCTAAATATCTTTACAAATATTCTTTATTTTGACTTTTTATTTATGTGAGATTAAAATGACTTCTTTGACCTAAAGTAACATTCATGGGATTGCAGAATTAATTCTAAGCTTCCAATCTGAAATTTACTGTAGGTTACACTACAGACATTAGTAATATCCTAGGGTGATAACAAAAGCAAAATAGATTACTCATTTGTACTTAAAAATTATATAGGGTCATAAATTCAATTATTTCTGATTCTAGAAAAATGATCTTGTGGAAAAAGGAGATGAAGATAAAATTGTTTTGAGAAAGTTAAATGAGCTGCAGAAATACATATTTCATGAATTACGTTAAGCAGGAAGACTTCAAAGCAAGGATTTGAGATTTGGGGTATAAGATAGGAGATGCAGAAATCTCAACCCTTTCACCTTAGGTGAGCAACAACATCAGAAAGTCAATTTTGTTTATACATAGAGACTGGAATTTAATTCCTGCTTAGAAATAAGAACTTCAGGGAAATGTCATCTCCACTGCCAAATGAATGGTCAAATTAAATGATAATTCTAATAGACTACCAATCAACGAAGAAATAAATCTTCATACCACAGGATTACTACAAATAATGAATGAATGAAGGGTTGGAGAGATGATTCAGTGGTTAAGAGCACTAGTTGCCCTTCCAGAGGACGAGGTTGAATTACCAGCCTTTACACGGCAGCTCACAACTGTCTATATCTCCTGTTCCAGGGAATCTGACTCCATCACACATATAGAAAAGTACCAATGTTCATAAAATAAAAATAAATTAAAAATAATAAATGAAAAGTCTGATGCACATCTATCAAATAGAAAATAGAGTAACTCTGTAGTGGAAAAGGCAACAATACACCATTTCTATCAAATAAGCAAAACAAAATCAGCAGTGGAAACCATCAAAACTGTGAGTCACACAGTAGGAGGCAATGAGTTAGCATGGCCCTGCTATTAATCCATTTAGCAAACTAGAGACTTCACCGAAAATAGTAAGAAGCAAAGTAAACAAACCAAATGTACAGTGTGTATTCTCAGTTATGGAATACGTGAAAATAGGTTGAAAGTTTCCGTTAAATGTATAGTGTCAAGGAAAAGGTATGGGGGGGGGGGCGAGTTTTCCATACCATCTTGTAAATGTTTCCTAAGGCTCATGTGTTAAAGGCTTGGGTTGACTAAAAAGTAATGGAAATTTAGAGGGTGAAAGCCAATTGATAAGAATGGGTCCTGTACGGCATGCCCTTGGGGGCTGAGTCTTGTAGCCCACCACCAACCATTCTGCCTCCTGTCTGCCATCAAGTGTGCAGTTGTGCCCCACAATGCATTCTCTCTGTGTTCTACCTTACCATGATGGGCCCAGGAGCAAGAGAGCCAAGTGACTGTGCACTGAAATCTCTGAAATTATGAACCCAAATGAGCATTTCTTCCTACACAGAAAGAATAAAAGCATGATCCATAAACTTCCAAAGGAAATAAATGAAGTTCCAATGTTTGTCTCGAGAACCTGAAGAACAAAACACAGAAACTGGAAAAACAGTGTTATTACTAAGAGTAAATTCTAATTAGTGAAAAATCACAGGGAAACCAAAGACACTAGCGACATCATTTCCCACACCATGTACAAATGCATATTCAGTTCATTGCACTTCACCTAGCGAGCTTCAAGAAAGAAGTGAAATACTATCACTATTTTTGCTATTGGAAACACTGATGCTTGTTAGATTGGAGTCTAAGTGCTGGTTTTCTCACATTGCCAAACTGGCCTCTTCTCATAAGCTGAGAAAAAGACACACACAGAAAGAGATTGGTGGGTGGACAAAGAAAGACAGAGGCAGTCTCTCAGTTATTCCTGACTAACCAATCAGAAGCTAGAAGGTTGGAAATCCGTAGCCTATTTAATGCACAGCTCTTGGTCTATAGAATATCACCTGGAGATAGGAAGAAGGCAAGTGAGACGAAGAGGAACTCCCTGAAGCCTGACCTGCAGGAGAGACGGGATTAGTTGACTCTTGATTTGCAGTTCCTGCTTTTGTTCTTTGTATATAGCCATGCTGTTATACACCAAGCCTCAGAGGTTGTTCTGTGGTCTCTGCCTCCTTGCATCCCCAACATCAGATCTTGCCCATATGTTCTGCAATCACCAAAGAAGAGGCAGTTTCCTTGCACTGTTACAAAATAAAGTGAGGAGAAACGAGAACATAGAAATGGACAGACAGAGAGAATGACAGGAAGAGAAACATGGAGACAGAGAGAGAGACAAAAACAGAGAGGATTACTATTAGGGTGTTTAGTTAAAACATGTTTGATGGAATTCATGTATTTCTGCTTAAAAGGTGAAATAAAGCAATCAAACACCTAATAAAGAGAACATTTCCCAAACCGGAAATATAATGTGGGCCTCAAACCATCACTCAGAAAGGCAACAAGTGAAACAAAGGGGAAAATACACTTTCCTGAAATTAAGAATATGAGTATGAGCAGACACTCTGCCTAGGAATAGTTGGCCAACACGAAACAGATCCTGTGTCTTTCATATGCTTCGCGTTTTGACTAGTTTGTTTGTTTGTCTTATTGATTGTTTTTATTGTTTGTTTTGATATGGGTTTCCAGAAGTTAAAAGAATGACTTCGCACGTTCCAGCTTTTTTATAGCTAATAGTGGTGAAGCTTCCAGGTGACTACCAGATTCATTTCTCGGTGTTATGACTCTGGTATAAGCTGTCTTCAGTCAGTATCGTATAATAAAGTTTTAAAGGGAAACTAAGCAGTATTTAGTGTATAGGGGACATCACTGGATAACTCCAAAAGAAGTATCCCCTTTCCTGCCCGACTCTGTGCTTTTTATTTGACAGTCTATGGTGTTTAGTAGGAGCACTTTTTACCCAGTTACAGGGTAAGGCCATTGAAATTATTTTTTATTTTGTTCAATTGTTTTTAAAATGTAGCACATTTATAATTGTATCCAAAAAGAATTCTAGAACTACAGTACCTTTACAAATATTTAACTGGGAAAATAATGATATATTTGAAGGCCTAGGAACATATCACATTGATTTAGAAAAAATGTTATTCATATAATTAATGACTTTGAACTAAAAACTCCAAAGAGATATTTGGAGGACAGGTGGTTATCAATGAAAGTATAAAATATAAAATTGAATTTGAAAAGTAAATAAGCAAAAGCAACCAAAAAGCCTTTTAAAACAGGATTGTGGCTGAGAATTTTGCTCAGAGGTTAAGAGTACTTATTGTTTTTGCGGAAGAAATGGATTTTTGAATCATATTCCAGGGAATAAGATGACCTCTTCCAAAGCACTGAGCATACCTAAATGGAAGTAATTCATGCAAAATAAAATAACGAGTGAGGTAACCCAATCACAAAGACACACACCTGATATGCACTCACTGATAAGTGGATATGAGCCCCAAAACTCAGATTACCCAAGATACAATCCACAGACCACATGAAGCTCAAGAAGAAGGATGACTAAAGTGCAGATGCTTCAGTTCTGATTAGAAGGGGGACAAAAATATTCATAGGAGGAAAAACAGAGACTAAGTTTGGAGCAGAGATTGAAGGAAAGGCCATCCAGAGACTGCCCACCCTGGGGATCCAGCCCATGTACACACAGCCACCAAACCCAGACAATATTGCTGATGCCAAGAAGTGCACGCTGACGGGAACCTGATATAGCTGTCTCCTGAGAGGCTCTGCCAGAGCATGACAAATACAGATGCGTATGCTCATAGACAACCATTGAACTGAGAACAGGGTCCCCATTGGAGGAGTTAGAGAAAGGATTAAAGGAGCTGAAGGGAATTGCAACCCCATAAGAACAACAATACTAACCAACTAGAGTTCCCAAGGATTAAACCATCATCAAAAGAGTACACATGGAGAGACCCATGTTCCAGCTGCTTATGTAGCAGAGGTTGGCCTTGTTGGACACCAATGGGAGGATAAGCCCTTGGTCTTGCTTAGGCTCGACCCTCCAGTGTAGGGGAATGTCAGGGCTGGTAGACGGTGGGTGGATGGGTGGGGCAATACTCTCATAGAAGAAGGAGTGGAGGGGAATGTCATAAGGGGTTTATGGACAGGAAACTGGGAAAAGGGATAACATTTGAAATGTAAATTTAAAAAATCCAATAAAAAATTCCAGCAAGGTTAAAAAAATAAATTTTCCATCTTTCCTTTTTCTTTTCTCTGTCATTCTTTGTCCTTCTCTTCCTCACTTTTCTTTCCTCTTTCTTCCTTTTCCTTGAACACAAAATGGTGCACCTATTTAATATGTAGTGTGGCTGTTTTTTTTATAAGACTAAACATATTCTTTCTTTATACAAGTTGTGATTTTGGTTATTTTCTCAAGCAAGTTGCTAGCTTATATCTACACAAAATCTTATACATGGATGTTATAATTTATAACAACTTTATATATAAAACTCAGAGCACCAACAACAGTATGACTTTCAGCAGATGATTCGATATATAGACTGTGGTATATCCACACAGTAGAATATTACGCAGTGCTGAAAAATCATTGCTATTAAGCCAGGGAAATAAAAGAATAAACTATAAACACATATCAATTATGGAAAGATACATTTAAATAAGTCACCTATCACATAATTCCAAGCATTTGACATGCTAACCACCCCTTCTAAGGCTTAAGAGAACATATAAGAACAGAGAGTAGAAATTGAATGTAAGAACTAGAAAAGAAGAAATGCTATGATCTTCTGGACAGGATGCAGGCATTGTGATCATAAACTCATAGCAGCTATATTTGCCTACACAGGGCCTGAATAAATCTGTGTCTATAATTTATCAACAGTGTGTGTGTGTGTGTGTGTGTGTGTGTGTGTGTGTGTGTGTGTGCGCGCGCACGCATGTCAGGGGGTAAAGTTCATGAGAACCTACACCTTCCTGATAAACTATTAACTATTGGCAGATTTTTGGGGAGCAGGAGTCGTTGTCTTCAGTTTTGTGTCAACTGCTGAGTCAATCAGGCTCTATTGGATCACCCTAAAACCCTGGTCGTAAACTCAATCAATCACAAAGCTAAGCAAAATGACAGGATATGCACACACTTGTATTTATGGGAAAAGAGGCCATGACTTTGAAAGACAGTGGAGAGGGATATATGGGATTGTTTTTAGACAGAAAAGAGAAGGCAAAAATGTTGTAATTAAATTATAATACCAAAAATATAAGTGGGAAGGTCTAGAAAGAGTTGGAAATTAATAACCAGAGGAAAGAAGACACCATAGGACAAGGAATCTATTTTGTGCAACGTTGATATGTCATTGTATGTCTTCACACATATTGAAGCCTATTTAATGTATATTATCAGCATGAGCTCACCTGTGAACTATGGACTTGGGTGGCAGTGCTGTGACAGTTGTGCCTTCATTGTGTTTGGTCAATGCAATACACTGTGGAAGATGCTGACAATTAGAGAGGATGCATGTGCTGGAGTCAGGGTGTCAGAGGCTGTGAGGGGAAACTCTGGATCTTACACTGAATTTTGCTGTGGCCCTAAAACTGCTATAAAAGTAAAATTTACTAAGTCATAAAATACTATGCTTGGGATACAGTTCAGTGTTGGACATTTTTTTCAAGCATGGGTGAGACTGTTCAACTCTTATCACTGATACTAAGATAGAAAGAATGATAAGAATACAATTAAAAAATATAGATATGTATTTACTGAAGTGCTGGTCAAAGTAGTTAAAAGAGAAAAACCAAAGTGTTTTCGAGGAGGCACTCATGAATGCTGCTAGATCAGCACATAGGTTTACTGCATATTCTTCATTAATTGTGTGTGTGTGTGTGTGTGTGTATCTGCACATGTGTACACACATGCATATGTGCACAAATGTGCACGAGTGTGCACACATACATACTTTTATTCTGACACAAGCTACTTTTCAGTAAGTCCTCAGGACCATACCACCTAGCCCATGTTTGTCTTTCCATCACTGTTCGGCAGTCTGTCTTATGTTTTTTACTGACTGACATCAGCATTATACATACAGACCTTCAATATCTTCTCAAAATAAAATGAATGCTTCCCCAAATAACTGATGCCCAATCACCTCTGAGCTCTCTGTCTGCTTGAATGTTTCTGAGATTGAGAAACTTAATAACTATCTCTAGATAAAGTGAAACTTAAAATCCAGAGACAAACAACTTTTCAACTTTTCAATGCTTGGTATGTTCATTCATCATTTATTGAAACGTAACTAATCACTATAGACTTGGCAGCTCTTAAACATATATATTTCTTATCTTATAGACTACATGGCTTTTGTATCTGAACACAATCAGCAATATATGTTCTTCTCATGAAGTTATAATGAGGTTCATTGGACTTTATTTTCATTTGAATGTTCAACTGGAGAAAAATCCTCTTCCATGATTTCTAGTAGCAAAATCCATTTCCTTGTACTTGAGATCCACAGCCCTGTTTGGTTCTGGTGTTCACTAAGGGCTCTCTTCTGTACAGTACACAAATTTATATGCATATTCTTAACACCTAGGATACATTCATTGTACAGAATCATGGCAAGAGTCTCAATAGTATGTTGTTCTTTTGTGTGACACCTAAAGTGACATTAATAGGATGACTGTTTGCCCATCAGTCCTTTATATTCTGAGTCAGAGACAGGCAATGTGTATCACCTAATGAAGCAGAAGCATAGAAAGGAGGGAGATTATGGAAAACTTATTAATGTCTGTTCATATGCCTTCTGAATTCAGGAATTATAGCATAGAAAATTGGCTAAATGCAATGTTACAAACATTTTATGATTAATTAATTAAAATATATCCTTAATATACAATTAACCAAAACCAGAGAACAAAACCAATAACATTGTGAAATTCTGTTAGCCTGTTGCTAAAATAACCCCAGTGTTTAGGATACTGAAGCAAGAATATTTTGAGTTCAAGGCTAGACAAGGGTACATTTCAAGACCCTGTCCAAGTGAAACAAAACAAAAATAGTTAAATATTAAAAAGCATTAAAGGATTGATAGGTATGTAAAAAATATTTATGAAATCTTGGGCTTTGGATGGCCATTTACAATGAACACCAAAATTAGAATACATAATCAAGAAGAGAATAATAGAAGGATTGAACTAAAAATAGTAAATATTTCATCACAAAGTAGACTTTAAGCTATATGACTAAGTGTCATTGCTGTCAAAATACAAGAGGCATCTACTCATTAATGCGAAATACACAGAACAAAGCCTGAGCATTCATCCAGAAAAAATAAGTCATGGCAAAGGGAAACATGAGTGTCTGGAGACACTCACTAGTGTCAAGGATGGGCTGATGACACTGGGACTTTGTGCTTTTTCACCTTTATCATCTACAGGTTATGAAAAAAATTAACACTTGCTTTCAACTACAACCAGGAGAGGGAGTCCCTCCTTGTCATATCTACAGGAGAGAGTTCACTGTTTTCCTGCTTTCCTGGGTAATTCCAGAGCAACAGTTACCAGTTTGTGCCAAACCAGCTCATGGGGAAATGCATCTCAAAAATATCAGGTGACTATTTTTATCCAAATATTTCACCATGAGGAATTTAAGGGAAGAAAACCAAAGTCTTAATAAAATATGTTCACATTAGTTTGACTTTTGATTAAGATATATGAGAACGCTCACGATGAATACCTGATTAAATAAACTGTAATAGATCTGTGGAAGTTTAGTCTATGATCAGTGACAGAGCTGCAGTGTGTTTAATGATGGCTAAATATGTTCGCAGTATAGGAACTGAAAAACTCAGACCACCAAATAGTAGAATTAGCCCTCAATCCCATGGGGAATGGTTCTTAGAATCCCATAACTACCAAAATCGAGATACTCAGGTCTTGGTTTTAAAGTGTTATTATAGCTGAGGACTTTAACACATAATAAGGTGGACATTCTTGTAAACTTCAAGCCAATAATCTAGTTGATTCTACAACTGCGCTGGTTAGGTAGCCTTTCTCACGGGTATCAGCAGGAATACCATCAGACGCTAGCACTTACATCTCTCCCTTCCTCTCTAAGGTTAGGACGCACTGTATTGGTACCTAAGTATATTGTATCATCAAGGGTTCAAAGCAGAGCACCTGGTGACACAATGGCAATTAAACCTTTCTATTTCATCTAATGACACAGGCATTCTTCGTGTACAAAGTTCTCATTTCTTGACAGTACTATATTTACTGATGACTTTAAAGTTAAGGTTTGTTTTCTCTCTGTTTTGTATATTTCCTGTAAATGTGTATTATCTTTAATAATATGAACATTTAAAATAGACTGACCCTATATATCCTAAGGTAAATAACTGTTTCTGTTTTCCAAATAGATATCCACATCACCTTGCTTACTCCTGGATATGGTGAGGTTACTAGACAACACAAAACTGATTAAATCTGTAAATAGTTTGTATTAATATTTTATTATTTATCTAAAGTGATAACAGTGGTCTAATTATAAATGTTAGCCAAATTAAAAGTAAACCTGCATTAACATACTTAACTAATGAAATCTCTTTCAAGCTATTGTTTCTTGTGATGAGTTTTTAAAATGTCCAAGTTATTAGAAGTTGTAAAATCTACTATATACAGGAAATTAGAAGACTAGTAAAAGTGATGATTGACATGTGACATCTGCAGAAATAACCATTCTTTATTCCAATATACCCTTCCTGCTGGTATCACAAGGAACATCAGAAGAAAGAGTCTCAGATTCATCAGTGTCTTTGTCTTTGAGGTTTTGCTAATGCGCAGCTTATCACTGTCTGCAAGTGACCTGAACTTGCCTGTCAGGCTTTTAAGGAGCTTTGTGTGCTGCAGACAACACTTGCAGGTTTGGTGTGTGTGTGTGTGTGTGTGTGTGTGTGTGTGTGTGTGTGTGTGTGTGTGTGTGTGTGTGTGTCTTCTTGGTCTAGCTAATTTCCAAACCACAAAGAAGGAGGAATAATGAATGGCATTACTTATGTTCTCTATTTCAATACAGTAGAAACAAGGCGTGGTCAGGCAAGCCCTAGCCTTGGATCCCTCAAATATCTTGAACTGTTGCTCAAATGTGTTGGGTTTGGCACAACCTGTAAGACCCTGGGCCAGGCACTGTTTTGTCTTTGATTTTTAAGCCCCTGTATATTTCAAGGGAAACTTAATCCATATGTTTCTGATTCATTTACACTTAACTCATCAAAATGTTGTCTTGAAGGAGTTATTTGATATCCAACAAATCTTTGGAGCCCTTTTCTACAGGACTTTGAAAATCTTTATTTTTGATCACTGTAGAAAGAAAAGAAACAAGAAACCTACTCTCTTCGTGTGTGTGTGTGTGTGTGTGTGTGTGTGTGTGTGTGTGTGTTTTAATAAGCTCATTCAGCTACTCTAAGGTATGAGTGCAATCTAAAACGAACAAATAGGATGTCAGCCCAGATTGTTAACTTGATCTAATGTCCTACGTACTAATTAGAGCCTCTTGGGATGGGGGAAGCAGAGGATTCTCACTCTGATCTAAACTAGTCCCAAGCCCATGAAAATGCTCACCATCTGTTAGCAATATAGGACCTAGATGCGCCTGACAGTCATAGCCCTCAGTCTTTGGTTCCAATCCACACTGAACTATTTAGGATTACTTTATTGTTATCCTGTTTCACTTTGTAACCTTTGATGTTTGGGGTTAGAATTTTATGTCCTAATCTTAAGGAAGAATGGAGAACTGTAAGTGCCAAGGTCTGACAGTTGTCTTGCTGATACCCTGGATCAAGGCTGCTTAACTAGTTTAATTTATACCCTCAGAATCGACCAGATTGCTGGCTTTAAATTCTCTTTCACTAAACTCTCTCACTGCTCATGGAATTGGTTCATTTTTTCCTTTCTCCAAAAATACACAATATGACAAGTTGAGAGGGTATTTTCTGCCATTCAAATTAGTGAAAGGGAAGCTGATGTCAGAGGAAAAAGCACGTATGTTACTGAGCATCTCCTAAGTGACAAACACTTTATGTATTTATTCATTCACTCCTTAGAAAGACTGTATTAAGGGCCCACTACATCCAAATCATAGTGTGGCAGGGACTGGAGGACAGGAAGAAGAAGATGGATGGGATGAAAAGCCTCAGTATGCTGTAGCTTTATGGGGGAAGGGACCGAGGATAATGGGAAGGAGAAAGATATAAGCTGTTGTCCCAGCTAATATGATTGTCACCTATTGGAGAGTGTGCCAAGTATTCAACCTAAAAGTACAATGGGTCCTTAAAATTTCTATCTTCTTTTTTTCCAAGATGAGAAAACTGATAAAGGTGCTTTGGTGGAGAGGCTATATAAAATAGGTTCTAAGTCATTTGCACAGTAGTATGACCAAGGTTAGAACTCAAATCACTACATCATAGTATCCTAAATTCAGAATTCACATCACTTCCAAATATATTTAATGTTAACTTTTACAGGCATGAGTATAAGGCAGCATAGATTGTGACAATCTCCTTGCCAGCCTATTTCTCAATTCACAAAACAAAAGATAAGCTATTGCAAACACTCTCATATTTTCACATCACTCATGTGAGACATCTCTCTAGAGCTTCTTGAAAATGCACAAAGATGAGTCTTGAGAACTCAAGATGGTTGTTCAATAGCACAGGCCCAATTCTGTAGTATGCTGGGTGTATAAAAGGAAGTCTTAGAGAATGCTAAGTCTAGAATCCTGAGCAAGGGCAATGACTGACTCTGGAGAACAGACAAACATTTCTTTCCATCCACTCCTGAGCTTGCTGACTTAACTTATTCCTGGCATGATTCAGGAGCCTCCTCCCATCTTGAAATGTTTATGTGAAAAAGATGTTGTAAGATTCAAAGTGAGTCTTAACCACCAGGAGACTTTCCCAAGTGAGACACAAGAACGAGTTCAATGCAAACCCAAGAGGTTTATTTTTTGGCATGCAGGGGTCAACCCTCAATCAGTCCCTCATGGCGACTGACAAGAAGGTGACCCTGAATGGCTATAACAAGCAGTTTTAATACGTTTTGGGGATACAGGTTATATCAGCAAAGTCGCCATTTAAACTTATTGGTTAAGCATATTGACTTTTGAATCTATTGGATAGCAAGTGTGGACAGGTTATAACATGCATTCAAACTCTATGACTGTCAGTCAGTACATTCTGCAGTTTTTCAAGAATGCTCCTGTTACTTCTGAGAACTGTAGGTAGAGAATGCAACTTGGCCTAGCCTCGAACCAAGGCAAGTGGGTGTAAGGCTGGCGAAAAACCCTTAAGGTCCTTCAATGTGAGCAATGAGAGCTCTGTGTATTAAAGAAAATTGCCTACAAACAACTGACGGCTGATTTGGGCTCCATTTGAAATGGCATGAAAAATCAACATGGTCCATGAACTCACCCTGGAGCCAGAGATCACAGGAGTAAAAGCTATCTCCCTGGTTAGAAGCAAAGCACTTTTGAAAGCTTTGAACCATTTCAGGGCCTAGAGAGAAATGAAAGAATTAGCCAGACATAGATGTCCCAGTAAGGGTTGCCACTTGCAGACACCCTGTTTTTATCCCGCCTTTCACTTTGGGCAACAAAGTTAGTGAGTTGGAAACAATTCTCAGTAAGACATGTCTACTTGTCAGACTGAGTCTAGTGAAGCCTGGTTTTTCTTTTGCTTTCTTTCTTCCTTTCTTCCTTCCTTTCTTTCTTTCTTTCTTTCTTTCTTTCTTTCTTTCTTCCTTTCTTTCTTTCTTTCTTTCTTTCTTTTTTCATGACCCCAGCCAGTTCTGAGGCTGAGGTGGGTTTATTTTTTCTCCAATATCATTTTGATTATGTGCAAGTAATAAGGTCAATTGTAGGTTAAGGAACAAGCAAGACAATAAACACCAATAGTCAAGGAACAAAAAAGGCAATGAACAAAGTCCCAAGATCACTGTTTCTAAGGGCTTACCAGAATGATAAAGGTATCTGAGCCTACTTCCTTGTTCTAGCCCAAAGTCATATTCTTGTCAGATACCTACTTTGTTTTTCTAGCCCAGAATCAGATTCCTATATGGACTTACTTCCTTGGCCTCACCCATTTTCAGATTCCTGCCTGAAGCCTACTTCTTTGCCCTGGCCCAAGGTCAACTTCTTGCCAAGCATCCCCCAGAGCTCTGCACATCTTCCCCCCTTATATTTCATAAACGAGACTGTGCCTATTTCATTCTTCACCTTGTATCTTAGGTCTAAGGGGAAAAAACAACCCGCTTTAAATAGACGTCACCAGCAATGATTGCTACCCCAGCTGACACTAAACCTTTCCATAAAAGTAGAGGAGTAAATGAAATTGCTCTCACTCATGCCCACTTGCTGCCCCTTCAGAGCCCTTGCATAATTTACACATTTTTCCCCAAGATAGAATGACAAATGATGAAGTGAGAAAATGAGAGAAAGAGCTCTCTCTTCCCAGTTAGTCACCGACAATGATGATGCTAAGTAAAATACAGCATGCAAATCACTGGGATGCATATGTTTCATTTAACATTAATGAAGTTAGCGTTAAATATTATTCTTCATATTCTGTAAATGCACAAAGATGTTTACCAAGTTGAGATCACATAGTATTAAATAGTGAAGCTGTCATTAAGGACCCTATGGATGGACACTAGAAATCAAAGCATAGAACTTTGAAAAAGACATTACCTTATCCATATTTCTACCTTCATAGGAATTCCAACGCTATTATACAGCATTGACTAAACACATACATCTTGTTTTGTTTTATTTTAAGAGAGGATTTCACTATGTAACCCTGGCTGTTTTGTAACTTTCTATGAAGACCAGGCTGGCCTTGAATTCAGAAAGTTCAATTTTTTAAGGGAGGGAAGCAACCAATAGTCTTACACAGAATCTGTGACTCTTAAAAACAGCAACAATGACCACCAAGAAAGAACATCCCTAAGGGTTGTAATATCTTACTGGTAACCAACAACTGTCTAATTGGATTTAAAGTCAATTCATCAGGAAGAAAACCATGTATGTTAGTGGAAACCTAGCCACATACCCAGGTCTAGGGAGGTCATGGGCCCTGAAGGAGAACTCCTTCCTCCACTTTATTAAATTAGCATAATTCTTAACTGTATTCTAAATCTTTATGCTGAAGCCCACAGGTAAGTTTAGGTCTCACTCTACAAAGCTTATCTTTGCAACAGAGACCGTTACAGAAAGCCACAACCATTGAAAATGCAGAAAACAGCTGTATTACTACACAACTCCTGTACACAAGGCTCAGGAAGAATCACTTAACATGGATGGAAAGACTATAGGAGCCAGAACCGAAAAATATACCTCCTAGAAATAACAGGAAAGCTTTTTCACAAATGATTCCACAACAATATGACTACTTACAGAAGACATTAACATTCTACAATACAATACACATGCTAACACAGAAGGGAAATCTCAAGAGGCTCTACCCATAAATAAAAACTTTAGGTAATTAAGAAATCTTGAGAAAGGAATACAGGCTTCCCCAGGGATGAGCCATCTAATTGGTAATCCAATACCATGTGGTCTGCTATGAAATTGTGTGTGTGTGTGTGTGTGTGTGTGTGTAAATGGGATGAGCATGTTATATTTAAATAATTAATGATAAGCAGGTCATATTTACATATTTAATCACATTTTTATGACTAAGCAAAAGACTAAAAGTAAAACAACTGATAAAAACACTTAGACACACTGAATATGCATCATTTGCATATGACAGAGATGTAGGTATGATACGTACATTTGTGCTTTATACTATTTATTTGGATTCAGACGTATTTTGGTTTGACTCAGAAAGTCCCCATAGGCTTTTACTTTGGGTGTCTGATTGTCAGCTTTGGCGCTACTTTGAAAGCCTACCTTGTAGAAGAAGATTTTTAGGGCAAGACTTTACAGACTAACCCCTGCCTCTGGGTCCATTTCAGTGATCTTGTCCAGCGGCAATGTAAAGTGTTGTTTTTGTACACTAGCCAGAGCCTTCACCACCATGCATTATGCACTATGATGGACTAAAATTCTTATGAAACCATGAGCCTAAGTAAATTTGTCCTTCCTGAAGTTACTTCTGTCAGTATTTTGTCATACCGACAAGAAAGGAGCTAATGAAGGACCGTAGGGGCTTTCGCCAGCCTTACAACCACCTGACTCAGGTCAAGGCTACGCCAGGTTCCATTCTCCACCCATAGAAACATTCTTTTTCTTTTTTTCCCCATCTTTATTTTTTTTTCTATTTTTTTCTCATCTTTACTAACTTATTTACATTTCGATTGTTATTCCCTTTCCCGGTTTCCAGGCCAACATCCCCCTAACACCTCTCCCTCCCCTTCTCTATGGGTTTTCCCCTCCTCATCCTCCCCCCATTACCACCCTCTCCACAAAAATCTCCAGTGCCCATGTGTTCGAGATGCTTCCCCACCTTTTCTTCTATTAGTTTGAGTGTATCTGGTTTAATGTGGAAGTCCTTGACCCACTTGGACTTAAGCTTTGTACAGGGTGTTAAGCCTGGATCTATCTGCATTCTTCTACATGCTGACCTCCAGTTGAACCAGCACCATTTGCTGAAAATGCTATCTTTTTTCCATTGGATGGTTTTGGCTCCTTTGTCAAAAATCAAGTGCCCATAAGTGTGTGGGTTCGTTTCTGGGTCTTCGATTCTATTCCACTGGTCTATCTGTCTGACTCTGTACCAATACCATGCAGTTTTTATCACTATTGCTCTGTAATACTGCTTAAGTTCAGGGAGAGTGATTCCCCCAGAAGTCCTTTTATTGTTGAGGATAGTTTTAGCTATCCTGTGTGTTTTGTTATTCTAGATGAATTTGCAAAATGTTCTGTCTAACTTTATGAAGAATTGGATTGGTATTTTGATGGGGATTGCATTGAATCTGTAGATCACTTTTGGTAAAATGGTCATTTTTACTATATTAATCCTGCCAATCCATGAGCATGGGAGATCTTTCCATCTTCTGAGATCTTCTTCAATTTCTTTCTTCAGAGGCTTGAAGTTCTTATCATACAAATCTTTCACTTCCTTGGTTAAAGTTCCACTGAGGTATTTTATATTATTTGGGACTATTGTGAAAGGTGTCATTCCCTAATTTCTTTCTCAGCTTGTTTCTCTTTTGTGTAGAGGAAGGCTACTGATTTATTTGAGTTAATTTTATACCCAGCCACTTTGCTGAAGGTGTTTACCAGGTTTATTAGTTCTCTGGTGGAACTTTTGGGATCACTTAAATATACTATCATATCATCTGCAAATACTGATATTTTGACTTCTTCTTTTCCAATCTCTGTCCCTCTGATCTCCTTTTGTTGTCTGATTGCTCTGGCTAGAACTTCAAGAACTATATTGAATAAGTAGGGAGAGAGTGGGCAGCCTTGTCTAGTCCCTGATTTTAGTGGGATTGCTTCAAGTTTCTCTCCATTTAGTTTAATGTTAGCAACTGGTTTGCAGTATATGACTTTTACTATGTTTAGGTATGGGCCTTGAGTTCCATAGCAACATTCTTATAGGAAATTCTCAGGATGTACTGAATGGATTGCTAGCCTATAGATTTCAAGGTCAATATGCTTAGCCAATAAGTTTAAACTCTATCCTTGCTGTTGTAACCCATGCCCCTAAAAAGTATAAAAACTTCTGTGGTCGCTTTCTAGTCACTCGACTTGAGGGACTGATTGAGGGTTGACCCTGATATTCTGGGTAATAAACCTCTTGGCTTTGCATTGATCTGCTTTGTCTTGGTGTCTCACTTTGGGGTATCTAGAAGTACCATTGACTGAGGACATTTGGGGCCTCATCCAGGATTCGAGGAGAACCACCCCCCCCAAGCAACCACTGACTAGACTGATCAGAGGGAAAAAGACTGAGTTCAACAGTGAGCCCACTCATTAGTGTTTGTCTGTACTTCTCTCTCTCTCTCTCTGTTTTTTGCTTTCACTTTTGGCTTGCAAGCATGGTGTCGCCTGGAAAGCCTCTGGTCTGGTGTGGTCAATTACAGTGGGCAGACGTGCCTTAATTCAGTGACCCTGGGCAGTCTGTGAGTCGGAAGGACCCTGCTCCTTTTGGAAATAGCAAGACAAGTATGGATGGGAGTCAACTGAGTCTTGCTATAACCTGGTTTCTGCACCTGTGGCAGCGGTGAATTGTCTGTGTGTTGATTGTCTTTCTCTGTGTTTGTTGGGGTTGGTTATCTCATTCCGTGTTCTTGGACTTGGACTGACAATATTTTTGGACCTGGAACACACTGAATCTACCCTGTTAAACATTCTAGTTAACCACTGGAGGGAAGTTGGAGAAAGAGGAGAAAACTTGTCAGTAGTAAGTAGCAAGTAAGGGCGAGTTAGTTACTCTATGCTCCTCTGAATGGCCCACCTTCAGAGTAAGATAGCCACCTGTAGGGCCCTTCAATTTGCAAGTGATTAAAGCAGTAAAGGAAAGAATTTTTAGGCCAGGATCTTTGGGCACCCAGAATATATTTACTTGGCAAAATCTAGTGGAGGAACATCCCCACCCCCACCCCTACCTCACTCCCACCACCTTGAATAAAAAACTTTTTTTTTGTCTCTGAGACTCTTGAAGGTTCTGGCCATGAAGGAGAAGAACCCCCATAGAGACCAATGAGTCTGTAAAGAAGAACATCCTCCAGGACCCTTCCAAAGCATATCTGATACTGATGGATCCTCCACCCTTTTACCCTCCTACCATGCCCCTATTCCCATGGTCCCTTCCCTCATCCAGCATCCCTTTACCTACCCCCATTGTTCCAGTCCCAGTAAAGGAGGAGGGTAGGGAGGAACCCTCAGAACTAGGACCAGTCTTCAGGACCCAGATCAAAAGCACCACTTCACCTGATATAACAGTGGCCCTCCTGCTCCCAGCCTATGGGTCCAAAGATGAGGATTGCAATCAAGCCATGCAATATTGGCCTTTCTCTTTGGCCACCTTGTACAAATGGAAGACCTAATACCTCTACCCCCTTTCAGATTACCCCAAGAGGCTGATTAGTCTCTTTGAAACTCTTTTATTTACTCATCAGCCTACCTGGGATAATATCAAACAACTCATGAGAGTGCTTTTCCTGACTGAAGAGCAAGAAAGGATAATGCAGGAAGTCAAAAAGAATGTCCCCTCAGACACAGGGCCACCATTGATTGACCAGGTTGTCATTAACAGTGGATTTTCCCTTACTAGACCTGGCTGGGATCTTAATATGGCAGAAGGTAAGGAGCCCCTTAAGGTCTAACCTCTCTGTTAGTAGGTCTCAAGGGTGCCACATGATGACACATCAATTTGACCAAGGTACATGAGGTTAAGCAGAGACTAGACGAGTCCCCCTCAGGCTTTCCAGGGTGGCTCATAGAGGCATTCTGCCAATATGCACCCTATAACTCTAGCCGCAAGGAACACAAAGCTACTGTGACAATGGCTTTTATAGACCAGGTTAGAGATATCAGGGAAAAGCTTCAGAGGCTAGATGGACTACAGGATAAGTTGTTGAGGGATTTAGTTTAGGTTACTGAGAAAGTCTACCATAACAGGAAGACAGAGGAGGAGAAGGAGCAGAGAAAGAGAAAGGAAGATGAAAAAGCAAAAGCAACAGGAAGGGGGTTTACAGACAATCTTGGCTACAGTAGTTAGGTAGGGAAAGCAGAGAAGAAAGACTCTAACCAAAGAGAGACATAAAAACCCCTTGAAAATGGCCAGTGCGCATATTTCAAGGAGAGGAACCACTGGGCCCCAGAGAGCCCTAACAAATGGAAGCCGGGGATGGGAAATCCAAGGCCTTGAGAAAATCACCCCATAGTAGTGAAGGCGTTAGCCCTGGAGGAAGACATTGACTAGGGAGGATGGGGTTTGGACCCTCTTCTCAAACCCAGGGTAACTCTGAGAGTAGAGGGTAAACCCACTCAATTCTTGGTGCACACAAGGGCTCAACATTTGGTTCTCCTCCAAGCTGATGGCCCTGTTTCCAAAAACAATTCTTGAGTCCAAGCCACTAGAACCAAAATGTATCTATGGACCACCCGAAGAACAGTAGATCTAGGGATGGGCCCGGTATCCCATTCATTTATTGTCATCCCAGATTGTCCCTACCTTCTGTTGGGCAAGACTTAATCTCCAAGATGGGGGTCCAGATATACTTCCTGCACTATGAGCCATAACTAACAGGTCCAAAAGGAAAGCCCATATACATGCTGACTACCAAACTTGACTTGGTGTTGGAAACATTCCTATTAGCTTGGGCAGAAGTGGCAGAGATGAGAAAAGCAAATTGTCATCTCCCTGTGGTGGTAGAACTCAAGGAGCAGTCTACCCCAGTGTCTCTCAGATGATACCCTATGTTTCTGGAGGCACGAGAAGGAATTAGGCCAAATATCTCCAGGCTCCTCCAGCTTAGAGTGTTGTCTGAAACACACAGTTCCTGTTACTTAAGAAGCTGGGCAGTAACGATTGTAGACCAATTCAGGACTTAAGATTGGTAAACCATTGAGTGGCTAACAACCACCCTACTGTAACTACACTCTGAGTTCTTTGCCATCTTCCAAAATTTGGTACATGGTCTTATACTTGAAAGATGCTTTCTTCTGTTTGATCTTGGCACCCCAAAGTCAAGAATACTTTGCCTTTGAATGGAAAGACCCAGAGGATGGAACCACTGGTCAGCTGACATGGACTAGATTCTCCACCAGTTGGGCTCAATCCAGCTGCCCTGCTGCCAGATCCTGACCTGGGGCATATGCAAATGTGTCAAATACTGGCAGAAGCCCATGGGTGGAGGAAAGACCTCTTCAACAGAGCCCTGCTAGGAGCCAAGGCTAACTGGTTTTCAGACAGGAGCAGTTTTCCCCATAAAGGTCAGAGATGAGTGGGTGCTGCTGTGCTGGACGGCACAAATGTCATCTGGGCTGAACCTCTACCCCACCCCCCAGCACATTGGAGCAGAAAGTGGAACTAATTGCACTCACTAAAGCCTTGGAACTTGGGACTGGCAAGAAAATTAACATCTACACAGATAGCAGGTATGTCTTTGCTACAGCCCATGTCCATGGGGCTATATAACAAGAGAGAGGACTGCTTACATCAGAGGAAAAAGAAATAAAACCAAGCAGGAAATATTGGACCTCTTGGATGCCCTGATGAAGCCAGCAACTGTACTAATTCACTGTCCAGGACATTAGAAGGGAAGAGACTCATTGGGCCAGGGTCAAATGACTGGAGAAGCGGCTGTGTAGGAGCCTATCCCAGATGTGGGCCTAAGAGAGACACCCACTGGGAAATGGGATTGGGCTAAGGGAGGGCCTCACTTAGAATATACAGCAGAAGAAAAGGCCCAAATTACTAGCCACCTTACCAACTATTACTTAGAGGAGGAAGGACAAAATAATGGCACACTCAAGAGGGGAGAACTATACTCCCCAGAGAACAAGCAAAAAACTCACTTAGGGGATAAGCTCATCCAAGCAGTCAAGGGGTCTAAGGTATTTGTAATGGTCCTTAGGCTTTTAGGTTTTTAGCCAGAGAGACAGTACAGTAGTAATAAGGTGTGCGAGCAAGTGAATGCTAATGCAGCAAAAAGCAGACAGGGCAAGAGACCTAGGGGAGAATGACCCAGAGTACATTGGGAGGTTGATTTCACAAAGTTAAGCCAGAAAAATATGGTTACAAATACCTCCAAGTGTTTGTAGATACTTTGTCTGGATGGGTTGAGGCTTTCCCCACCGAGCAGGAAATATTACTGTGGTAATAAAGAAGATACTAGAAGAAATCTTCCCAATATTTGGAGTGCCCAAGGTAACTGGATTAGATAATGCCCTGCTTTTGTTTCTAAGGTAAGTCAGGGATTGGCAGAGATATTGGGGACTAATTGGAAGCTCCATTGTGCATACCATTCTCAGAGCTCAGGGAAAGTAGAGAGAATGAACAGAACCCTAAAAGAGACCTTAACTAAATTGGCCTTGGAGACTGGCAATGACTGGGTGGTGCTCCTTCCCCTGGCCCTATTCAAAGCCTGGTACACCCCCTATCATTTTAACCTTACCCCTTTTGAGATCCTTCTGGTCCCCCAACTCCCTTGGTATTCACTGGGCCCTCCCTGGAGGTATTCCAACTCACTGATAGGAACCTCTTCTTGAGGCTCCAAGACATTCATTCAATACAGCATGAGATTTGTCCCAACCTGTCTGCCTTATATGCTCTGGGACACCAGAGACACCCCCCCACACACACACACCCACTGCTTCCAGACTGGTGACTGGAACTACTTCCAGAGATACTGGGCACAGTTACTAGAACCCTGGTGGAAGGGACCCTTCCTGGTACTGCTAACCACTCCCACACACTTGGGTGGATGGTACTGGGGCTTGGGTGCACACTTTTCATGTGAAACCTGCAGATACTGTACTCCCTAGTGACCCTTGCTGGATGGTACAGAAGTTAGACAGTCCGCTCATGTAACCAGACTAACTCTTCTGTACCTTGAGGCTGGATAGCCCCTCCGATCTCTGTTACTCTTCAGCACCATGTCCACCTGCATGATGCCACCATGATCCCTGCCATGAAAACAATAAGCTCAATCTCTAAAACTATAAGCAACAGGAATTAAATGCCATTTTTATGAGTTGCACTGGTCATGGTGTCTCTTCACAGCAACAGAACACTAAGACAATAGCATAATTGGCACATAAGGAGCCCTATGAACGGGTTCTGTTTTAAGTGGCATATTCTTAGATAAAAATCTTTCATGAAAACCAGACACCTTTGAGAGCATACAATGATTTAGAATGAACTAAACTGGGAAGATAGTATTTTATTTTTTTTTACTATAAAGCAACTCTATTTAATGAGTAGGTAATTAAGAGTCTATTTCATTCACTTAAAGACTTCTGCCTTTAAGAAATATATACCCCCCCAAAAAAAAGAAAGAAATATATACCCAGAAGGAAAGCAAAATACTTAAATTAACTAACTAACTAATTAATAAAAAACAATATTACTTCTCTAGGATATTTACCCCAACATGAGTCTAAATCAATTAAAAATTATTGAGAGACTTGAACAAAGATACAGTAAACAAATTAAAACAAAAGTTTAAGGTATGCTACTGAAATTTTAGCTACATTATTGGAGTTTCAAAGCAGAGATAATACTGAAAAGTGAAAGTTGTCAAAGAAACAGTATGAGAAGAAATGTTAGAATATAAACATGCTTTTCTGATATTAAAGTACCAGCCACTTGTCAACAGAGTGAAGGAAAAATAGATCATATTAAATATTGGAAAAATTAAAACACAAGAAACTCAGGAAATATGTGAACACTTGTAGATGCAGGAACAAGAAAGGAGGGCAAGAAAAGAAATGTAACATCAAGTTCCACAAAAAGGATCCAGGAACAAAGTGAAGCCAGACTTATCAGAAATCACATAGCAGGGGGCTCTGAATCAACACCACACAAGTTCTGCAGGGATAGCCGTTGGGTGCATTCTCACTTGACATTTTAAATAAACTTACATGTTACAGGATATGATTTAAAATAAATAAACTGAAGCATTTATATTGTAGTATTCTGAAGAATTATGCTGAAATTTGTTGGATTAAAAAGATGGATTCCACAGATGTCCTTAGCAAGAACTGTATCACCAATACTTCAGTTAATGTCATATTAGAATAAACTTAGGAGTGAGTGGGAGGTGACAACATACAGTCCACAATTCTAGCTGAAGGAGGATAAATTAATGGAGCAATTAGGATGAGAAAATTCTGAGCATAGTCATTATCAAATAATTCATTTGAAAAGACCAGCTGGGTACATGGATACAGCAGAGGTTACTGAAAGTTACTATAGAGAGCAATGAGTCAAGGCAAGGCATGTTCCACTCAGTACAGAAGGATGGGTGAAATGGAGAGGAAACACTACCTGAGTTGCTTGGGTAAAAGAAGTTCTTTTGAAATACCCTCCAAGGAACTGAAGTCCTCTGCTTTTTCAGCGAAGAACTGAGAGCTTTGGACTGGCAGGGTACATCAGAGTCTCCCACTAGATATTCTTTACTCATGAACTTGTCCCACTGCCTTAAACCTGTTTTTTTCTCTTTCACTGGTCTTTTGTAAACTGGTTCTGAAGACAGAGGCTTCACTCAATGGAAGTAAACAGGGAAATAACTTGTAGAGGTGGACCTTTCACACTGTGGGTTCATAAAAGACAATTTAAAGGAGGCAAGCCTTTTCAGGATAGTGACCATAGCTTTTATTTCTATATCTTGAGCAACTCATATTTTAAAAAGAGTTTCTACTCAATAAACTGACACTGAATTTCAGAGATTAGTGGAAAGTTGATAATTTCTGTTGTAATTGTTTTGATAAAGTCTGTGGTTTGTTTTTCTATAGAAAGATATGTCTGGATATTGGTAAGTCATATTTAGAGGAAGAAAGAAATTCTTTGAAAACTGAAAACATACATTTCACCATGTAGAACTGCAAAGTGACCTCCTCAGTGTTTGCTAAACTCCTATTAGACACATTGGCCATGGAACTGGATGTCTTGGAGACAAGGCGGCTTCTGTTTAGTCCACTCCATTTGGCTTCCAGTTAAACAGGGGAACAATATTTATTCCAATGACTAATGATTTAGCAAGCAGCGTCAACTTGGATTTTTTTTTCAGGGAGTAGGGGGTAGCAGAAAAGATTAGAGACACAAATATTTAAGTTGAAAATTTATTTTTTAAAGATCAGTCCTATTTAGAACCCATTACCATTTGTTCTGTTTATTTGCTTCCATACTAAAATTAGTCTGTATTTATCCATCCTCTGAACATCTCGTGGGTGTCAAGAGGAAGCCTCACTGAAGTAGAGACACCTTTCAGAATATATTTTAAAGTCTCACAAAGTCACTGGTTTCATTGCTAGGTCATCTCAAAGATTCTAAAAAGTCAGTTCAGGTTTGCTCTCACAATCTGATTTTCTACAACAAACAATGTCAAACATCGGAGTTGAAAAATGCCAGAGTTCAAATTCCTTGCTCCTAAAAAAAAAGTTACTAAAGTTAAGAAAATGAAATGTGGACAATGCTGGGGTGAGAAGGAGTGCTAGGCAAGAAAGAAAATTCTCAGATCTTTTCCAGGTCTTAACACAGATGCAAAGAAGTTTCCTGGAGAGGACCACAGAAGACAGGGAAAAATGAGAAATACACCAAGGCTGTTTATATGACAAAGGATAGAGGAGTGTCTGTTCTGCATGGTGCGAGTTATTGTCCTAGGATGTCTCAGTGGGATTTCCGATAGAATGGGAATGCCAATGTTCTAATTTAAACGGCCAACATCAGAGAAAGCCTAGTTTTTGGGATAGATAGTTCAAGTAGGCAAAGCTGAAAAAGATAGGACTAGCCTGTGGGAATGTGGATGCTGAATTACTGACATTAATGATGGGTCCATAGAATACAAGATGGGTGACTCAATGAAGCTAAACTGAAGACCTACCAAGACATGATAGGAAAGGAGAAAACGGGGCAGCCTAGAACCCACATTGTCACATCAGTACCCTGGTAACAATTGTTTTCAGAAAAGCATGGCTATAGGAACAACACTGTTTCCACTGGCCACGTTTACCTTTTTCCCTTGAGTGCTAAAGCTGAGGGTTCCAACTCTGTTCTTCTCCAGAGCTTTGGAACTTTTGTGACTTTGGGTCTATTTCTTGCCAGCATAGGAATGAAGATGTGTTGAAGATGACTATATCGCTATGGAAAACTGACTCTGAGAAGAGGAATTCATCATTTGCAGCCAAGGCAAGAAGGCCATTAATTCATACCATAAAACAGAGGGCCAAAGAACATGAGAGGTGGCCCTGTTCTGCTCGGAGGCTCCACGCAAGTGTAAACAGGAACACTGGTTGTTGCTGGTGACGAGTTATTTGTCAGAGTCTGACCAGGTTTCCGAATGGAAACAGGCAATGATGTCAATGTCCCTGTGGGATATGGACATCTTTGCTGACCTTATTTCTACTCATCTATCTATAATTGGAGTATAGCTATATTCTAGAGACAGATTTCAAAGCTATCCAAACGCTTATTTAACAAAGAATGGAGTAAATATTTGAAATTGGGATGTGTCTCAAATCTACTGTGCTGAGAAGGCCGACACTTAAGTGGAGCATTTTTAGAAATAATTCTGACTTTGTGTCCTGTGGCCTTCCAGAGGTCCTCCAGAGCTGCCAGTATACTCATGAAGCTTAAAAGACCATAAACATGTGGTTTTCTTCCCAAAGTTATGTGACCTGTACTTATTACCACTGATAATGGAAGGCTGTGTTATAGAAGCCTAAGAATGTGCTAGCATTCATGTGTCAGTAAAAAGAAAACAGAAAAATTATTTCTTGACCTTTAAAGAGAAAGTTAACACAAAAAGATGGAAATGTTGAAAATACTCTTTACAGTAATTGTGTTCTAGAAAGTAATGACCACATTAAAAGTCACAGGATGGCTAAGCCCACATGATTGAGCTAGCCAATGTTCAAAGACAGCCAGTGTCCAGGTTTTATTCTTTGATTTTCACTGTCATCAGAATGAAGATGTTGTTTTTGTTGCTGTTGTTGTTCACACACACACACACGCACACACACACACACACACACACACACACACAGTCAGTTGAGTATAGAATATTCAAGGTCAATGAGCACATGCACACATGAATACTTTGACCAGACACCTCAGTTTACGATCACACAGAGTTCCATCAAGCTAGAGTCCCTTTCATTTTGATGCATACTACAATTAAGGTAGAAACATAACATGTTAGTTTTACTAGTGACTCCTTCATCTGAAATTCTTCAGAAATAAAAGTTTCCATATTCCAAAGAGGGGTTTCACAGAGGAGACAACACAGGCCAACTATGGCAACTGTCCCCAGATACCTGAAACTATTTTTACAGGAGAGGCTAGAAGAAGCAGATTTGAGATTATCAACAGAGATAATACTCTGGAATATAGTGGACAACCTATCACTAAAATCATTCACATAAAAATGCATCTCTTAGGGCCCTTCTAGGGCTCTCAGCATATCAAATCATTGGCAACCAAAATGCTTCAAGAAGCATAGACTATTCTCAGTTTTAGAGACTTGCTTTCCTGGGCTCATCTCGAATCCAAGAATATACATTTTCTTCTAATAATTGCAAAAATAAAATATGGGAAATGTGAAAAATGTGTAAGGAAAATAAAAACAATCTGAAATCTTACCAGCCACCATATTTCAGTGGCCACCCTTTCATATGTCACAACACAACCCTTTCACCACTTGAATGGAACTGGGTGCCTTGCTCAAGCAGCTATATTCCCAGAAATAACTCAGGTTATCAGGCTTAGTAGCAAACGTGCCATCTCTTCATATTTATTTGCTTTTGGATCTGCTGTGCGTAGAAAACTTAATCATAGCCTTTTCTCACTTATGAACTCTTTCTATGACTTCTCTGTATCAAAATAAACTAGTAAATGGGTCCCTGCAGGGTTCAAGTCAATTTTTCCAAGATGGATTCTAGACATAGGTCACCTGTACTAGTCAAAGGACCTAAGGGTCTGGCCAGGTCTTGATCATACAGATAGCATAGAGGGGATTTGATTCTGAATTCATAGTCCATATTTCAGTTTTGCTTATGGCATCTTTAGTATCACTTCAGTATTATTTATAAATAAAACTGTGCTTACATTTCCTTTCATGGATCTTTGACTTGCTTTTTCAGTTGAATCCTGTCACTAAGCTATAGTTCCCCTAAACAGAATATCTCAAAGTTCTTTATTGTATTAATGCAAATACAAAACACAGAAAGTACCCTACCTTCACAGGGGATCCTTTGGAGTGATGTGTACTACCCTATTGCAAAGTGGGTAACAACAGGGTCAAACAAGAAGAGACATCTCCCCTGTGGATAAAGGGAAATGCACCTGTAAAACTGTTAGTAAAACTTATAAGAGCCCAGTTATTTGCTCTATTGTCAGAATTATAAAGGAGTTACCCTCAAGAGGAAAAGAAGGCCACTGCAGCCACATTCATGAGGGACAGTCACAATGATTAACTTCTTTATCCCAGCATCGTCTTCTGTCTTGCTAAATCCACAATTGGTGAACAGTAACATTCTTTTAGGATCAACACTCAATACCCAGGATAAAGGGTGTTTACCTCAGAAGAGAAGTCTGATGTGAATAAAAGCAAGCAAATGAAACCCCAGCTCTGGGCCTGTTTTTTCCTAAGAGAAGTAGAAGGTAATACTTGCCAGATTTTCATCTCTGGTGAAAAACATGCAGGGCTTAATTGATTCCTGCAGAATTTCTTAAGCTGATGAAAGGGATATGTCTCTAAGAGACGGACTTGTTGGCTGTTTTGCATGCATGTGTGTGTGAGCTTGCACACACACACACACACACACACACACACACACAGAGAGAGAGAGAGAGAGAGAGAGAGAGAGAGAGAGAGAGAGAGAGAGAGAATGCTGCCCCAAGAACCTACTGCACGGCTAGACTACAGAACTGGCCAACTTACCAAACCAAGTGTGAGTCATCAGTTCTGCAGACCCCTGTCCTTCGGGATAATTAAGACACCATTTGGCCAACTCCTTAATTATCTGTCTAAGCCACCCTTAAAGTGATTTGTTTACTTAACAAGTGCAAGGAAATTGAAAATCAAGTCTCATCTGTTAAAGTTATTTGGGGAAATGACTTTTCCCTTTTATGAAAAAGGGAAGGAGGAGGAGGAGATAGTGATGACTTGATAATGAGCACTGTACTAGGCGCAGACATGGAGACGGTGCTGGGATGCCTGCTTCTAGTGCATGCATTTCACTCAATGTCATCTCCCTGTATTTAAATCTATGTGTTATACAAATGAGTAGTCTATGTCTTTGTTTAAATGACACTGCCAGGTGTTCTAACATCAGAATTCCTGGAAAAAGAGATTCTTACTCCATCTGGAAGAGTCCAAGTTCCTCTCTTCCCTGTTCTCCTAGAAACATTAGCTAAGTGTCCTGGAAATTAAAAAATTTCATGCAGATTGGTGTCACTTCCCCTCCAGAGCCTCCGCTTCTGTTGATGTGCAGTCCTCAACAGTATTCCTCCTTTAACTCCAACACTGCTCTTTCCAAAGGCCCTACATTGTTCTCAGAATCTAGCCTGATCTACATGCTGAAAGCCATTCTTTTTGTTTTTATTTGATTAAAACATAATTACATTATATATAATGTATAATGTAATGTACAATGTATAGTCTAATATAGTATTTAATATAATATAAAAGATATGAGATATAAGATATAGGATAAGGAGATATAATAAATGTTATACGTGTGTGTGTGTGTGTGTGTGTGTGTGTGTGTGTGTGTGTGTGTGTGTGTGTGTGTGTATTAGGTTACTTACAGCCTCAAATAAGGAAGGGCTCTCTTTTTTCTTTCAATCAAATCTCTCTTTCCTATCTCTATGGTTAATGCTTGCCATCTTCTGTGTTGGCAACTTATTATGTTAATGTACATATTGATTGAATATATTGGTCCCTTTCTATCAGCAGATAGACATGGGCTGGTCTCTCATAGTAGGAAAGTATGGTAGAATATTATTTCCTTTCCCTGAAAACTAATTTCTCATCCTTCTTTTATTCTTTCTTTTAAAGCCCCCCCAATTTTATTTCTATCTCTAGTAAAGTAATTGGTGTTTAATAATAACTCATGCATATCTGGGGGCCCTTTCCTCATACTCAACCTCCCGTAGATACCCTCTTTGCCTTTTCATTCATGAGGTGGTTTCCTAGTTTGTATCTAGAACATCTTCACCCTTTCTCAAGATCTCTCACTTTCTCTCTTGACCTCATTCTAGAATTCTATATATGCTTTAATTTCCCTAATACTTTCAAAGTAGAACACCACATACATTGGGTTTTTTATCTTACATCTTTATAAAGTAACTAAATTTAATTGCAAGATTTCAAGTATTGTCTATGTTTGCTTTCTAAATGTGTGATTTTTGAAATGCATGTTACTTAACTCCTCTTTCCTCCTCCAATTTATTTCTCTGCATGTGATTAATGACGTAGTTTCTCTAGGTATTCCAGGGCTATCCAGGTTGACAAGTACTTTCCCCTGCTACTGACTTACCACCATCTTTTTCCCCCATCCACCTACGATATGTTCACTGAATTCAAATTTATGCTTCTGCCATTACCTTGATTATGATTGAGTTATGTACTTTTCCTTCTTCAAAAACATCTTACATGGTTAATTTCATCCGATTAAGAGCAGTTTCCTTAATGAAAGGATTAACTTGTTTGAATCCCCTCAGGACATCGATTTTCTCCAGTGTCTTCTTTGGGAGGACTATACATCAGGAAAGTTTACCACAGTCCACTATAATAGTATGTGCCCAATTTCAGCATTTCTTCCTTTAATGGATTCCATTATAATATTTTTAGGTCCAGAATATCCTTTAATTTTTTTTAGAGTGAATAATGTATATTTGTGCATTCAAATGTGTATTCATCTTTTTTCCATTAAAGAATTTGCTGTATTTTAATAACTAGATATGATACTGGACTCTCTGGAATATCTTTATGCTTAGAGTTGGCTGACAGTGTCACTCACTGAGGAAGCTTCAGAGACAGTCTTAAGGAGTAGCCCAAAATGATGAGTTGTAGTGAGGCATACACTTGTTTTAAAGGACACTGATAATGAAGCAACCTTGAACTTTTTCTCTACATCCTCAGTCACCTTTGGTTTCCCTCTCCAAACTTACTTCTCTTTTTATCTCTCTCCAAATTTACTTCTGTGCCTGCTTTTTAAGATGCACTAGCTTTGAAGTCAATGTAGCTGCCATCCATTTACCAAATAACGTTTATAATTCCTGCTGCTGATCTGTCATAAATGTTTGAACTTTAAATATAAACTGTGTCCATTTGTGCAATATCCCCATTTTTAAGCAAATGTTTTTGTGTCTTCCCTGCCTCAGGAAATTTCCACTTGCCTTTCCTTATCCATTCAGTCACTTCTACCATGTGGCTTCCTACCCACCCAACCAAATTGTGAAATAAAGCTTCCAAGGACCTAGTGATAGAATCAGTTTCTGATAAGGTCCTTACGTCCTCCATTAATTCGGGGCTTTGGGAATATACTAACAGCAGTGTAGGAAGCTAATAGTCCATTTCAACTCTCCATGAAGCTTAGCCTGAGGAACTGTCTGAAGGATGATGAAAGGACACCTTCAAACAGGGCTTCAAAAGAATGACAAAAGCTTTGGCCACTTAAAAAGGCAAATGAAAGTCCCACAAGAAAACCCAAACCATCTTCTAACCCTTTGTCCTGTAGAAAGAATGCCAGAGTAACTAAAATTCTGTGGTGCTGATTTGCCAGGCGGCATTTAGTACAAGGCAAACACTTCAGAATGTAAGGGTGGAACTCCCTATTAAAGAAAACACGTGGTACCCAAATACAAAGGAAGCTGGAGACTTTTAAAATCCAATTTCAGCTGTATCTGTAATGTAGAAGCTAAACTCTCATGTCTAACTTCTACTTTCCAATACCAGATATTCTCCTCATACAGCTGGGCCTCTGTGCGTTCCTTTGGCTCAGCCTGAAATATTCTTCCAGTTCTTCATCATTCAACAAGACAAAGTGGTAGTCCTTTATTTTGAAATGGCAGTAGGCTCTGAGATCTGCTGTCCTTTCCCTTTGTACCTCACTCTGTTCATAGCTGAGTTACATCAGTGACCATACTGTACAGGATGAATTTGACTTCCTTGTGATCTTTCTGACCAAACCACATGCTCATTAAGTCCAAGAATGTGACCCTTTACCTAGTAGGCAACTTTCCAATAAATATTTATTGCAAGAATGCACAAACAAGTGAGTAGACAGATGGTCCTTGACGGTGAAGAGGAGTTGTCTTCCTTCTACATACACAATCTCCTTATATATCTGTCACTAAGCTGCATTCCACTATGGATAAAGAGAATCAAGAGTTTCTTGTTGAACCATTCATGAGCGAATCTGCAGTGTCATAACCACACTGGTGACAAGATTTCTGTCTGCACGTAAATATCAGTTTACTTCATTTCAAAAACTAGAGAGGGTTGAGGTTTGCGCTGTTATAGGCCTGGGTCGATATATCTCAAAGTCAAAAATTCAACTGTGTTCCTCTTTCTGAGGATAATGGTGTCCAAAACTCCAAATAAACTCAAAAAAAAAAACAACCCTCCAAGTAAAGAATGAGAACACATCCTGCACTTTTAAACACTGCAACTCTCAGTTTCAAACAGAACATAGCATTAGGCATTTTAAGAGACAGTTTTAGTGGAAAAATATTATAAGCCTTCCAATAATTGTGAAAAGATTGGGGAATAGATATAAAAACAAAACACTAAGGAAGATGGACTCAGCAACCAAAGTCGATCACTACGTGACAGTAAAATCTCCTGATGTTTTTTGTCATCCTGCACTGTCCCTGTCCCAGATAGCCAGCCATAGAAATTACATATGGCTTCTTAACAGCTCAATTCGTGAATTTGTCAGTGTTCTTAGGTCCTTGAAACCGTGAGAGAGGGAAATGCCATCATGCCTTCTAAAGTAAGCGGGATCCATTTTCATGGGACCAGGGATCTCTCATAGGGGTTAGAACACCAAAATGATGACAAATGCCTGCTATTCACCAAAGCTTGCCTTTATGTCAGTGACTCCACCAAGAAGCTAGAGACACTCCCTGTTTAGATTTTGGTATGTGTGTTCACATTATAAAAATAAGAAAACTGAGCAGTTAAGAATTAAGAAATGTTTTAAGCATGTCTTTTTGATAGGCAAGTTAGGTTTACTCTTGTTTATTATTAAAACTTATGATATAAAATGGAAATTAATATTTGAATGACTAGGAATAGGGTATATGTAACCATTGATATATTGAGTTCAGATTAGCAAGTGTTTCTCTTGGACTGAAGGGGCTGCTCAGGGTAAGCAGGACGAGAAAACTTAATCTACTGACCTGTACTTTTAGTTTGACTTAACTCTCATTCTAAATGATTTTCCTTATTTTTAAGTTTAGGATTTTTGCTACTGACCCAAACATTTTTTGCTACATTTTTCTACTCATTACTCATCTGAACTCTAATAATAATAACAATAATATATATATATATATTTTTCAGTTAGTGGTTTAGTCCCTGGGAGTTGTAGGGTGTCTGGTTGATTGATAATGGTGTTCTTCCTATAGGGTGGCAACCCCCTTCACCCCCTACAGTCCTTTCTCTAACTCCGCTGTTGGGATACCCAGGCTCAGTCCGATGGATAGCTGCAAGCATCCTCACATTAGTAGGGCAGACCCTCTCAGGAGACATTCATATCAGGCTCCTGTCAGCAAGCAATGCATAGCATCAGCGATAGTGACTGGGTTTGGTGGCTGCATTTGGGATGGATCCCCAGGTGGGCCAGTTTCTGGATGACCTTTCCTTCAGTCCCTGCTCTACTCTTTGTCCCTGTATTTCATCCAGAGAGTATTTTGTTGCCGTTCTGAGAAGAACTGAGGTAGCCACATTTTGGTCTTCCTACCTCTTGACCTTCATTTCATCTGTCAATTGTTTCTTGGGTACTCTTCCTAGCTTTTGGACTAATATTCATTTATCCATAAGTACATACCATATGTGCTCTTTTGTGACTTGGTTACCTCATTCAGGATGATATTTTCTAGTTCCATTCATTTGCCTGAGAATTCCATGTAGTCATTGTTTTTTTTTTAAGTATTAATTCAGCCGCACAAGCTTTTTTTAAAAAAGATTTATTTAATTTTATTTATGTGGGTACACTGTAGCTGTCTTCAGACACACGCCAGAAGAGTCCATGGGATCCCATTAGAGATGGTTGTGAACCACCATGTGGTTGCTGGGAATTGAACTCAGGACCTCTGGAAGAGCAGTCAGTGCTCTTAACGGCTGAGCCATCTCTCCAGCCCCTAGTCATTGTTTTTAATAACTGAGTGGTACTCACTTATGTAAATGTACCACATTTTCTGTATCCATTGCTCTATTGAAGGACATCTGGGTTTCCAGCTTCTGGCTATCATACATAAGGCTGCTATGAACATAGTACAGCATGTTTCCTTATTGTATGTTGGAGCATGTTTGGGATGTATGCACAGGAGTGGAAAAGTTGGGTCCACAGGCATTACTATGTCCAATTTTCTGAGGAACTGCAAGACTAATTTCCAGACTGGTTGTACCAGCATGCGATTCCACCAAAAATAGAGGACTGTTCTTCTTTCTCCAGATCCTTGCCAGCATCTAGTGTCACAGAGTTTTTGATATTAGCCATTCCTACTGGGGTAAACTGTAATCTCAGGGTTCTTTTGATGTGCATTTCGCAGATGACTGAGGATACTGAACATTTCTGTAGGTGCTTCACGGACATTTGAAACTCCTCAGTTGAGAATTCTTTGTTTAGGTATGTACCCTATTTTTTTAATTATTATTTTTTCATTTTTTTCTTGGATACTTTTTATTAACATTCCAAATGTTATTCACTTTCCTGGTTTCCCATCCATAAACCCCCTATTGCATCCCTCCACCACCTTCATCTATGAGGGTGTGCCCCCTCCTCAAACTACCACATATTCCTGCCTCCCTACCCGGACATTCCCCTAAACTGGGTGGTCCGGCCTTGGCAGGACCAAGGGCTTCTCCTCCCATTGGTGCCCAAGAAGGCCATCCTCCACAACATATGCAGCTGGAGCCATGGTTTTGCCCATATGTACTCATTGGGAAGTAGTTTAGTCCCTTGGAGCTCTAGTTAGTTGGTATTGTGTTCTTTTTTTTTTTTTTTTTTTTTTGTGTTCTTATGGGGTTGCAAAACCTTTCAGCCCCTTCAATCCTTTCTCTAACTCCTCCAATGGGGACCTGTTCTCAGTTCAGTAGTTTGCTGCTGGCATATACCTCTGTATTTGTCATGCTCTGGCTGAGTCTCTCAGGAGACAGCAATATTAAGCCCTGTCAGCATGCACTTCTTGGATTCATAAATATTGTCTAGGTTTGGTGGAGATAAGGCTCTGAATAGCCATTCCTTCAGACTCTGCTCCAAACTTTGCCCCATGTCTCTTTTTATGAATATTTTTGTTCCCCATTTTAAGAAGGACTGAAGCATCCACACTGTGGACGTCCTATTTCTTGAACTTAATGTGGTCTATGGATTGTATCTTGGGTAATTCCAGCTTTTGGGCTAATGTCCATTTATCAGTGAGTGCATACCATGTGTGGTTTTCTGTTTTTGTTTTGTTTTGTTTTGTTTTGTTTTGTTTTGTTTTGTTTTTGTGATTGGGATACCACACTCAGGATGTTTTCTAGATCCATTCGTATGCCAATGAATTTCATATAATCATTGTTTTTGATAGCTGAGTGGTATTCCATCGTGTAGATGTACAACATTATCTGTATCCATTACACTGTTGACGGGTATCTGTTTTTTTTCCAGATTCTGGCTATTATAAATGAGGCAGCTATGAACATAGTGGAGCATGTGTCTTTGTTATATATTGGAGCATCATTTGGGTATATGCCCAGGAGTGGTATAGCTGGGTCCTCAGGTAGTTCTATGTCCATTTTCTGAAGAGTTTCCAGACTGATTTCCAGAGTAGCTGTACCAGCTTGCACTCCTACCAACAGTGGAGGAGTGTTCTTGTTTCTCTATATCCTCAACAGCATCTGTTGTCACCTGAGTTTTTGATCTTAGCCATTCTGACTGGTGTGACAATCTTAGGGTTGTATTTATTTCCTTTCCCTGACAACTAAGGATGTTGAACATTTCTTTAGGTATTTCTCAGCCATTTGATATTCATTCCACAGCTGAGAATTCTTTGTTTACCTCTGTACCCAATTTTTCAATAGAGTTATTTGGCTCTCTGATGTCTAACTTCTTCTCTTCTTTGTATATATTGGCTGTTAGCCCTCTATCAGATGTAGGATTGGTAAAGATCTCTTCTCAATTTATTGGTTGCCATTTTGTCCTAATGACACTATTCTTTGTCTTAGAGAAGCTTTGCAATTTTATGAAGTCCAATTTGCCCATTGTTGATCTTAGAGCATAAGCTATGGTTGTTTTGTTCAGGAAATATTCCCCAATGTCCCTGTGCTGGATGCTCTTCTCCACTTTTTCTTCTATTAGTTTGAGTGTATCTGGTTTTATTTGGAGGATTTGAGCTTTGAACAGGGTGATAAGAATGGATCGATTTGCATTCTTCTACATACTGACCTCAGATTGAACCAGCACCATTTGTTGAAAATGGTATCTTTTTCCCACTAGATGGTTTCAGCTCTTTTATCAAAAATCAAGTGACCATAGGTGTGTGGGTTCATTTCTGGGTCTTCAATTCTATTCCATTGTTCTACTTGCTGGTCTTTGTACCAATACCATACAGTTTTTATCACTATTACTGTATTATAGAGCTTGAGGTCAGGGATGGTGATTCCTCCTAAATTTCTTTTATTGTTGAGCATAGTTTTTGTTACCTTGTGTTTTTGTTATTCCAAATGAATTTGCAACTTTCTAACTGTATGAAGAATTGAGTTGGAATTTTGATGGAGATTGCTTTGAATCTGTAGATTGCTTTCAGCAAAAATGGCCATTTTTACTCTATTCATCTCACCAATTCTTGAGCATGGGAGGTCTTTCCATCTTCTGAGATTTTCAAGTTCTTTCTTCAGATATTTGAGGTTCTTGTCATTCAGGTCTTTCACTTGATTGGTTAGAGTTGTAAAAAGGTATTTTGTGTTATTTGTGACTAGCGTGAAGGGTGTCATTTCCCTAATTTCATTCTCAGCCTGTTTATCCTTTGAGTAGAGGAAGGCTACTGATTTGTTTGAGTTAATTTTATACCCACCCACTTTGCTGAAATTGTTTACTAGGTTATGAGTTCTCTGGTGGAACTTTTGGGGTCACTTAGTATACTATTATAGCATCTGCATATAGTGATATTTTGACTTTTTCCTTTCCAATTTGTATTCCTTTCACCTCCTTTTGTTGTCTGATTGCTCTGGCTAGGACTTCAAGTATTATGTTGAATAAGTAGGGAGAGAGTGGGCAGCCTTGTCTAGTCCCTGATTTTAGTCAGATTGCTTTAAATTTCTCTCCATTTAGGTTGATGTTGACTACTGGTTTGCTGTATATTGCTTTTATTATGTTTATGTATAGGACTTGACTTCCTGGTCTTTCCAAGACTTTTAACATGAAGGGTTGTTAAATTTTGTCAAATGCTTTCTCAGTGTCTAATGAGATAATCATTTTTTTTCCTTTGAGTTTATTTACATAGTGGATTACATTGATGGATTTCCATATATTGAACCATCCCTGCATCCCTCAGATGAAGCCTACTTGATCATGATGGATGATCATTTTGCTGTGTTCTTGGATTCTGTTTGCAAGAATTTTAATGAGTATTTTTGCATCAATATTCATAAGTGAAATTGTTGTGAAGTTTACTTTCTTTGTTAGGTCTTTGTTTTGTTTTTTAGGAATAAGTATAATTGTGGCTTCATAGAAGAAATCGGATAGTGCTCTGTCTGTTTCTATTTTGTGGAATAGTTTGGATAGTATTGGTATGAGGTCTTCTATGAAGGTCTGATAGAATTCTACACTGAACCCATCTGGTCCTGGACTTTTTGTGTTGGGAGACCTTTAATGACTGCTTCCATTATTTAAAAGATTTGGGACTGTTTATTGGTTTATCTGATCCTGATTTAGCCTTAGTACCTGGTATCTGTCTAGAAAATTGTCCATTTCATACAGATTTTCCAGTTTTGTGGAATATAGGCTTTTGTAGTAGAATCTGATGTTTAGTGGTTTTTTTTTTTAAATTTCTTCAGTTTCTGTTGTTATGTCTGCCTTTTCATTTCTGATTTGGTTAATTTGGACACACTCTCTGTACCTTCTGTTTAGTCTAGCTAAAGGTTTATCTATTATGTTGATTTTCTCAAAGAACCAGCTTCTGGTTTTGTTGATTCTTTGTATAGTCCTTTTTGTTTCGAATTGGTTGACCTCAGGCCTGAATTTGATTATTCCCTGCAGTCTACTCCTCTTGCGTGTATTTTCTTTTTGTTCCAGAACTTTTAGGTCAAGCTGTTAATGTACACTCTCTACAGTTTCTTTTGGAGGCACTCAGAGCTATGCGTTTTCCATGTAGCACTGCTTTCATTGTGCCTCATAAGTTTGGGTAGGTTGTGCCTTCATTTTCATTAAATTCTAAAAAGTCTTTTAATTTCTTTTTTTATTTCTCCATTGATCAAGTTTTTATTGAGTAGAGTGTTGTTCATCTATGTGTATGTGGGTTTTCTGTCATCTTTGTTGTTACTGAAGACCACCCTTAGTCCATGGTGATCTGATAGGCTGCTTTGGATTATTTCATGCTTCTAATATATGTTGAGGCCTGTTTTGTGACCTATTATATGGTCGGTTTTGGAGAAGGTACCATGAGGTGCTGAGAAGAACATATATTCTTTTGTTTTAGGATGAAATGTTCTACAAATATCTGTTAAAACCATTTTTTTCATAACTTGTTAGATTCTCTATGTCTCTGTTTAGTTTCTGTTTCCATAATCTGTCCATTGATAAGAGTGCAGTATGGAAATCACCCACTATTTTTGTGTGAGGTTCAATGTGTGCTTAGAGCTTCAGTAAGGTTTCTTTTATGAATATGAGTGCCCTTGGATTTAGAACATAGAAGTTCAGGAATGAGAGTTCATCTTGGTGAAATTTACCTTTGATGAATATGAAGTGTTCTTTCTTACCTTTTTTTAATAACTTTTGGTTGAAAGTCTATTTTATTTGATATTAGAATGGCTACTCCAGCTTGTTTCTTAGGACCATTTTTTTTTTTTTGGAAAATTCTGTTCCAGCCCTTCACTCTGAGGTAGGGCCTGTTTTTGTCTCTGAGATGTGTTTCCTGTATGCAGCAAAATGTTGGGTCCTCTTCATATATCCACTATGTTAGTCTCTGTCTTTTTATTGGGGAATTGAGTCCATTGATGGTAAGAGATGTTAAAAAAAAATTATTGTTGTTTCTGTTATTTTTGTTGTTCGAGGTAGAATTATGTTTGTGTGGCTCTCTTCTTTTGGTTTCATTGTAAGATTACTCTCTTGCTTTTTCTCAGGTGTAGTTTCCCTTCTTGTGTTGGAGTTTTCCATCAATTATCCTTTTCAGGGCTGGATTTGTGGAAAGATATTGTATAAATTTGGTTTTGTCATGGAATATCTTGGTTTCTCCATCTATGTTAATTAAGAATTTTCTGGATAAAATAGCCTTGGTAGGCATTTGGGCATTTGTATTCTCTTAGGGAATGTATGACATTTGCCCAGGATATTCTGTCTTTCACAGTCTCTGTTGAAAAATCTGGTGTAATTCTAAGGGGTCTGCCTTTATATGTTACTTGACCTTGTTCCCTTATTCCTTTTACTATTCTTTCTTTGTTTTGTGCATTTGGTGTTTTGACAATTATGTGATGGAAGGAATTTCTTTTCTAGTCTAATATATTTGGAGTTCTATAGGCTTCTTGTATGTTCCTGGGAATCTATTTCTTTTGGTTAGGGACGTTTTCTTCTGTGATTTTGTTGAAGATATTTACTGGCCCTCTAAATTGTGAGTCCTCTCTCTCTCTCTCTTTCATATCTATTATCCTTAGGTTTCATTTTCTCATTGTGTCCTGGATTTCCTGCATGTTTTGGGTTAGGAGCTTTTTGATGGTTGCGTCAATGTTTTTCTATGGTGTCCTCTGCCTCTGAAGTTCTCTCTTCTATCTCTTGTATTCTGTTAATGATGCTAGCATCTCTGTCTCCTGATTTCTTTCTTAGGTTTGTCTTTGTGATCTTTATTGTTTCTATTTCTATTTTTAAAGCCTGGATGGTTTTGTTCAATTCCTTTATGTATTCGGCTGTGTTTTCCTGTAATTCTTGAAGTGCTTTTTGTGTTTCCTCTTTAAGGGCTTCTACTTGTTTACCAGTGTTGTCCTTTATTTCTTTAAGGGAGTTATTCATGTCCTTCTTAAAGTCCATCATCATGAAAATTGATTTTGAAATCCAAATCTTGCTTTTCTGGTGTGCTTAGATATCCAGTATTTGCTTTGTTGGAAGAACTGGGCTCTGATGATGACAAGTAGTTTTGGTTTCTGGTGCTTATGTTCCTGTACTTCCCTCTCACCATCAGGTTGTCTCTGGTATTATCCTTGACCCTCCTGTAAGCCTGTGTGTCAGCACTCCTGTAGACCTGTTTTCTTTTAGCCAGATATGGGTATAGAAAGCTGTGGTACGTGGTCAGTTCAGGTCACAGGCAGAAACCAGAAGGGCCCTTTTCCAGTCTGCTCCTGGGTTTGTTTGTCCTAAAGCCTCCAGGCAGGTCACTTGGAGCAGAAGAGTTAGTCTTACCTCTGCTTTCAGGTGTGTGGGCCATACTGGATACTGTCTTTTAGCTCTGGGGGCAGGCAGAAACAGGAGGGATCCTGTCCCTGATTGCTCCTAGGTTCCTGTGCCCAGAGGGCACAAAGGGCACTAGAAGGGTTCCTCTTGGGCCAGTAATGTGTGCAGTAGTAGTTGTCTCCTCTGAGCTCTCAGGATTGTTCACACTTCTTAGAGTCCAGCTCTCTCCCCCACAGGATTTGGGTACAGAGAGCTGTGGAACCAATTCAGCTCCTCGAACAGACAGAAACCAGAAGGTATATCCTAATGGTTGATAGGATTATTTGGTTCTTTGGTGTCTAACTTCCTGGGTTCTTTGTACGTATTAGTTACTAGCCCTCTATTGGATGTAGCATTGGTAAAGATCTTTTCCCAATCTGGGTTGCCATTTTGTCCTATTGACAGTGTTTTTTGCCTTACAGAAACTTTGCAATTTTATGAAGTTTCATTTGTTAATTCTTGACCCCAGAGGATAAGTCATTGAAATTCTGTTCAGAAAATTTTCCCCTTCACTTATGTACTTAAGGTTCTTTCCCACTTTCACTTCTATTAGTTTTAATGTATCAGAAATAAAAAGGAGACATAACAACAGAAATTGAGGTGATTCAAAAAATTATCAGATCCTACTATAATAGCCTATGCTAAACAAAACTAGAAAATCTGGAGGAAATAGACAATTTTCTAGACAGATACCAGGTAAAAAATTTTAATCAGGATCAAATTAAACCATCCAAATATCCCCATAACCTCTAAAGAAATAGAAGCAGTCATTAAAAGTCTCCAAACTCCCCCACCGAAAAAATAAATAAATAAAAATTGAGGACCACATGGATTTAGTACAGAATTCTATCAGACCTTCAAAGAAGACCTAATACCAATACTCTTTAAACTATTCCATAAAATAAAAACAGAAGGAGCACTACCTAATTTCTTCTTTGAAGCCACAATTACACTTGTACCTACAACATAAAAAGGCCCTACAAAGAAAGGGAACTTCAGACAAATTTCCCTCATGAATATCGATGCAAAAATACTCAATAAAATTCTCATACTGTGAATCCAAGAACACATCAAAACAATCATTCACCATGATAAATTAGGTTTCATCCCAGTGATGCAAGAATGGTTCAGTATATGGAAATCCAGCAATGTAATCCACTATATAAACAAACTCAATGAAAAAAAAACACATGATTATCTCATTAGACAATGAGAAAGAAAATTCAACACCTTTTCATGATAAAAGACTTGGAAAGATCAAGAATTCAAAACCCATACCTAAACATAGTAAAAGCAATATACAGAAAACCAGTAGCCAACATCAAACTAAGTGAAGAGAAACTTGAAGCAATACTTTTAAAATCAGAGACTAGACAAGGCTGCCCACACTCTCTCTACATATTCAATATAGTACTTGAAATATGAGCCAAGCAATTAGGCAAAAAAAAAGAGGTCAAAGGAAAACAAGTTGGAAAGGAAGAGGTCAAGATGATATGATAGTATACTTACCTGACCCCAAAACTTCCACCACAGAACTCCTAAACCTGATAAACAACTTCAGCAAAGGGGCTGGATATAAAATTAACTCAAATATATCAGTAGCTTTCCTCTACTCAAAGGATAAACAGGCTGAGAAAGAAATTAGAGAAATGAAACCCTTCACAATACTCACAAATAATATTTAAAAAAAAACAAAAAACAAAAAACAAACAAACAAAAAACCCACCTTGGTGTGATTCTAACACAGCAAGTGAAAGATCTGTATCCCAAGAACTTCAAGCCTCTGAAGAAAGAAATTGAAGATCTCAGAAGATGGTAGTTCTCCTATGCTCATGCATTGGGAAGATTAATATAGTAAAAATAGCCATCTTGCCAAAAGCAATCTACATATTCAATGCAATCCCAATCAAAATTTAAACTCAATTCTTCATAGAGTTAGAAAGAGCAATTTGCAAATTCATTTGGAATAACAAAAAATCCAGGATAGAGAAAACTATTCTCAACAATAAAACAACTTCTGATGACTAAGGTTGTTGAACATTTCTTTAGGTGCTTCATGGACATTCAGTATTCCTCAGTTGGTAATTCTTTGTTTTACTCTGTGACCCATTTTTAATAGGGTTATTTGATTCTCTAGAGTGTAACTTCTTGAGTTCTTTGTATATATTGGATATTAGTCCTCTATAGGATATAGGATTGGTAAAGATCTCTCCTAATTTCTTGGTTGGCATTTTGTCCTATTGACAGTGTCTTTTGCCTTATAGAAACTTTGCAATTTTATGAGGTCCCATCAATCAATTCTTGATCATAGAGCATAAGCCATTGATGTTCTGTTCAGGAAATTTTCCTGTGTGCCCATTTGTTCGAACACATCTCCACTTTCTCTTGTATTAGTTATCAGGGAAATGCAAATAAAAACCCTCAGATTCCATTTCTCACCAGTCTGAAAGGTTAGGATCATAAACTCACATGACAGCAGATACTAGCAAAAATCTGGAGAAAGAAGAATACTCCTCCATTGTTTGAGGGATCGCAAGCTGGTATATCCACCTTGGAAATCAGTCTGGAGGTTCCTTGGGAAATTGGATATTGCACTACCTGAGGACACAGCTGTAACACTCTTGGGCATATACCCAAAAGATATTCCAACATATAACAAAGACACATGCTCTACTATGTTCATAACAGCCTTATTTATTATAGCTAGAAGCTAGAAATAACCCAGATGTCCTTTAACAGAGGAATGGATATAGAAAGTGTGGTGTACATTTACACAATGGAGGGGGTCCCCATTGGAGGAGTTAGAGAAAGGACTGAGGTAACTGAAGGGATTAGCAACCCCATAGGAAGAACAATAATATCAACCAACTAGAAGTCCCCAATCTCCCAGGGATTAAAGCAACAACCAAAGATTATGCAGAGGAAGGCCTTATTGGTCATCAATATGATGAGAGGTCCTTGGTCCTGTGAAGGCTTGATGCTCCATTGTAGGGGAATGCCACAGTGGGGAGGCAGGAAGGAGTGGGTACATGGGGGAGCACATGGGAGGCAGGGGGTGGGGTGATGGGGGCATTCAGAGGGGAATCAAAAGGGGATAACATTTGAAATATAAATAAAGTTCCAATAAAACAGAAGAAAAAAAAAACTTCTGGGGAATCACCTTCTCTTTCCTCAAGCTCTATTACAGAGCAATAGTGATAAAAACTGCATAGTATCTGTACAGAGACAGGCAGGTAGATCAATGGAATAAAACTGAAGACCCAGAAATGAACCCACACACTTATGGTCACTTGATTTTTGACAAAGGAGCTAAAACCATCCAATGGAAAAAAGACAGAATTTTTAACAAATGGTGCTGGTTCAACTGGCAGTCAACATATAGAAGGATGCAAATCGACCCATTCTTTTTGCTGGGTACAAAGCTGTAACCCAAGTGGACCTCCACATAAAACTCAGTTCCTTATCCACGATGTCTTTTTTTTATGTGTAACAGCTTCCCTTCTCAGAGTTCTTTCAAGTACAGCCTTCTCTCCAAGCCTTGTGTCAGCTACTCAGTGATACAACCTGCTTCTTTGGATATGTATGTCACTGACAATTTACACCATGCAATTTAACACTTAAAGAAAATATGTCCCTATTTTAAAAATCTGCTTCATATCACTTGGCTCCTTCAAAAATTTTTTCTTCAAAAATTAAAGAGTATATATCTTCCATTTGGAAATTCTTTTGGATGCCTAGTTCAGTACTAAGAGAAAAACCTTAAGGATAATCAATAAATCTTGATTGGCTGACTGCTTGATTGGTTCTCAGTTCAATGTAGAACTCAATTTTTTATCTTCATGGGAATTTCATGCTAACTTGCCCTTTTGGTGATTTTAATGTGCCTGTGGGATCAGTTGATATCTTTTTTTAATATATTCTTTTTATTTGTATTTCACTTTGCAGACCAGAAAAAGAAAGTGGCTGTGATTTTAGCAACCTCAACAGTATATTGACAATTCCTGCCTGTCCAACAATTCTATCAACTTGGCAGTTACTCAAACATCTTCAGTCATGAACTCATTCCTGATAGTCATGTCACAGAAAGTTTGAAGTATCCAGATGCCCCTACCATTATGAATATCTGTTCTGGAATGCTCTTTGGAGGCTATATTTTATGATTGCTGCTGCCCTTTCTCTAAAGCAGACCTGTCAACAGACATGAACTTGATTCAGCCAGCCAGATTTCAGACCACTTGTGTCACACTCAGTCCTTCCCTCTTAGAAATTATCTGCCTTTGAGGGGAAGGAGAGAATTCACATATTTCCTTTGCTGCAATTTCTGCATAGCCTAGAAATGAGATGATTTGCCTGGTCACTATTACTCTATTGGTCTCTGACTGCTAGAAATCTGGAAGCTACGGAACAAAATATTGTGGACAGAGCAGGTATGACAACAATAAGAATAAAACAACCAATCACTGGTATTCTTAAGATATCCTTTCTTTGCCAAGCTGAATTTCCATGTTTCTTCAGAGAATTTCATGTAAAATATCATTATTTGAATCCACTGGTATTTTAATATAACTTTAAATGTTGGGTAAAACCTATACTTTTTATTTTATCTCAATATTGTTTTATTTTCTTATAACATTTAAAAATTATTTTCTTGGAAATTCCAGTATATTAGAACATTTCCTCCAGTTTCATTTTCTTGCTTCAAAAGCTCCCTGTACCAGCTTGGTCTCTCAAGTTTGTAGCTACTTTTTCTTTAATTGTTGTTACATTCATATACTTATATACATATAATTGCATTCATAATTTGAGAGGGATTTCTAGGTTGAATTTTATAAACAAATGAAAGTAACTTGAATTACCTGATGGTAACTAATTTAAATGTGATTGCAGTCAAGGATGTTGTTAGAATTTCTTGAGAGTTATTAAGAGAGAAAAACTATGACTTTGATTTCACTGATTGAAACATACCAGTCATAAGAAGAAGTCAGAATCCACTGGACTAGACATCAGTTAGATTTGTAATTTTTATTATTGGATATTTTTTATTTACATTTCAAATATTATTCCCTTTCTTAGATTCCCGTCCATAAGCTCACATCCCATCCCCCTCCCCCTTCTATAAGGGTGTTCCCCCTCTTCAAACACCCCCTGTTTATGCCTCCCCACCCTGACATTCCCCTATACTGGGGAGTCCAGCCTTGGCAGGACTAAGGGCTTCTCCTTCCACTGGGGCCCAACAAGGTCGTCCTCTGCTACATATATCTGGAGCCATGTGTCTGCCTACGTGTACTCTTTGGATGGTGATTTGTCCCTAGGAACTCTGGTTGGTTGATATTGGTGTTCCTCTCGGGTTGCAAACTTCTTCAGCTCCTTCAATCCTTTCTTTAACTCCTCTATTGGGACCTCTTTCTCAGTTCAATGGTTGGCTGCAAGCACTGTATCTGTATTTGTCACACTCTGGCTGAGCCTCTCAAAAGACAGCTATATAGACTCTTATCAGCATGCACTTCTTGGCTTCATCAATATTGTATACTTTTGGTGCCTGTATGTATATGGGCTGGATCACCAGGTAGGGCAGGCTCTGAATGGCCATTCCTTCAGTCCTTGCTCCACACTTTGTGTCCATATCTCACCTTATGAATATTTTTGTTCCCCCTTTTAAGAAGGACTGAAGTATCCACAATTTGGTCATTCTTCTTGCACTCTATATGGTCTTTGGATTGTATCTTTGGTAATTGGAGCTTTGGGGCTAATACATACCCCTAATATGTACAGTGTAATGTGCAGAGTGAGTACATACCATGTGGTATGTGTGTGTGTGTGTGTGTGAGAGAGAGAGAGAGAGAGAGAGAGAGAGAGAGAGAGAGAGAGAGAGAGAGAGAGAGAGAGAGAGATTGGGTTACTTCACTCAGGATGATACTTTCTAGTTCCATTCATTTGCCTATGAATTTAATGAAGTCATTGTTTTGATACTTGAGTAGTACTCCATTGTGTAGATGTACCACATTTCCTGTGTCCATCTCTCTGTAGAAGGACATCAGTGTTCTTTCCAGCTTCTGGCTATCATAAATAAGGCTGCTATTAACATGTTATCTTTGCTATATGTTGGAGCATCATTTGGGTATACACCCAGGAGTGGTATAGTTGGATCCTCATGTACTACAATGACTAATTTTCTGAGGAACCTCTAGGCTGATTTCCAGAGTGGCTGTACCAGCTTGCAATGACACCAATAATGGAGCAGTGTTCCTCTTTCTCCACATCCTTGCCAGCATCTATGGTCACCTGAGCTTTTAATCTTAGCCATTCTGACTGGTGTGAGGTAGAATCTCAGGGTTATTTATATTTTCATTTCCCTGATGACTAAGGATGTTGAACATTTCTTTACTTCCCAGCCATTTGATATTTCTCAGCTGAAAATTCTTTCTTTAGCTATGTTCCCCATTTTTCAATAGGGATATTTGGCACTCTGGAGTCTAACTTCTTGAGTTCCTTGTATATTTTGGATATTAACCCTCTATCGGCTGTAGGATTGGTTAAGAACTTTTCCCAATCTGTTGGTTGGGAATTTTGGCAATTTTGTCCTAATGACAGTGTCCTTTGGCTTTCAGAAGCTTTGCAGTTTTATGAGGTCCCATTTGTTGATTCTTGATATTAGAGCATAAGCCATTGGTGTTTTCCCCAGGAAAATTTCCCAAGTGCCCATATGTTCTAGGCTCTTCTCCACTTTTTCTTCTATTAGTTTTAGTATGTCTGTTTTTATGTGGAGGTCCTTGATCCACTTGCACTTAAGCTTATACATAGTGATAATTTGCATTCTTCTACATGCTGACCACCAGTTAAACCAGTACCATTTGTTGAAAAATGATATCATTTTGCCACTGGATTCTTTTGCTCCTTTGTTAAAGATCAAGTGACCATAGGTGTGTGGGTTCATTTCTGGGTCCTCAATTTTATTCCACTGATCTACCTGCCTGCCTCTGTACTAATATCATAGTGTTTTATCTATTGTGCTGTAATACTGCTTGAGGTCAGAAATGGTGATTAATCTGGAGGTTCCTCAGAAAATTGGACATTGCACTACCTGAGGACCCAGCCATAACTCTCCTAGGCATTTATTTACTCAAATGATGCTCTAACATACAACAAGGACACATGCTCCACTTTGTTCATAGCAGCCTTATTTATAATAGCCAGAAGCTGGACATAACCCAGATGCCCTTCAACAGAAGAATGAATAGAGAAAATGTGGTACGTCTACACAATGGAGTACTATCAAGCTATCAGAAACAATGACTTCATGAAATTCATAGGCAAATGGATAGAACTAGAAAATATCATCCTGAGTGAGGCAACCCAATCACAAAAAACACACATAGTATGCATTCACTGGTTAGTGAATATTATCCCAAAAGCTCTAATTATCCAAGATACAGTTCACAGACCACATGAATCTCAAGAAGAAAGACTACCAAACTGTGAGTAGTTCAGTCCTTCTTAAATGGGGGAACAGAAATATTCATAGCAGGGGATATGGAGAAACAGTTTGGAGTAGAGACCGAAGGAATGACCATTCGGAGCCTGTTGCACCAGGGTATACAGCCCATTTGTATACTGCCACCAAGACTAGATAGTATTGATGAAGCCAAGAAATGCATGCTGAGAAATATAGCTGTTCCTGAGAGGCTCAGCCAGAGCATGTCAAATACAGAGGCAAATGATAGCAGCAAACCACTGAAGTAAGGACAGGGTCCCCATTGGAGGAATTCAAGAAAGAATTAAAGGAACAGAAGGGGCATGAAACTCCATAAGAACAACAATACCAACCAACCAGAGCTCCCAGGGACTAAACCACTACCCAAAGACTACACATGAATAGACCCATGGTTCCAGCTGCATATCTAGCAGAGGATGGCCTTGTTGTTCTCCAATGGGAGGAGGAGACCTTGGTCCTGCCAAGGGTGACCCTCTCCCAGTGCTGGGGAATTTTGTGGGGGTGGGAGGGTTAGTGGTTGGGGAAGAGGAACACCCTCATAGAAGAAGGGGAAGGGAAGGGGATAGGGGGCTTATGACCTGGAAACTGGAAAATGGAGTAACATTTGTAATGTAAAGAAAAAATATCCAAAAAATGAAAAAGAAAGAAAGAAAAGAAAAAATCTAAAAAAAGAACACCTTCAATAAGCAAAATTTAAAAAATGTATTAAAATATCATTCAACATGATTATTCATCTAACAGACACAGGTACAGTTCAACAAATACAAATTAATACTTACAACCCATCAAATACATAGACTGAAGTACAGAAATGACATAATCATAGCAATACATACTGAAAAGACATTGAGCAAAGTTCATTATTTCTTTGCAATAAAATATCTTGTGCCTACAGGTATCATTGGACAAAGGTGATTGTTATACAAACTTGGCAGTTTGAATTTGAGCCATAGAAACATACAAAGATACAATAAAAGAATTGGCTGTATAAATTTGGCCCTTAGTCCTAAAGAAACTAATTGTCTTGTTTTGGGAAGTACTGATTTAAATGTTGGGGGCCTATGATCCTTTTGGCTTTCTGAGGTAGAGGCCAAATATAAATACTTTTCCTTGCAATTCCTTCCTATTCTATTATTTTAAATTAATGTAATATATAATTAATGATATATTGTGATGTAATCATTCTAGCCCCTCTTGTGTTTTCCTTCCTTCCTCTCAAATTTATAGTCTCCTATTCTCTCTCTCTCTCTCTCTCTCTCTCTCTCTATATATATATATATATATATACTCACATATGATCAAATATATTAATACAATTGAATGAGTCTATATAATGTTTCATATATATAATTAATATATATATATTAATGGCCATTTGTATCGAACAAGAACTTAGGATGCTCATTGCAAGACGAGGTCTCCCCTCTCAAAAGTCTTTAACTGCTTATGACATGGGTGCATTTACCTATCATATATATTATATAAATGACCTTTGAGAGGAGAGATGTGTATGTAATATTATATATAATATATGGCTTGTTTGATTCACACAAGAAGAAAGGCCAACAACTGATAATAAAATTGAAAAGGTTCTGTATAAGTAAGAAGACAATCGTGTGTGTGTGTGTGTGTGTGTGTGTGTGTGTGTGTGTGTGTGTGTAATTTTTTAGAAAACTCCCTGCTCTGCTCCTTCAATCTCCCCAGCTATCTTATGAATGACCTTGATGCTGAGGTTTAGGACTGTATTGTAGAAGCATCAGCTGGTTTCAGAAACCCCAAAGTAAGTTGTTCTCTTCATTTTGACCAGTTACATATTTCTGTTACAGTCTCCATTTGCTGCAAAAATGAAGCATTTTGGACGTAGTTTGATACTTAACTATTGATATAAGCATTTAGAAACTGTAACATAGGAAAGTGGCAGAACTAGGTTCTCCTCTGAGATCCATGACCTCATTAGCCCTGGGTAGTTGACTATGTTTATAGCAACAGATATGGTTTTCCCACTGTTTATAAGCCCATATGTTCATTAAGATAGGACTTAAAATCAGACCCTATCTATCATGAAAAACTTTAACTCCAAATGGATCAAAGAACCATTGTGAAACTTGAAAGTTGAAATGTTTTCCTATTTTCTGAACAAGACTTGCTCCACGCAAGAAATAAGGCCCAGGTGAGGGATGGGGCCACACACCCACCTCAAAAATATTAACCAAGAATTCCTCTGGTCAAAATGAAATACAGGGGCAAAGAGTGGAGCAGAAACTGAAGGAAAGGCCATCCAGAGACTGCCCCACCTAGATATCCATCTCATCTGCGAACACCAAACCCAGACACTATTGCTGATACCAAGAAGTGCTTACTGACAGGAGCCCCTTATAGCTGTCCCCCCTGAGAGACTCTGCCAGAACCAGACGAATACAGATGTGGATGTACACAGCCAAATATTGCATGTTTGGACCCCGATGGAGAAGTTAGGGCAAGGACTGTAGAAGCAGAAGGGGTTTGCAACCACATAGGAAGAATAACAATATCAACCAACCAGACTCCCCAGAGCTCCCAGGGACTAAACCACCAATTAAAGAGTACACAGGGAGTACCCATGGCTACAACTGGATATGTAACAGAGGGTGGCCCAGGATAGGGGAAGGCTGAGACAGGAGTGGGCAGGCAGGTAGGGGAGCATACTCATAGAGGCAGGGGGAGGGAGGAGGGGATGGGGGCCTTGTGGAGGGAAAACTGGGAAGGGGATAACAGTTGAAATGTAAATAAAATAACTAATAAAATTATTAAAAAAAGAAGTAAGGCCAACAGTTGCTAATTTCCTCATACAACTGAAAAGGTTCAGTACATATAAGATAACAATCATCTTAAAAGGCAGAAGTCAGAAAGTCTACTCTCTGAAGACTAGCTTTCACAGTATCTGAAGGCAGTATGCAAGGAACTAAGGGGAAAAAATGAGTTAGGAATCTTACTTGGCTGTGATACCTGTGAACCACAACAATGACCACCATGGTCCAAAATTCATAAAGGCTCATATTTGGAAGTAATCAATGCAATTCTTTTAATGGTATGTCTAATGTCATGCTTCACTATCTGGTTTGTGCTATACTCACAAATGATTCATAAATACTTTAGCTACTGAGAACTGACATTAGGTTCATCCTGACACTTTCGGGACTCAGTATTTTCTTCCCTCTTATCTACTCTCAAAAGTGTTGATCCTTTAGACAGCAAATGTTGTCATTAAAGATAAGTGCTTTGAATTTACCCTCTGACTTGCTCATCTCTGTAATCAACTGATGAACAAGATTACTTTCCAAAATATATCTAGAGGCCATTCCTCTTTATAGGCTATGAGTTTAGTCTCCCCCCGGTACATCACTTCTCAAGGGGTCTTGCTCCCTAATACCACACTAGATAATATTCTCCACACTAAATAATGCCATCTAAGACATTGATCTAATTGAATTACCTATAATTTATGTCTTAAGTTCTCAGCCTTTACTCATACTCATAATCCTGTCTCACTTTAGCCCTCCTACTTCATCTTCCTGCCCACATGCCATATGGTGGCATGCATATATGGTATGCCTTATATTTCATTATCATGTATTTTACATGCTGACTCTGTGTGCAACTTTGGCACTGTCTTAACTTACTATTTTAAGTGTCTTGTTCATCTATGAAGACCCTTTGCCCTTCCAGATCAATCTACTCTTGCTTTCTTTATTTCAGTCTTTGTTTTTATTGAAAATAGGTTTTTTTATATAATATATTCTGATCATTATTTCTACTCCTTTCTACCTCTTGCCCAAATCTTCTCTCTCTCTCTCTCTCTCTCTCTCTCTCTCTCTCTCTCTCTCTCTCTCTCTCTCATTAAAAAAAATCAGGCAACTGAAAAAAGAATAGGAAAAAATGTCTCGCCCAACCTCGACCGGCAAGCAAGACACGACCAGCGAAGATCTTCTTCAAGCAGTTTTACTCAGGAACCTTGATACAATCTTCTGACCCCAGGAAATCCCTGCACCACACTTAAATAGCTAGCACTAGCCAATCCTAGCAAGCCACGTGGGGACAGCGGATAGGTTGTACTATGCGGAAGCGACCAGACCAAGCAGGAACAGCCAAATAAGGACTTGTTTTTCTCAAGGACTTGTTTTTCTCAAGGACTTGTTTTTCTTAATGAGCAGAAGGCGGAAACCGGACTTGTTTTTCTTAATGAGTGGAAGCTCCCTACAAAAAAACAAACAAACCAAAAAAATAAAAAAGAGTCAAAGAAAATGCACTAGGAGCATAGGCAGATGCAAAGACATATACTCATATATACAAAAACCCATAAAAATATAAAATTAAATATCACAATATATAAGTAAAAAACTTACAAGGTAAAAACATGCCCAGACAAAGCATTGTGAAGCAAACAAATATCTCTAATACATACCATCAAGTTTGTTTTGAATTGGCCAGACTAGTAGCAGAAAAATAGTACCTAATAAACATCTCTCTTTAATAAATGAGCATATCTTTTTATTTTTAGACTCTGGCATAATTCCCAAAATAAACAGTATCCAAATCAATATTTTTATGCCACCTAGTCATACAACATTCCTAATAATAACAATAAATATTCAATGAGCACTCACTACGTGCTATCTAAACTAAAAGAAAATCATTGACAAAACATCTAGGAAATCTTAGGAAAATGAAAATGAAAATGCCAAATCTAAGAGAGAGAGAGAGAGAGAGAGAGATAGTTAAATCGAGATCAGATAAGCAAGTTAAACATATCTAAAACCATAGTGAAATGGTAGCAGTCATTAAAAGCCTGCCAACTAGGAAAAAGAATAAACAATTGCCAGTTTTTTTCCCTTTTTTTCCATTTTTATTAAATTGGGTATTTCTTATTTACATTTCAAATGTTATTCCCTTTCCCGGTTTCCTGTCCATCACCCCTCTAGCCCTTTCCCTCCCCTTCTATAAGTGATGAATTCTATCAGAATTTCATAAAAGAGTTAATGTCAATACTCTTCAAATTATACCACAAAATAGAAACAGAGGGAACAATGTCCAACTCACAACTACCCTGATAAATGAACCACATACAGACCTTCAAAAAGGAGAGTTGCAGTTCAATTTTTATTATTGATGCAAAAATTCTCAATAAAATATTTGCAAATTAAATCTAATAAAATATCAAAAAGATCATCCCCTTTCATCAAGTAGGCTTCATCCCAGAGATGTAGGAATAGTTCAACATAAGTAAACTGACAAATGAAATTCACCATATAAACAGACAAAAAGACAGAAACCATATAATCATCTCATTTGATACAGAAACAATCTTGACAAAAATCTAACACCCCTTCATGATAAAAGTCTTGGTGATATTATTTGATACAAGGGAAATACCACAACATAATGAAGGCAGTTTACAGCAAGCCCACATCCAGCATCAACTTAATGGAAAGAGAGTCAAAGCACTTATACTAAAATCAGGGACAAGACAAGGTTATGCATTCTCTACATGCTTATTCAGTATTGTACCTGAAGTGTAACAAGAACAATAAGACAGCTGAGAGAGATCAAGAAAATACAAATAAGAAAAATAAAAAGTATCTTTATTTGAAGATGATGTGGTTGCATATAAAAATGAACCTAGAATGTCTACAAAGAAACTACTATAGCTGATAAACACTTTCAGCAAAGTATTTGTATACAAAACTCATACACAAAAATCTTATATAGAAATGACTGAGAATAAAATTTGGTAAATAGTGTCTTTTGAAACAGTCTCAAAAAACATTTTGAGATAACTATGACCAAGCAAGTTAAAGACTAAGATATCATGTGGGGTTCATAGTCTCCTATTATTGTACTTTGGCTTTAATTATTTTTGTAGCATTAGAATGAATATCCTAGTAAGAGCACCAGTGGAAGGAGAAGCCCTGGGTCCTGCTAAGACTGAACCCCCAGTGAACTAGACTGTCCGGGGGAGGGCGGCAATGGGGGGAGGGTGGGGAGGGGAACACCCATAAGGAAGGGGGGTGGGAGAGGGATATAACACTCGAAATGAATATAAGAAATACTAAAGTTAATAAAAAAAAAAAAAAAGAAATAAAAAAAAAAAACATACAATATGCACTGGGAACAGGAACAAGAAAACAGTGGATGTGGAAGGCCAGCCTCATAGCCGGCAAGGGTATTCTTAAGCTGATACTTACCTCATCGTGCCTGCTAGCCACCCTACAAAAACCTTTCACCTTTAAAGACACTGGGTGACATGCCATCAGGGCTCTGGTTTCCATCCCCTACAGAACGCTTAAGCCCCTTCTCATAACAAAGTCCTTGTGTCATAGGCTGCTGAGGTCTGAATTCTATTTGGCTGGCTCCGTCACTCTTAGTACTGTCAGGGGGAAAAATGGTCTAATTAGATGGCAAGGTTATTGAGAGTCTCTTTATCAGTTGTCAAATTCTGCACAGAGATTGTCAGAGCTTCAAAACTGGAGCCGACTTGAGGCATGTGGGTCCCTGAAGGCCAAGGAGTCCCTACAGAGGATGTTCCCCTTAGGCCAGGACTAGCCAATGGTTACAGGCAGGTTACAATGTGCTTTCCAGAGGAAATGGTATGGTGTAGAGTCTGGCTGTGTGATGGCATACATGTGCACACACAAGATGTTACACATCAAAAGAATGAGGGTAAAAAAAATCCTTAAAACCCTGCTTTTCATTTTAAACATCTGCATCCCACACCTCTTTCAAATAGGGAACAGCCTTTTTATGCAGAAGTGAATTAGGCCAGGCAACAGGAAATTTTGTGAAGCCATAGCTTCAAGGTGGCAGTTCTTTGCTCATACAATGGGATAGACAGGATAGAGATGATACATGCTTCAAATCTCTCTCCTATCCCTTTTTGCTGTGCTATCCTGAGCTAATCGTCTATCCTGTATGCCAGAAGGCCTTCTGATGTATAGGATATGATAAAATTCACATATAAATCTTCTGGAGAGGAATATGGGGAAATTGGGAGCCTACTGTTTGTTTTGTTTTTTTAATTTTTTTACCGGTTATTTTATTTATTTACACTTCAAATATTTTCTCCTTTCACAGTTTCCCTTCTGAAAACCCCTCATTCCATCCCCCTTCCCTGCCTCCAGGAGGGTGCTCCTCCACCCACTCACCCACTCACCCACTGCCACCCTACAACTCTAGCATTCCACTATACTGGGGCATTAAGCCTTTAGGGGACCAAGGCCTTACTTCCCATTGATGCTAGACAAGGCAATCCTCTGCTACACAGACAGCAGAAGCCATAGGTCCTTCTATATGTACTCTTTGGTTGGTGGTTTAGTCCCTGGGAGCTCTGGGGCATCTGGTTGCTTGATATTGTTGTACTTCCTATGTGGCTGCAGAACCATTCAGCTCTTTCAGTCCTTCCTCTAACTCCTCCATTGGTGTCCCTATGCTCAGTCTGATGATTGGCTGCAAGCAACCACATCTATATCAGTAAGGCTGTGACAGAGCATCTCAGGAGACATCCATATCCGGCTCCTGTCAGGAAGCACTTTTTGGCATCAGCAAGTGTCTGGGTTTGGTGGCTGCATATGGGATGGTTCCCCAGGTAGGGCAGTCCCTGGGTGGCCTTTCTTTCAGTCTCTGCTCCATTCTTTGTCCCTATATTTCCTTTAGACAGGAGCAATTCTAGATCAAAATTTTGTGAAGTGTGGATGGCCTCATCACTCAACTGGGGGCCATGCCTAACCTCTGGATTTGGTCTCTACAGGTTCTATCTCCCCTTTTGGTGTATTTCAACTAATGTCCCTGTTGGGTCCTGGGAGCCTCTTCCTTTTCTGCCATCTGGGACTTTCTGGTGGCTTCCCCCAGTTCCCCGTCCCCCATTACTACTCACCTCTGTTCAATTTCCTGACGCTCTGTACATTTTATCTGTTATCTGCCCACATCTAATCCTGCTCTCCCTTTTTTCTCCCGCCCCTCTCTTCCTCCCAAATCCCTCCCACTCTCAACCTTTCATGATTAATTCATCCCCTTTCTAAGTAGGACTGAGGCACCCACACTTTAGTCTCCTTTACCATGACCTTCATGTGGTCTGTGAGTTGTATCTTGGATATTCTGAGATTTTTCCTAATATCCACTTACCAGTGAATACATACCATGTGTGCTCTTTTGTGATTGGGTTACCTCACTCAGGATGATATTTTCTAGTTCCATGCATTTACCTAAGAATTTCATGTAGCCGTTGGTTTCAATAGTTGAGTAATACTCCATTGTGTAGATGTACCACATTTTCTGTATCCATTCCTCTGTTGAAGGACATCTGGGTTCTTTCCAACTTCTGGCTATTATAAATAAGGCTGCTATGAACATAGTGGAGCATGTGTCTTTGTTATACGTTAGAGCATCTTTTGGTTATAAGCCCAGGAGTGATATATCTGGGTCCTCAGGTAGTCCAATTTTCTGAGGAACTACCGAGTGATTTTCAGAATGGTTGTACAAGTTTGCAATCCCACCACCAATGGAAGAATGTTCCTCTTTCTCCAAGGCCTCACCAGCATGTGCTGTCATCTGAGATTTTTACTTTAGCCATTCTGTCTGGTATGAGGTAGAATCTCAGGGTCATTGTGATTTGCATTTTCCCGATGACTGAAGATGTTAAACATATCCTTAAGTGCTTCTCAACCATGTAAAATTCCTCCATTAAGAATTCTCAGTTTATCTCTGTCTCCCATCTTTTAATAGGCCTGTTTCATTCTCTGTAATCTAAGTACTTGAGTTTTTTGTATATTTTGGATATTAACCCTCTATCAGATGTAGGGTTAGTGAAGATCTTTTCCCAATCTGTTGGTTGCTGTTTTCTCCTATTGACAGTGTCCATTGCCTTACAGAAGCTTTTCAATTTTATGAGGTCTCATTTGTTTGTTGATAATCTTAAATCATAAGCCCTTGGTGATCTGTTCAGGAAATTTTCCCCTGTGCCCAAGTATTTGAGGCTGTTCCCCACTTTCTCTTCTAGTAGGTTCAGTGGATCTGGTTTTATGTGAAGGTTCTTGATTCACTTGGACTTGAGCTTTGTTTGATTTGTTTATTAAATGGATGCATAGGTACCTAACACATGCTGGCTTTTCTAATGTTATTGTCTTTTTAAAAGACCTTCTTATCTGCTTTGGAATTTGATCTTACCCTCTGGGTGTCTCTAGTGTGTGGACCAGTTTGAGAGATATTTACAATACTTCAAACTCAGAGGTGGTACTGGGTTGACTTCACTTTCTGACGAAGAGCACCCCCGCTGTGAACATTCAGCATTTGGACATTATGTAACATATGTCTGGAGCCTTCTCTCAATGAACCCTTTACAATCTCTTAAATAGGTGGCTTTTAAAGCCTTCCAGTCTTCCCCGGAGAGCCACTGAGAGTGAGGTATGTTTCTTTTCAAGTTCAGCAGTAATTCTTTGCCAGATATCAAAAGCTTACTTCCTTCTAGAACCTTCCCGAAGAAGATCTCTAACTTCTAAAAAACTGTCCAGCAAATGAGAAGTCTTAGCTGAGCACTTGCCCCTGAGATTTTCAAATGTCTAGAGGCTGAAAGCATTGCAGAGCATCAGGCTACCGTGCTTGCTCAGTAAAGTTTAGGAGGGGATCAAGGAAGAAAAAAATCTAGGTAAGGAGGAGGGAATATCAGGGAGCTAAAGGGGAAGAATAGAGAGAATAAAAGAACAAATCAAAGAGAAAAAAAGAGAGTAAGAAGAGAAGAGGCTAGGAGTGAGGGAAAGGGAGGGTAGGATGGGAGGGAAAGAAGATGGAGGAAGGGAGGGAAAGATCAAGAGATGAGGGAAGAGAGCGAGGATCATGTAAAAGGAAGGAAGGAGGGTGACGGAGGAAGAGAACATGAAAATGCACGGAAAGCAGGTAGGGACAAGGAGAGGTGTCCTTTCTAAAAGGTGAGCATCATTTCAAGGAGGAATTTCTGATGAAATGAAGCAAGAGTAACAACAGACATACTAAATTCTGTAAGAAATGCCCTCACACTTCTCATAAAGACAAACTTCCCTCCAGGGCCTGAATTTGTTTCAAATGAAAGGAACCAGAAAACAAGGGATATTCATTACAGCTTGGTATTAAACAGAAAGACCTCTTTCAAGTAACCTGAACTCAGCAAGTTCAAGTCCAGACTTTTCCCCATGAAAACTTGTAATTCTTATTAAAATTTCTGTCACAGAAAATGGTGGTTTCAGTACAGTCATCACCTTTTTGTGACTTCCTTCTTTAGTATGTGTATACTCTTTTTATACTTTAAAGGGATTCTTTATAAATATCCCTTCCTCTCTGGAGCTAGTGGGTGATAGGGCAGAGCCACAAAAGTCAAGGTGGCTAGAGTATGTCAGGAGGTGGGAGTAGCCCATAGAATTATCTAGGCTATATTAATTTCCTAGTCACTATCCATAAATAGTTATGACATGAGTTTTTTCAAAAGCATGCTTCCCACCCTCCTTATGACTAAATGCCACTCCTACATGTCAGCAACAGGCTAGTGTTAAGTCCTCAGCCTGCATTTCACCTTGGTAATCCAGATTCACTCTCTGTGAGAATAACTCACCTGGCAATCTCATCCTTACTTGTAACACCTCCTGGGATGACATTAAATACCACATGAGGCAGACACACAGGTGCTGCAGGTCACCATCTCCCCTCACAGTCATAGATAGACACCAATACCCTTCCCATGGAAAGTTACCTACACTCCCACCCCTCGTGTCTGAGGGTCACAGTTTTACCTGATGCTGCTCTTCCTAATTTTCCATGACTTTCTACATCAGTGATGGCAGTACAGTATCTTTTGGAGCTGTCTTCATATTTAGTTTTGAGACCCTGGGAATATCTCAACAATCTTTTTAAGCTTGGTTCAAACAGTTCCATGCCCTAAAAATTAAATCTTTACTGGACTCCATCATTCTATATGACAGGTATACATCTTGTACAACAGCTGTCCATTCTGTACAATACCTTACACCCCAGAATTATGACCTATGCACATCTACTTTCTGTCTACATGTGTATACTATGTGTATACTGGCTACAAAGGTGTCCCCTTTTAAAAAACTGATCACTCTGAGGAGTTTCAGGGAAACAGATTGTCCTTTACAACTTTAGTTATTGTCCAAATTAAATAGGAAAAAGCGAGACATACTGCTTTTTTCTGTAGTAGAGTTTTCACTATGATTTTTTTGTTTTGTTTTGTTTTTCATTGTCATTATTTTGTTTTGTTTTGTTTTGTTTTGCTTTTATGAGGAGGGGGAAAGGAAGATGAAGAGGGATGGAGAGCAAGAGTGGAATAATTACCCTAAAGTCTGAGAAACTGTAATATGAACGACTTTATATACAAAAATAACAAAGCTGAAAAAACAAAGGACTTTATAGAAGAACCAAGACACCACACTCAAACAATTTGTGCATAGGAAACGTGACACAAATATTATTTTTGTTCTACCAGACAACCCAACTCCCCCCCCTTTCCAGTGGCAGAAAAAAGGTTAAGATTGTTCTAAGTTGGTTTTTGACTACTATTCCATTTTTCATGGTTCTGACCCTCTGTCCTTTACCCCAGTCTTGGATATCTGCGTAGTTCCCATCTTTGCATCTTATACATGCAGAAGCAGCACAAGCCAGGCAGAGCACTTAGCTTAACCTCTCATGCATGGCAGGAATCTGGTTAGACCATCCCAGAAAAAAAATCCACACCCTGCAATACGGTGCTGCACCATACTGGTTTCACAACACTTCTCACTGGATAGAAATGTAGCTTCCGGGAAGGAAGATCTAACCTCAAAGTCCAGATCTTCACACTGGGTCAGTCTATGTGCCCACCTTTGGTGCCATAGTTCTGCTGTTCTTGGTTGAGGTTAGAGAAAGCAAACAGCAAAGAAGAAGCCTTGGTTGGGTGGATATCCCTTGCTTTTAGGTCCTCACAAGAGAATCCCATTTAAAACACACGCCTTTAGCAGAATTGATGTTCTAGTTAGCACTTGCTCTAAAGTGACTGTACTCCAGAGAAAGAAAGTGCAAAAGGCAAGAGGAGAAGTCAGACGCTGATGGGAAACACGACTCTTATTTATGATAGGAGAATTGAACAAGACAAGCACAATTAGCAAGCCGTGATCAGTAAAAATGTTTTTAAAAGCTCCAGTATAAAAGTATATGTGAAAGAAAGCAACTTAACACTCTTCAGCTAAACATGCCCACGTGAACTATAATTCGGCAATAACTGGAGCCACACAGCATACTATTATGCTCAGTTTATAAGACACAGCCTCCACATGCAGTAACACAAATTACCATGATTTCTATTCTAACAGGCCCTTGGGTGGGTAAGTTATGAGGAAAGCTTAATATGTAGCAGCTCTAAGAAAGCCATTGAGAAAGGCTGAGGGAATTTTCCTCAGGCCTCCTAGGTTTAGGATAACTCCTTCCTTGGAAGAAAATGAGGGAGTGCATCCTGCTTCTCTTGCCTGAAGCTGGAAAAAGGGAGGGATTGCAGCAACCTCTACATAGCCCTCTTGCATTTGCTCTCTGCCGTCAGTCCAAAACCACAAGCTTTTAATTTTCCCTGAAGATTAAACCAATATTTACTAGTAAGCCTGCATTTATCCTAGGAATCCTTTACTGTAAACTATTTGTTTCAAGTAAACGTTAGATCTTGTTTAAGTTGTTCCCTCCTTACTGAGGCAGTGACAGGGAAAGAACTCAGCACAGAGAATGAGAGAATGGAGCCGGAAACCTTCCACCACTCCTGCCAGAGCAGGCTTGCCTTCACGGTCTGTTCCTCATTTGTTTCCCAGGATGTCTAATTAGTGGTCCCATGTAGTCGTTCCTGAATCTCAGCAATGAATGACTTCCTGAGGTGGCTGTTAGGAAAGTGAGATGTAAGTAGTTCAATAAAACAGCGAAAAGAAATCTAGTCTGATATAAAATAGACTAATGAACAGGAGACTTAATAGAAAGCAGTCACAGCATCAAAAAGCATATTGTTTCCAAAATGGCCTGCTGTAAACACTGAATTTGCCCTACTCCAGCTCATCATTGGAGCAGACAGTGCTTTTTAGTCTGGGTAAGGCCAGTGTGCTTCAACTTCTATTGACAGAAATACTATAGAATATTCTCACAACTCTAGCTAGCTTTGACCTCATAACTGGTTTAAAGTTCTGATGATCTAAATGGAACCCCCCCCCATTACCTAAATCCAAATAATGTCTATCCTATTCAAGACCTAAAGGTAAAGGCTGCAGGCCAAAGATTTCCCATGCTAGACTTTGGAAGAACTTCCCAAGGAACACTCTGAGATCATATTTAAGGTCTACAGTTTCTCAGAGATAATGGGGCCAGTCTGCAGCATTCAACAGGATTACCTTTCATGTGGCTTTTCTAAATTATCCCCCTCACTGTGGAAGATAGGCCCTGGCTTCATTCAGTGTCTACAGGGCATTGTTGGGCCTCCGTGAACCACTGCAACAGAGATCTATGAAGGGAGCTGCAAATTGTGCTATGGAAAATGTAAACTATGAAGAGGGTTTTATTTTCTTCCTGATACCATGTTCTAAGGGTTATCCATTATTAAAGGAGAGTTATATAATATCCTGGGTGCTCTATTGGAAGTCTACCAACAAAACAGTCTACCCCTGGTTCTGAAACTGGTTAAAAACAATGGAAAATGGGTGCTGAAGGTTTACTCCATAGAATTCAACATGTTCTTGGAAAGGTGTAGCTGAGCCTGTAAATTCAGCCAGGAACAGAGAATTTCTACTGTGGCAGTCCCTGTGACACTCTTTCTCAGCATGGTTAGCTCTTTGACCCTCTTTGATAGACTTGTCGGAGATGAACCAAGACATTATTTCCTGCTTCTTTCCTGAAGGCACAAAAAGGATAAAGGACAAGGGCGGGTTTCCACCTTGATTCTGCTGAAAAACAATGTGCATCTTTAACATTAGAGATAGGACACATGATTTTAAAGAATGTGTAGTTGTGTCTCATTTTGTCCTCAGGACTCAAACCCTTTTCTCAAAGAATTATTATTTTAAAATTTAGTGACAGAAAGTAGTTAAAAGCCATACAGCTTTGGATGAAATTGGGAGAACAACTCCTATCCCCATTCACTGGCTTCTTTGCCACGAGAGGAGACTTCACAGACACTTCCATTCAGAGTCAATGGGTCATCAGGTACCCTTCATGATCTATCATGGTTTCTAGCTCCATTACCCTTTGAAACTCTATGCTATATAGGTTTAGTACCAGGGACTGCTATGATCAATCATGGCACGGAAGCTATGGAAGCAGGCTAAGATGGATGGTCACAGTAGGCTAGCAGATTCCGTTGCATCTGTACTCAGCATGCACAGTATCTAGGAAGCAGGGCTGTGCAATAAAATAGTTCCAAGACTTTCCTACTTGCCCCAGCAAGCCTGTACCTTGTAAATGTTTTATAGCCTTCCCAGACAGTGCCAATCAGCTGGGGGACCAAGTCATCACATATGTGAGTGTCTGATGGACATGGGATGAGCACACTGGGTATTATTTGAGTTTTGAGACCAAATGAAAAAATAAGCCAAAAATGATAAAAAGTTTCCAACTTGAACAAGGGTAAAAAGTACTGCTAACTACCACATCAAATACTAGGAGATGGATATTTTCTTCTTAGTCTAAAAACAAGGTGATCTTTATGATTTTACAATGACTAAATGACAGCATTAACTGCAGAACTGGCCTGACAACTGAGTGTGGTTGACCTCTGTGGAACACCCTCTTTCATTGTACTTATAACTGTCACAGCCTTCTCGCTTTTACATCTACCATCTTTTGTGGTTATCTGTGGACTTATGTTTCTTGTTTGTTTGCTTGCTTGTTTGTTTGTTTGTTTTAAAAGTTTAAGGATTTTTCTAAGTCTATGTAGCAATATTATTCTGCATGTGACAAAATAATAGCCATGGGAGGTATCCCATGGTTACGCTCAGAGGCCAGCTCTTCCTTTCTAATCAAGATCTGTTCAGTTGCTACCCTTGCTTTAAAAAGTTTATTTTTACCTTAAATATGAGATTTGACACAGGAAACTAGAGGAACTATTTTTATCATAATTTCTAAACAATGTTACTGAGAACGTCACTTTGAATGTTTCTTCCTCAGGAATGTGCTTGTGAAATCATTTCTCTGTCCTGTGCCTCTTCTCATAGCTGTTTTGGCTACACCTGTTCAACTTCCTTTCCTCAAGCACTTTTAGGGGGTCACTTCTCTGGTCATTTGTTTGTGAAACCTTATTTGGTAGTTTAATGATAATGCCACTTCAGAGAACATGTACAAAGAGATAATTAGCATTTACACACACATGGGGAAGAGTAGAGGAGATTAAATAACTGTGGGGCTCTGAGTCATTTAAGCCTGTGTTCCAGATGATTCTTATTCAATGAAAAGTGTTTCATTTATTTCTGATTGCCCCTTTTTACTACTTCTAATTATTATTTCATTTTTAAGTGACAAAAAATCTCTTAAACCTGCTGTCACTCTGCATTGTTTTCTCAAGATCCTGTAGTCGTGATCAAAATTTAACATTTTTTAATAGTGAAGAATGTGTTTATCCTCTAAAACTGAGTCATCACTAATATTCTATTACCATATCCTATTGGTGTTAGGTCGTAGATAATGCCAGGGGAACTAGTAGACAAATTTAAAAATACATTACTTCATCTTTGTAAAGCAGTTTGATAAGTAATTTCTGTCATTGTGATGTATAATTACCACCTTGTGACTTGGATGCTGTATTTACCTCTTGCTTTAAGGAGCTATATTGAAAATCTTGGAAGTAATAGCTCAGTCCGGGATATAGACACTTAATTTTTCAAATTCCTGAAGTCCTCTCTCTATGACATAACATCTTCTATTTCTATTTCTAACATACATAACTGCCCTAAAGGACATTCCTCATGAACTGTTTTGTTTGTTTGCTTTGTCTATTTGGTTGGTTGGTTTGATTTGGGTTTTTGGTTTGGTTAGTTTTTGGTGTTCACTCTAAAATCTGACAAGGGTCAGATGGCCTGGGAGAGTTTTTAAACCAAGTTGTTTTGATTGCCAAATCATTACCAGTAACACAAAAGATCTGAAAATTACATAGACTCCTGAATAACTAGGGAGCAGGAGCGTCGCCTGCATTTGCCTTGTGCAGTCAGAGAGCATTGCTATCACACAAAGCAGACCTTGGCTGTGTCAGGCCGAGGTCTCCTCGGTTCCAGTAAGGCAGAGCAGTGAGGCAGAGGAAAGAGAATCACAGTTGCACACATATGTTTTGAAATAAGCCACTTAAGCTAACATTATTTCCTCCTACACAAAATAAAAGTTCTGGAGAAGAGAATGAAGCAGAATCTGTGTTGTTTATTTCAGAAAACTAGAGTTCTGCTAAGCCACATATGGCAAAGAAATAAATAATATCGCTGAAATAGTAACACTGACTATTGTGGAGGCTTTAAGAAAAGATATTCTCTTACCTAACACCAACCATATTATAGCCTCACAAATTACCTATTCTCCAAATCAGAGTTAAGAAATCCTATAACTCCTCATTTGCTCAAAACAATGGCCGTGCTGACTCACTTGCTCCAATTGTCTCATTTTCAGCCTGCACTCTCTGTGATTCTGTGAATTTCCAAGTAAAGACATTTCATCAGATTTTCTTTGAACTTATCTTTGGATCCTTTTCTTTTCTGCCATGATACTATCAGTGGTGTACAAAGTGCACCAGAGCAGTACAGCAAAGGTCAAAAGACACCTTCCTGCCTACATGAAGCCTGTCAAGTGATCAAATGATCAAATGAAGCTTACACAAATGGATTACAGAAAAAAGTTAAAATATATACCTGCCCCAGGGCTCCTGAAAAACAATGCTTTCCTGCTAGATGCTTCTGTATAATCTTCATGGAAAAAAAGTAGATCTGTATAAACAAATCTTGTGAAAGAGAAATGTGAGATTCATGTCAAGAAACAAAGCAAGGGAATAATGGGTAGTTTTGTAGAGATTTGGTTGATAAATAATGTCATGCACGGGGCCATATAATACTAGGGTATTGGTACTATCACTGAAAATTCTGAAAAGACTTGCCCCGAGGTTCTACTGGAAGTGTTTTGAGGCCAAGCAGGGAGGGATTCAAGGGGTACTTTGTTAGCCATGTCAAGGAGTCAAGTATAAAAGCCTGAATAGTAGAACTACATATATATATATATATATATATATATATATATATATATATATATATATATATATATATATATACATCATATTTAGTCAATGGAACTAGGATCCACAGCTCTTGATAATGATTGGATATAAAAAGGTATTATTTACATTTATGATTCTGCAAATGAGAAAAGGAAAACTTACCTTAATTGAAGGTTTGAGATTTTGATCTAAAACTGAGTAGATTTAATGCTTTTAACAGAAAGGATAGCAGAAGCAAAGACTGGTTTGGGCTGCCACTGTTAATTTATGCATTAATTTTAAGGTGCTTGATATTCTGAGGCAGGAATGATGAGGAAGCATCTGGAAATGCAGGAAAGAGCAGCTGGGCATATATCCAGAATAAACAGTGAATATAGGATACATTAGACCATGGATATGACTGTGATCATGAGACTAGAGAATGAGAAAAAGTAGAAAGACTCAATGACACCGGCACGAATGGAGGAATCAAGAGTGCAAAATAGGGCAAGGAGGCTACAGATGAGAAAAGAAAAGAAGCAGAGACTAAAACATCAGCCACATGGAAAGCCAGGAGGAGAGGACCTATGCTGTCTAGTGTTATGTCAATTTCAATCAAGCGATGGTCATTTGGGAAGAGGGATTTTCAGTGGAGAGAATGTGCCCATCAGATTGTCTTGTGGGAAACCCTGTGGTATATTTTCTTCATTAATGATTGGTGTGGGAGGGCACAGCTAATTATACACAGCACTATCCCTGGCCTGGTGGTCCTGAGTGGATGACAAGGCAGCCTGAGCAAGTCATGGAGAGCAAACTAGTAAGCAGCATCCCTCCATGGCCTCTGCATCAGCTCCTGCCTCCAGATTCCAGCCCTGCTTGAGTTCCTTCGCTAATTCCCTACAACAATTGGCTCTAATATGGAAGTATGAGTAAAATAAACCCTTTCTCCCCAAGTTGCTTCTGGTCAAGGTGTTTATTCTAGCAATAGAAACCCTAGATAATAAAAGGGCTGCAACAGTATAAAATATGGACAGAGAAGAAACACTCTATGCCTTTTCAGTCTTTCCTGTAAATAAACTCCTAGTAACAAAGATCCAAACACTGTACCTGCTCTGACTGCCCTCACAATCTCTAGCCCATAGCAAATATCATTCCTTAATTTATTTCCTAAAGCAGTTTTCACCTTATCATCTCCTGACTTAGAATTCTACAGTAGTTCCTTTTGCCTGTGGAAATTCAAATGATGAGTCTGCTATTCCACTGCAGTTATTCAGACTCCATTAATTAACACCATCTTATCTACTTGGCTTTTGGCTTCATTCCTCTCCAATACATTTTGGTGGTGCCAGGCTAGAGACTCTTGTCACAACACAAGCCATGCAATTTTGACTAACATGCATATATTTGTCTTCCAGTTTCAATTCTATTTCCCTCCTTCCTGCCAAAACAGAAAGTAAGCCAACATGGGAATGGAAAGAAAGCCTCTCTCCATTCTTTTCTGTTCTAGCTTGGGAACTATTCTAGCCCTGATTCTATTATTGACTATTGTTTTTAATTATGTTATACATTTTAAAATTACAAGAGTTGAAAATAATTTTCAGACAATATATTTTGATCACGTTTCTCTACCTCCAGAACCTCCCACATCCTCCCCACTTTCCAAACTACCCAACTATATGTTCCTTCTCTCTTAAAAAGAACCCACAAAAGCACAAAAATAAAAATAAACAAGCAAAAGGCCAATAAGTCAAAAGAAATTCCCAAGCAAAACAAAAAATTAAAACAAAAATTCTACCCAAAAAAGCCATGAAGTTCATTTGTTGTTGTTGTTGTTGCTGCTGCTGCTGTTGTAGGTAAACTACTCCAGGGCATAGGGCTTGCCCAGATTATGGTTGATAAACCCAATGAAACCCACTGGGGAAAACAGATTTTTATTTTGCTGGTGGGTATCAATCCCAAATAGTTTCAAGGTGTTAGACCCAATATCCAATTCTTCCTCTTAGAGTTGGGACACCTCTTAGAGTTAGGTCTTGTATGCCAGTCTCTGTGAGTTAATAAGTATATCTGTCCTGTTGTGTCTCTTACACACATTTCTTTGGAATTATCATCACCTCTGGATATTACCATTTTTCTGCTTGGTCTTCCGTATCAGATCCCTGAGCCTTGAGGAAAGGCATTTTTTGTAAACATCCCATTTAGGACTGAGTGTTACAAGATTGGTCTGTCTGTCTGTCTGTCTGTCTCTCTCTCTCTCTCTCTCTCTCTCTCTCTCTCTCTCTCTAAATACACAATATATTATATATATAATATATATTATATGTATATAATATATATTAATTGAAGTACTGATCAATGGGTAAAGCATATATATGTCATATATTTCATTAGGAGTCATTTTATAGCTATGTCCCTTTAACCACCCCCTCCAGGCCCATGGCATAGTCTCAGGTTTCTGACAGCATAATCAGGGTCTGGTATGGATTCCATCTCAGAAAGTGGACCTTAAATCCAATCATATTTAATTCCCTGTCCTCTGGAGATTCTCTCATTACTACTTGCCCTTTACTAGGTACCCAGTGAAGGGACTCTGGCTAGCTAGAACATGGTGGACATGGCTCTGGCAGGCCTTGCCCTTCTCCTCAATTCTCTCTGCCCTGCTAAAAACCATGAAATTGCATTCCTAAAACTAGCTGCCAATGTCTATTCCCATTTTTGCTACTTCCTAATCCTGAGGCTAACTATCAAGTTCCTGATATTAAAGTAGTGAAGTTCAATAATCAAAGCCTCTTTGGCTCACCAAATTAACATGTCCAATCAAAATTGAACACATGATCCTAACACAGGGTTTCGCCTTCACTTTTATAAACTACCATGTCTGTCTCCTTTCTATCCAGAGGCAGTCCTTTGTCCCAAATCTGAGACATATATGCTTTATCTCTCCCCCTTGTTCCCTTCTCCTTCTCCCTATTCCTTTATCTCCTGTTTTTGTCCCTTATTTCATGTCCTTTCTACTTCTGGTGCAAATAAATTTTCTTTGTGCTGAGAACTTGGTCTTGAGTGTCTTGAGCTAACTCTGACATTCATTATACCTAAGCTCTGTGGTAATTCAATAGGTAGCCCTCATATACATCTTATAAGAGAAAACATACAATATCCATCTTTTAAATTCTATGTTACTTCACTCAGGATAATTTTTTCTTTCTGGATCCATCCATTTACCTACAAATTTCATCATTTCCTTTTACTTAACTGAATAATATTCCATTGTGTAAATTATCATATTTTAGTTTCATCAATCCATTCACATCTAAGGTGTCTCCAATTTGTGTTTATTAGGAATAGAACAAAAATGAATACAGGACTAGAGTCCTTCGGGTATACACCCAAGAGTGACATAGCTAGCAAGAGTCTTAAGGAATATAAACAAGTATTATATTTTTATCTAATAGTGATTACCATAAAATAGATCGCAGTAGGTGCTCACATACAGACTAACATATAAACTTGAAATGTTTTGACCTTTCAGGCTGTCTTAGTTAGGGTTTTATTGCTGTAAAAAAGTTAAAAACAACATGGCCAAAGCAGCCCTTATAAAGTCATACATTTAATTGGGATTAGTTTACAGTATCAGAAGTTTATTCCCTTTTATTATCATGGCTGGCAACATGGCAATATATAGAAAGCTTTGGTGCTGGAGGAGCAAAGAGTGTTTATATCTTGATCCAAAGGAAGCCAGGAGGAAACTCTCTTCAACCAGTAGCTAGGAGAAGGGTCTGGCTCATTCTGGCCAGATGTGTGCATGGACAGCCCTCTCTCCACAGTGACACACTTCCTCTAACAAGGCTACACCATCTCCAATAAGGCCACACCACCTAATAGTGACATGTCCCACAGCCCAAACATACTCAAACTGCCACACAGGCTATCATAGAGATTCAGTCATATGTACAGGTAATTGAGGCTTTATGCTGTCACATGAACAGAAGTTTTCATTTTCATGAACTGTAATGTGGGACAGTGCTGATTTTCTATGATTGAAAGATCTCTATACAATGCTAACGTTCCCTTTTGTAAGAAGTTAAGTCTTAATTTACCCTTTAAAGATAATTATCCACTATATATAAAACAAACCTGAAATGACCATAGAAACTAAACTATAGACTGTGAAAAATATGTTCCAAAGAAACTGTGGAGGCTAGCTGAGCGTCAACTTTTATGGCTTGCCACTCAGCCCCAGTCTCCTGAGGCTTTTGACTACAAAAGAAAGTATCCAGTTTGTGAAGCTAGAGTGTTCAATTTTGTCTTCCATTCTTCATCATCAACATCCTGAAGGAGCAGTTTATTCTCAGTGTTTCTTTGCAAGAGTTACCACAAGCAGGACAATGTTACCACATAGAAACACTGGGTTAGCTAAACAATAGTGAAGCAGATTCAGAAAGAAAACTCCCCTGTAATAATGTAATGCATAAAATTCAATGTGATTTCAATAAGAAACTAACTGGCTAATAGCCCCAAATCTGACTGACTACAAAGGGTCTTTTCCAGAGTGTAGTCATGGTTGTATGACCTAAAGAAAAAACATGATGGAGATTTAATCTTTGAGCCACTTGTTGAGTGGCTTTCTCATCTAATTCTTCCTTCTGTAATACTTTAGGTGGAGGCTATTGGAAAGACATACAGTTGAGAAGTTTTCCTGTTATGTTCTTTTGGAAAGATAAATCTCATTTAACACCAAGATTAATAAGGTAAGGAACTGAGTTGTAAGACTCATTTGCAAAAGCTGGAAAATGTGCAAGTGGGTCCACAGCTCAGTTCCACATTTACCACGGAACCTGAAACTTAAGGAAAGAAAAAGAAAGCACTGAGCTTTTGTTAAAAGCAGTCAGACTCAGCTTGTCCTCTAGAGCCAAAAAACACGAAAAAGGCGCATTCAGAACAACTGTTGAAGTGGTCTTGGACAAGTTTTGGAATTCCCAACAGACTCATCCTTTTCAGAAATCTCCTACTTATATATTGATGATGATGATGATGATGATGATGATGATGATGATGATGATGATGATGATAACAACATTTGTCAAACATAGGACCTCAGTGGAAGGAAGAGAAGCACTGGCTTCTAGTAGGATTCTACCCAATTACATTTCCAGAATATTCTTGTAGTAGGTTTAAAAGTGACAGACAACTTCTTGAGCCAGTATTACAGAACCAGCATGACCTATGTACTAGTTAGGGAGGCAGGTTTTCAGGTCCTATCACAGACCCTCTGAAGTAGCAGCAACTTCAAGTAAAGCCATTAAACTACATTGTATGACAAACCCTCTAGGTCACTGTGATTTAAACAGCTACAGCCATGGCACCTCTGACCTCCATAAATTAGGACTAGAAATTTTGACCTTTCTCTTTTCTTTTTGTTCCCTTTATCCTTTATAAACTACCCTATACATCATAGTGACTCATATTATACTCTAAAATGAAAGAAAGAAGATATTTTTAGGACTTATCACAAAACAGTAATTAATACCTGAAAAGGGAGAAAGTGGTGAAAGGCAGTCTTTCCATCTTAATCGATAGGTTATACCTCTGTGTATGTATTTTCAGACTACACTGTAGCAGGTGAAATTACTCTGGGGCCAGAAGGCCCATGCATGCTTAACTACTGTTCTGCCTCTGATTTTTTTTTTTTTTGGTTCTTTTTTTCGGAGCTGGGGACCGAACCCAGGGCCTTGCGCTTCCTAGGCAAGCGCTCTACCACTGAGCTAAATCCCCAACCCCCTGCCTCTGATTTTTACATGCTATGGAGCAAAGCTTTTTATCTCTTGGTAACTATTTCCTCAAAAACATGAGACAAGCATACCACCCAACAGTGATGTTACAAAGATTAAATGTTTATAGGGCTGTGAAGTATTTAGAAATGTGCCTGATGCTGTAAATGTGAACTCCGACTGTTAGAGTCAGGCAACACTGTGAGTTTATCCAATCACCACTTCTCCATGTAGGATTGTGGACAGCTAGGTTATAGAGGAAGAACATGAAGAATCATCACACTACTGTGTATCAATGATATTTCTTACAAAGGAAAACCACTTCCTCTACTTGGTTTTCTCAAATTACCTTCAGACAGCAAATATATAAGTCTGTGCAGAGGATATAAGGGTTGAAATTGCATTATAACCTGGAGGTGGAAGCATTACACATTATGACACTCACTTATTTGTGTTACTTTGAAGTCTTCAGCAGGCTCTCATTGACATCTGAATTATTTTTTAAAAGCATAGCAAAGAGAGCTGAAGGAAGAAATAGGAAAGGGTGGATACGGAGTGGACAGAAGGGATATTTTGCAGACATGCCTATTCGTGGACATTACATGCTGCCAGTGTTTAACCTGAGCACAGCCCTGGTAATAAACTGGGCACTACAGTCAAGAACAGGCCCATCATTATACCCATTTTCTTCCGTGAATTCCACCAGAGGAATCAAAAGAGGTGGAAGGAGAACAGACATAGATATTTGGAGACTTTGGTGTGAAAGCAACTATTCTGACAAGTATGAATAGCTGATCATGACTCTGAGCATGTTTCTTATATTTTACAAATTCTTAGACATATATGACACGTTGTAAATGGGACTTCCCTGCTAGGCTACAGTTTCTTCTTATTTCCTCCAGTCCACGGTCCACCCAGCCTGAGACCACGGATTTAGAAATCCTTCCCATTTAGCAAACATTCTCATTTTCTTCTCTATGGAAATGGGCAACATGTTTTATTTTGCTCTTTTCTGCACTTTATATCACATGTTCATGTCCTAAGAGCAAGCTGTGGAGCATGAATCAGAGAAACATGTGAGAAGGCTGAGGCCATGCAGGCCAGAACTTTAATGTTAACAGAAGATTTAGGACCAGCCTGTTAGACCCTCCAGCTGCCAAACGCTTTATTATTCTTTCACTCAAGATCGTCCTGTATCAGGTTCTCTTATGTATATTCCATGGGCCATTCTTTCAGCTACAAAACCAGTTAGATATATAGAAAGGAAGTCAGCTCCCCTGCCTCCAATCCCCTACAAAATATACATTTTTACAGCCTGTCTAACTTTATTAATTGTTGTTATGGTTCTGGAAGAAATATTAGTGTCTGGAAAAATAAATTATTTAAAAACCAGTCTAACACCAAGAGAATACAACATCAAAACAACCTATAAAATTTTCACTATTTTGCAAGTTTAAACCATTTGCTTGAATTTTATAAGCCAAACATGTTCATTTCCCCATCACTTAAAGACATTGATGGGTAGAAGGTGGATCACAGTATATGACCTCATTTGTGAAAATTAATGCCTTCGGAAGTCTGGAGCTAAGTACATGTTTCTAGAAACCACTGGTCCAGTATCATAGATCCTCACAAAGATTTGAATATTTCAGACATACATGATTTAACTGATAAGACAGACAGATCTTGCTGCCTGGTTTTCTGTAGTCCATTTCTTTGTGTTTGCACTAACCTAGCAGACCACCACATCCTCCTTTGGAAATGATTTTTCTCCCTCCATTTTCTGTTTCCATACCTACACTTTAGCCTATGATTCTAGTGAAAAGGGAATTTGACCAGGCCCTCCTCTTCTTCAAAACTTTGAACCTTCAGAAACAGTGTCAAGTCCTATTTTTCCATTTTGTTCTGTTAGCCTAGTTAGTTTAGTTTCATTTCTTCCTACTTCTCGCCTCATATTTTCTAAACCAATCAAACTACTTACAAGCTTATAACTAGGCCAACTGCTTTGCTCTTGTGAAATCTCTTGCATGCTATACTTTATGCTTTCCCTCCAACTGGCTAACATTTAATGACCTTCAGCCTAAGTGCTATTTCTCCATAAGTAGATCCTTAAAGTGGTTCCAGACCTCAGCTCTGGCCAGCACCCTGAGGTGATGTCCCATCATGTTTTTATCCTCCTGGGAGCTTTCTGATTCAGTTAAACTGTCTCTCTCTGAGTCATGAACTCTAAGGGGGAAACCATGTTTGTCTAATCGCTCAATCCTTATCCTGGATTCTATGTGATCATCTTGTAGAACCCTTTTCCTGTTAAAAGAACCAATTAAGCACATTTCAGGTTTTATCTAATAACTGTCTTTGACGTTAAACAGTGTCACATTCTGGCTCCCATATAGCCTCACTTCACCATGCTCTCAAAGTGCTCACACAGAAAGAGGCTAACCAGCTAAAAAAAGCATTTTCCCATCAAATTTCCAGTTTGTGTAGACTGGGATTTTTACTAGATTTCCCTGTAATTATAAAATGGGTTCTACACTGCCAAACTCATTCTATAAAGTCACAGTGACCCTGACACCTAAACCATACAAAGTCTCTTCAAAGAAAGAGAACTTTAGACCAATTTCCCTTATGAACATTGATGCAAAAATACTCAATAAAATACTCACAAACTGAATTCAGGAACACATCAAAAACATCATCTAGGGATACAGGAATGGTTCAATGTATGAAAGACCACCAATGTAACCCACCATATAAACAAACTGAAAGAAAAAAACTCACACAAACATCTGATTAGATGCTTAAAAAGCCTTTGACAAAATCTAACATCCCTACATGTTAAAAGTATTAGAGAGACCTGGGATACAAGGCACATATCTAAACATAATAAAAACAATATACAGCAAGCTAATAGCCAACATCAAATTAAAAGGAGAGAAACTTAAAACAATCTCACTAAAATTAGGGACAAGACAAGACTGCCTACTCTCTCCCTATTTATTTAATATAGAACTGGAAGTTCTAAACAGACCAATAACTAAAGGAGATAAAGGGGGTACAAATTGGAAAGGAAGAAGTCAAAATATCACTATTTGTGGATGGTATGATTCTATGTATAAGTGACCCCAAAATTTCTACAAGAGAAGTTCTATGAATGATAAACACCTTCAGCAAAGTGGTTGAATACAAATCTAACTCAAAGAAATCAGTAGCCGTCCTTTATACAACTGATAAATGGGTCAAGAAAGAAATTAGGAAAACAATACCTTTTACAATAGTCATGCATAATATAAAATGTCTTGGTGTAACTCTAACCAAGCAAATGAAAGATCTGTATGACAAGAAATTCAAGTCCCAAAAGTAAGAAACTGAAGAATAGATATCAGAATATGTAAAGATCTCCCATGTCCATGGATAGAATTAAGACAGTGAAATTAGCCATCTTATTAAACGCAATCTATATATTCATTGCAATCCCCTTCAAAATTCCAATACAATCTTTTAGAGATTTTGAAAGAATAATATAGCCAAATTAATCTTGAACAATAAAAGAACTTTGGGAGGAACCACCATCCCTGACCTCAAGCTGAACTACAGAGCAATAGTGATAAAATTGCATGGTATTTGTACAAAACAGACACATTAATCAATGTATATAAATTGAAGACCCAGAAATAGACCCACAGACCTATGGACACTTGATTTTTGATAAAGAAGCCAAAAATATACAGTGAAAAAAAAAAAACATCTTCAACAAATGGTGCTGCTCTACCTGGAGGTCTACATGTAAATGAATGCAAATAGATCCATATTTATCACTCTGCGAAAAACTCAAGTCCAAGTGGATTAAGGTCCTTAATAGAAATTGGATACACTAAATCTCAAAGAAGAGAAAGTGGGGAATATCCTTGAATACATTGGTATAGGAGACAAGTTCCCGAACAGAACATCCATTGCTCAGGTTCTAACATCAACAATTTATATATGGGACCCATGAAACTGCGAATCTTCTACTGCAAAGGACACTGTCAATAGGATAAGACACTAACATACAAATTGGGAAAGACTCTTCAACAACCCTACATCTTACAAAGGGATAATTTACAAAATTTAAAGAATTTAAAGAATGCAAGTAATTAGACACCAACAATCCAAATAAGCCAATTACAAATGGAGTACAGAACTAAACTAAACTAAATTTTCAATGAAGAAAACTCTATTGAAGTCAAAAAGCACTTAAAGAAATGTTCAACATCCTTAGTCATCAGGGAAATACAAATCAAAACAACTCTGGGATTCGATTGTACACTGGTTAGAACGGCTAAAATCAAAACCTCAAGTGATAGCACATGCTGGTGAGGGTATGGAGCAAGGGGGAACACTCCTCCACTGATGATGGGAATGGGAACCTATGAAAACATTTGGAAATCAATCTGGCAGTTTAACAGAATACTGGGAATAACTCTACCTCAAGACCTAGCTATACCACTCCTGGGCATACACCCTGTTGTTGTAAAAATATAAAAATAAAAAATGTATGGTTGTCTTTTACCCCGCTAGGTCCACACGGCAGTGTCCCAAGATATCTGCTAGATATCTTGGCGGAAACACATCCCAACTCCTCGGAGGCCCAGAGTCTCCTGCTGCCGCACACTTTCCTACACTCAAACCGTCACATAAAAGAACACACAACACAATAATCTTTGACCCAATTTATAAGATATAATTGCCCACCTAAACATACAAAGCCCAGTACCATCCATCCCTTAAGAATATTTGTAGGGGTTGGGGATTTAGTCAGTGGTAGAGCGCTACCATCCATCCCTGGGTTCGGTCCCCAAAAAAAAAAAGAATCAAAAAAAAAAAAAAAAAAAAAAAAAGAATATTTGTAACAACCTGTAAAGGTACAGCGTTGGATCTTAACGTCACCGGCCATATTGTCCTGCCACGGCTTCTCTCTCTCCTCCTCCTGTCTCCTTTCTGTTCTAGTCTCCTCTTCTTCCTTCAAACTTCTCTCCCGCCCATCCTTCCTTCTCATCCAATGACAGGCCTCCTCCTATCTTGTACCTGCCTCACCTGTGACATCATCCTACAATACCCCAAAGATGTTCCACTATCCCACAAAGACACTTGACCAAATATGTTCATAGCAGGTTTATTAGTAATAGCCAGAAACTGGAAATAACCTAGATGTCCCTTAACTGAAGAGTTGATAAAGAAATTACGGTACATCTACATAAGGGAATATTTTTCAGCTATTAAAAACAAAGACATCCTGAATTTGTTAGGCAAATGGGTGAAACATGAGCGTATCATCGTGAGTGAGGTAACCTAGTCCCAAAAGCATATGCATGGTATATACTCACTTATAAGTGGATATTTGCCATTTAAAAAAATGATACCCATGGTATACTCCACAGACCGAAAGAAGCTAAACAAGAAGGAAGGCATTTGGACTTCACACAGAAGCAAGAATAAAATAGTCACAAGAGAACAGAGGTGTAAACTTAAGGATTCTTTGGAAAGTCAGTCGTGTGGGATGGCGTTTTTCTGGGGCAAGCATTTTTGCCTGAAGTGGATACAAATGAAAGGATATTTTACTAAAGCAGACACATGAAGGAACATTTCACTGAAGCAGACACAGGTGAAAGAATGTTTTAGTACATTAAGCAAATGAAAGGACTCATGGTGAAGGATTCTTTGCTAAGGACACATATGTATTGGTCCACCTTACATGAGCTCCATTTGTTGGGACTCCACAGAGAGAAATGTACCAAAAACTTCATGTGGTGTGCTGGCAGCTTCTTGTTAACTCCATGGCTGGGGTTGGTTGGAAGAAGTGATGTCAGCTGTTAGAGACGCACTTGGAATTTTGCTAATATGCTCAGACTCATATCCTGAGGCAAGACAGGTAGTGAGGCATGACCCATGGAGGACTCATGATGTTTGGAGAGAGGATAAGTAAGACTCCACACACTGTGAGGGGGTTGCCTCTTTTATCCTCACCAGCTTTTGCTTTGTTGAGAGAGGCACAGCAGAGAACTTCTCCTGGTGTCCTTGCTGGCTTAAACTCTTCCTTCTGACTTACGTCAATTCAGCTGAGGCCTGGCTGTTCCTGTTGGTTATGTCACCACTGCTGCCATCCCAACACTGCTGAACTGGACTGCTGGTGTATCTGTGACGTGTTTGTGAGTGAACCAAGCTGCTGCTGCTGCTGCTGACCTGTGAACTGAACTGCTGATTTCCTGGCAATGCAGATGGGATGTGCTCCAAAGAACCATTTCTAAGCATGTCCACTTTCCTGATATCATAGTAACCTTTTATTCCATTACTTCTGGTGGGTGTTTAAAAACTGTTATTAAAAGTAAGCTTTGAAAAAGTTACATGAAGGCAACTGGGTGAGGGAAGGGATGGGGAAGAGAATAAAAAAGTTGAGGATCAGGTGAAAGGAGGGACAGGAGAGATGGCCGTGAGAATGAATAGAAATCTGCAACTGGAAGGGGGTAAGGAGATGGGGGGCATCTCCAGGATGAGACAGAGACCTAGGATAAGGGAACCACCCAAGAATCAATAGGGGTGACAATAGCTGTGATTCACATTGGAGATGTGGAACCTGAAGACACTACATCCTATAGCCAGGCAGGAACCCAGTGTAGTGATAGGGGTACCAAGCCACCCACAAAACTTTCAATCCAAAGTTTATGCTATCAACAAGGCAGGGACGGGGGAGGGAGCAGAGGACTGGGCCAAGCAATAACCAGCCCAACTTGAGACCCATCCAATGGATAAGCACCAATCCTTGACACTATTAATGATCTTGTTTCGCTCACAGACAGGAGTCTAGCACGGCTGTCCTCTGACAAGTTCTACCCAGCAGCTGAATGAGACAAATGCAGATGCCCACAGACAAACAGTGGTTAGAGCTTGGGGACTCTTATGGAAGAATGGGAGGAAGGAATGCAGGGACTAAAGTGGATAGGAACTCCACAGGAAGACCAAAAAAAAAAAATTGTGACTCTCAGAGTCTGAACCACCAACCAAAGAACACACAAAGGCTGGGCCTACACCTCCCTGCACATACGCTACAGTTATACAGCTTGGTCTTCATGTGGGAACAACTGGAACAAGGGTTATCCCAAAAGCTGTTGCCTGTATGTGGGATATGTTGTTCTAACTGAGCTGCCTTATCTGGCCTCAGTGGAAGAGGATGTGCCTAGTCTAGTAGAGACTTAAAGTGCCAGGGTGGGGGACACCCAGGATGGCCCCCACTTGCTTAGAGGAGGAGAGGAGGATGGCAGTTACTGGGAAGGGTCAGTAAGCAGAATGTAAATTGAATAAGTAAATATAAATAAATAAAATAAAATGGGTTCTATATTAGATGAAAATATTAAGGCCATTAAGACCATACCTTGAAGAGTTAGGCAGGATTTAACCATCTCATTTAGCAATAACATGAAAGATGATTAAAGAATTGGGTTAAGTGGAAGGGGAAACCCTTGGACCTGCCAAGGCTGGACCCCCAGTGAACAGGATTCTTGGGGGAAGGGAGGTAATGGGGGGAAGATGGGGAGGGGAACACCCAAATAGAAGGGGAGGAGGAGAGGTTAGAGGGATGTTGGCCTGGAAACCAGGAAAGGGAATAACAATTGAAATGTAAATAAGAAATACCCAATTCAATAAAGATGGAGGAAAAAATATCACTTAAAAAAGAATAGAAATAATAAAGCAAGGAAATGTGTGGAAAAGACCTCCTTTGACTAGTAATCCTGTTAGGATGAGAACAATGATACCATATGGCAGGCTTACTAGACTCCCGGAAGACTAAGGATGCTGCAGTTGTGAGAAGATAAGAAATAAGAGGGACCATCTAATCATACCTTCTTCCTAGTGGGCAGAAAAGTCTGAAAGAGATCGGCAAGCCTTGTCCTCAGGGCTTCATAATCTCTATAAATCTGCACACCAGCCCAGACTTAAGGATAAATGCTCTGAGGAGAGTTGTGATACTAGTCTTTATTTACCAAGTTGTCTATTTCCTTTTCCTTGTGTTTCAGGCTTATTTTCACAATTGAAAAGTAGATAAGGTAGATATTTGTTTCATCCAACAGAAAGTAAATGGTATAGTTTCAAGGGGGACTGCACCCTGCTAAGTGAGAGGCTGGTTATTGAAGTGTAGCTCACAAACTTATCTTTACCATGTATGGTGACATACATATTTACTAGTCTCTTTCTTACTTGTGACTTTTGATAGTGTGATGGTTTGTATATGCTCAGCCCAGGGAGTGACACTATTAGAAGGTGTGGCCATGTTTCTCTGGGTTTATAGTCAAGAGGAGAAGGAGACTACTGGGACAATTGATGCTGATTAGATGAAGCTAAGAAATTGGTCATTAAGAAGAGACCATCATTTTTGAGTTAAAGTCTTCTGGGAAGTGTTTTCTGAGAGTACAAAGAAACTGTGTTCCAGAGATAGTCAAGGTTGTGTTTTATGCTGCAGCTCTATTTGGTAATAGATAAGAATCACCCAGGAGGTACTGGCTTTCAAGGCACGAAGGGTCATGAAGAGCAGCTGAAGCTTGGCACTAATTGGAAGGCCAATGGTGAAGGTGCACCCTCAGTTGCAATTGATGGCCCAGGACTGAAGGGGTCATGAAAAGGAGTTGAGGCTTGGCACCATGAAGAGAGCATGTGAGAGGCTACTGGTGAAGTCTAATTGTGTCAGAAGACCCCAGTTCATCCATGGGATGATCACCAAGAACAGCTGAGGCAGTGGAATGGAACAACCTGAGTGTTACAGAGGGTAGGGCTAGGGAATCCAGCCCTTCGGAGATCATGTGTGGATCCAAGACACTGAAACAAGCTGCCTTAGAGACCCAACTATGTTAAAGATGCCAGAGCCATGAGCTATCTGCTGAGGAAAGCTGCTAACAGGGAGTGGAACCAGCTCAGGAGAAAGAAGTTTATTGCAGTGAACAAAGATGAAAAAGAAATCAGAGATCTGAAGACTGCTTTGACATCAGACAAGAAGATGCAGAGTTTAGAGTTTGCCTAGCCGGTTTCCTGTCTTGCTTTGGGGATTACAGTTAAATGATTGGATGAATCTCAGAGATTTGAGACAGCTATAGACTATGGAGGTTTTTGAAGTTGGACTAAACATATTCTGCATTATGCTATGTTTAGATATGGCCCCCATAGACTCATAAGTTTGAACAAGCCTATGGGGGCCAGGGAATAGGATGTGATGGTTTATATATGCTCAGCTCAGGGAGTGGCACTATTAGAAGGTATGGCCTTGTTGGAGTAGGTGTGTCACTGTGGACATGAGCTTTAACACCCTCATTCAAGCTGCCCGGAAGCCAGTATTCTGCTACCAGCCTTCAGATTAAGATGTAGACCTTTCAGCTCCTCCGGTACCATGCCTGCCTAGATGCTGCCATGTTCGCAACTTGGTGATAATGGTCTGAACCTCTTAACTTGTAATTTAGCCCCAATTAAATGTTGTCCTTTATAAGAAAAAAAAAGAATTGGGTTAATTCACTTTCTTTTGTACCAGACTAGCCTTCAGAGGGATACTCAGACTTGTATCTGATGCAGGGTATATATAACATTATACCAATGCATACTATTTAGAAAAGCTTTTTATCTGTCTTAGTCAGGGTTTTTATTCCTACACAAACATCATGACCAAGAAGCAAGTTGAGGAGGAAAGGGTTTATTCAGCTTACATTTCCACATTGCTGTTCATCACCAAAGGAAGTCAGAACTGGAACTCAAGCAGGTCAGGAAGCAGGAGCTGGTGCAGAAGTCATGGAAGGATGTTACTTACTGGCTTGCTTCCCCTGGCTTGCTCAACTGGCTTTCTTATAGAACCCAAGACCACCAGATCAGGAACAGCACCATGTACAATGGGCTAGGTCCTTCCCCCTTTACCACTAATTGAGAAAATGCCTTACAGCTGGATCTCATGAAGGCATTTCCACAACTAAGAATCCTTTTTCTGTGATAATTCCAGCTTGTGGCAAGTTGACACACAAAACTAGCCAGTACAGTGTCTTTGTCAAAACAAAGCAAAATTAAGAAACAAGTAGAATCACAATATACTAAGTACATCTGTATAGACAGGCCAGAGACTCTAGTTTTCTTAACACTTAAAATCCCTATTTATTTGATGTAGATCCAGGAAACATGTGCTGTGTTGTTTCATATGTGTGTGCTGGTTTTTGTTGTTAACCTTGTTGTGCGTTACCCTTTCTGATTTGGTTTGTTTTTTCCTGTTTCCCTTACTCCATCACCATTGTTCCTCACCATCCATCCAACCTCTATTCTACTTGATGCTCTAAAATTGAGGGGGAAAATCATTCTATGTATCAATATTGGCTGACTTCTGCAATCAAATTCAGTAAGTAATATCTAAGTCTACATTTATTTGACTCAGAACACAATGTTTTACTTTCTCGTTTTTTCATTCCACACAATACACTTGGAAATAATATCATAATCGTTTCAGAATAAATTCAAGTGTTTTCTAAACCTGGCATATTTCTGGAGTTTGAGTAGAGGGAAGATGGGGTATCTTTGGCAGAGAGACACATGGGGAAGAAGACAGCACATTTAGAATGAATCATTTAATTTCTTCAATGTAATTGAATTTAAAGAAAAAGGCTTTGGTAGTTTATTTTGTAATTCAGCATTTGTATAAATTATTACTAATTTTCACATGTTCACATGCTTATTTTCAAATTCAAGGTTAAAAATTGTATCATATACCATTTGTATTCCTAACAAATTTTACTCAATTCTTCCTGCTGCTTTCAGCAGGGTTTTGTGGTGGATAGTTTCTGGTTCAGGCTGCTGCCACATTGTAGACTAGCAAAGAAAGTAAAGCAGCATTTTAAATTTTACTCTATGTCTAAAAGATATTCAAAATATTTTTATTGTTTAAAAATTAAAAAAATACAATTCCAGGGATTCTTTTTTTCCCTGTTTTGATTTTAAGTTTTTTTTTTTAGAAATTTTTTCTATTGTATATTTTTGATTTACATTTCAAATGCTATTCCCTTCCCCGGTTTTTTGTCCATAGACCCCCATCCCATCCCCCTATGCCTTCTTCTAAGAGGGTGTTCCCCCTCCCCAACCACCATCCCTTCCTGCCCTGACATTCCCCTATACTGGGGGTGTCCAGCCTTGGCAGGTTCTCCTCCCATTGGTGCCCAACAAGGCCATCCTCTGTTACATATGCAGCTGGAGCCATGGGTCTGTCCATGTGTAGTACTTGCGTAGTGCTTTAGTCCCTGGGAGCTCTGGTTGAATGGTATTGTTGTTCTTATGGGGTTGCAAACCCCTTCAGCTCCTTTCTCTAACTTCTCCAACAGGGACCCCGTTCTCAGTTGACTGTGAGCATTTACCTCTGTATTTGTCAGGCTCTGGCACAGCCTCTCAGGGGACAGCTCTATCAGGCTCCTCTCAGCATGCACTTCTTGGTTTCAGCAATATTGTCTGGGTTTGTTGGCTGTATGTATATGGGCTGGATCCCAAGGTGGGGCAGGCTCTGAATAGACATTCCTTCAGTCTCTGCTCCCAACTTTGCCTTTATTTCTCCTCCTATGATTATTTTTGTTCCCCCTTCTAAGAAGAACTGAAGAATCCACACTTTGGTCATCCTTCTTCTTGAGCTTCATGTGGTCTGTAAATTGCATCTTGGGTAATTCCAGGTTTTGGGCTAATATCCATTTATCAGTGAGTGAATACCATGCGTGAATTTTTGTGATTAACTCCAGGGATTCTTAATATGATAAGAAAGAGGTGCTTAAGTTTATTTTTTAATGTACTATAAATATCACAACCAAAATCAAATTTCGTAGTTATAGCAAAATACCAAGTATATTTTTATTAAAGTTCAGAAAAGAGAGACTATTACCAATATCATTTATGAGTTTTATAAAAACCCTGCTCAGTTGTGAACTGAAGCAGAAATCAAGGAGAAATTCTGCCTACTGGCTCATTTCTAGAGCCATTTACTTTATACTTATGCCATTTACCTTGTTATACCATTAAGGAACATGGGACAAGGGGTGGCACAACCATTGTGAACTGTGCCCACATAAATCAGTCCCTCATTAGGAAAGTACACCACAGGCTTGTATATGGAAAATCTAAGGAGGGATTTTCTCAATTGAAAGTCCCCCTTCCTGAATAACTCTAATTTTTGTAAAGTTGATAATAAACTAGCCAGGATACCCCTCTATCTTGCAAAATCCATGTCTTCCAAATCAGGACCACATGGGAAATACATACACTGCTAAATTCTTCTGTCATTTCAAGATGGGTGAAGTCTGGCTTCTTGGACCACAGCTGTATCAACTTCTACATGCTGATCCTGTGAAAACACTTTTTTTTTCTTGTTCCAATGAAGCGCAGGTGTCTGCACGCCAATGCTGCTTGTCTCTGACAATCACAGCTGTTTCTTCAGCCCCAGAAGGATCAGCATACATATTCCAATAAAATAACATTAAATAACTCAAAAATAGCCTCTCTTCCTTGTAGTCTTTGTTTCTTTCTGCCCCATTAGTTACTCTCAACTGTCTGTGTTTCTTTCAGTATTTTTTATCAAAAAATTCTTTTTTATTCTTTTTTAAATTGTATATTTTATTTATTTACATTTCAAATGTTATCCCCTTTCCTGATTTCCCTTCTGTAAATCCTCTATCTAATCACCCTTTACCCTGCCCCTATAAGGGTGCTTCCCTACCCACCCACCCACTCCTGACTCACCTCCCCCATAGCTTTCCTCTACACTGGGGCTTCAGGCCTTCACAGGACCAAGGGCTTCCCCTCCCGTTGATGCCAGATAAGGCCCCTTCAGCTCCTTCAGTCCTTATACTACCTCCTCCTATGATCAGGCCTATGGTTGACCTCCAGCATCCTCCCATGAAAGAATCCACTCACTAAGCTTTGTTCACAGCATTCAGCTGTTTTCATGGGACTCTAACTGTGCAAGTGGTAGGACTCTTGCCTACTATTGGGACTCTTTTCCTTCTACAGAGCCGCCTTGTACAACCTCAACATGAGGGTTCTGCCTTCTTTGTATCTTGTTTTGTCAAGTGTGGTTGTTGGGTCTTGGAGGCCTACTCTTTTCTGAAAGGAAACAGACGGGGGAGTGGATCTGGGGAGAGTAGAAGTTGGGTGGTGGAAGGAGTTGAGGAAGAAAAAACTGGTCAATGTGATTATATGAGAGTGAAATCAATTTTCAATAAAAAAGAAAATAAATCATATTTTTTGATCAGTGGCATAGAATTGAGGAACAAATAGAAAGACATGCTCTTACAGCTACTTGACTTTTGACAAAGAAGCTGGATGGTTTGAATGAGAATGTCATTCACAGGCTCATGTATTTTAACACAGGGTCCCAAGTAGCCAGCGGAAGTTTAGGAGATATGGCCTTGTTAGAGGATGTACATCACTGGAAGTGGGATTCGAGGCCCTTCCTAGATATATATCTGTTCTCTCTGTGTCTCTCTCAGTGTCTGTCTGTCTGTGTCTTATCTGTATCTGTGTCTGCCTCTCTCTCTCTCTCTCTCTCTCTCTCTCTCTCTCTCTCTCTCTCTATCTCTCCTCTCTTCTTGTTCTTCTTGTTCTTGTTCTTCTTGTTCTTGTTCTTCTTCTTCTTGTTCTTCTTGTTCTTCTTGTTCTTCTTCTTCTTCTTCTTCTTCTTCTTCTTCTTCTTCTTCTTCTTCTTCTTCTTCTTCTTCTTCTTCTTCTTCTTCTTCTTCCTTTGTGTGGTTCTGAAGGTGACTGTCAGATTGCTACTTACTACAGCCACCAACTGCTAAATGATTCTGCCCTTTCATCATATATGGAGTTTAACCCTTTGGAAACTTATACTAAAATAAACTACCTTGTATAAATTTCCTGGATCATAATATTTTGACACAGCAGTAGAAACATAAGCAATACCGAGACCAATGATACACACTGGAGAAAAGACAGATTTTTTTTTCAATAATGGTGCTCACCAAATTGGATCGCTAAATGTAGAAGAATTAAACTAGTTCCTTATCTGTCACCCTGCACAAAGCTCAACTCCAAATGGATAAAGAACCTCAACAAAAGACTTGGTACCTTAACTCTGAAAGAGGAGAAAACAGGGAATTTGCTTAAACTCATTATTACAGACAGGAACTATCTGAACAGGCCATACGACAGCACAAGCATTAATACTATTTCTTTAATAATTTTATTTTTCTTGGATATTTTATGTATTTACGTTTCAAATGTTATCCTTTTGCCACCCTCTCCCATACCCCCTGACCTCCCCCTGCTTTTATGAGGATGCTCCCATTCCCTCCCACCCACTCCAACCTCTATGCCCTGGCATTACCCTACATTGGGGAAACAAACCTTCACGGGACCACAGGTTTTTCCTCCTATTGATGTTGGACAATGCCGTCCTCCCTCCATAGATCTGTCCATACGTACTCATTGGTTAGTGGTTTAGTCCATGGGAGCTCTGGTGAAGTTTGGTTGGTTGGTATTGTTGTTCTTCCTATGGTTTTACAAACTACATCAGCTCCTTTAGTCTTTTATCTAACTCCTATATTGGGGCTCCCTTATTCAGTCCAATTTTTAGCTGCAACCATCCTCATCTGTATCAGTAGGGCTCAGGCAGAGCCTCTCAGGAGACACCCATATCTGGCTCCTGTCAGGAAGTACTTCTTGGCATCAACAATAGTGACAGGGTTTGGTGACATCGTATAGGATGGATCCCCAAGTGGGGCAGTCTCTGGATGGCACTTTTCAAAGAGTAGTGCCTGCTCTACTCTTTGTCCCTGTATTTCCTCCCATGACTATTTTGTTCTCCATTTTAAGAAGGAATGAAGCATCCATATTTTGGTCTTCCTTCCTCTAGGGCTTCACATGATCTGTGAATTTTTTCTTAGGTATTCAAAGCTTTGGCCTAATATCCACTTACCAATGAGTGGATATCATTTGTGTTCTTTTGTGACAGGGTTACCTCACTCAGGATGATATTTTCTAGTTCCATCCATTTGCCTATGAATTTCATTTAGTCATTGGTTTTAAATAGCTGAGTAGCACTCCATTGTGCAAATGTACCACATTTCTGTATCCATTCCTCTGTTGAAGGACATCTGGGTTCTTTCCAGCTTCTATTATAAAGAAGGCTGCTATGAACATAAAGGAGCATGTGTCCTTGTTATATATGTTGGAGCATCTTTGGAGTGTATGTCCAGGAATGGTATAACTGAGTCCTCAAGTAGTACTATTTCCAATTTTCTGAGCAACTGCCCAACTGATTTCCAGAGTAGTTGTACCCGCTTGCAATCCCACCGACAATGGAGGAGTGATCCTCTTTCTCCACATCAGGATTATTTTGATTTGCATTTCTTTGATGACTAAGGGTGTTGAGCATTTCTTTAGGTATTTCTCAGTCAGGTGAGAATTCTTTGTTTAGCTCTGCACCCCATTTTTAATAGGGTTATTTGGCTCTCTGGAGTCTGACTTCTTAAGTTCTTTGTATAGTTTGGACATTAGCCCTCTATCAGATGTAGGATTGGTAAAGATCTTTTCCTAATCTGTTGGTTGGCATTTTGTCCAATTGACAGTGTCCTTTGCCTTACAGGAGCTTTGCACTATTGTGAGGTCCCATTTGAGGATTCTTGATCTTTGAGCATAAGCCATTGCTGTTCTTTCTGTTCAGGAAATTTTTCCCTGTGCCTATGCGCTCGAGGCTCTTCCCCATACTCTCTTCTATTAGTTTTACTGTATCTGGTTTTACATGGAGATCTTTGATCCACTTGGACTTGAGCTTTGTTCAAGGGGATAAGAATGAGTCAATTTGCAATCTTCTACATGCTCTATAAATTCCTACTTTGAGTCACACTCACATTTCTTTAGTCTGAGCTGTGGGTAGGATCACTGGCCATTAAAAGACTAGTTCTGGGCACTCGGTAACTCTAATTCTCAGGACTCCACAAGATCCCTGGCTGATGTAGTGAGTGGTGTGGCTGCAGGCAAGTAGGTAGACTGGCTCTGAGAGTCCCTCTCTGCAGTTTCAGGTCACATGACTCATGTAGCTCTACTACAACATAGTCTACATTATAATTATAATTATAATTAATACATTATAATACCTCATTCTACTATCACTTACAATATTCCTGAGAGATCTTGTGATCATTTTTCTTGAATTTATGAGTGTTTCAAACTTACAAGAATTCTAACACTTTTACAGCTAGAATTATTAATGAGGTTGACTTATGAAACTAGGGATCATTTTTGTTATTTTGATGATTTTTTTAGCTACTCAATGCTTCACTCTGAGTGAGTCAATAACTAGAAAGACACTACTATTACTAGATGCATGTATGAAAAATTTCCTAGGGCTGCTCCTCTTTCATGGAATCAATTGGTATATTAAGGTCTCTGTGTCTTCCCTAAATTGATCTTCCTGAGAACAGATCCAGGATCAAGTTCAGCCATCAAGCCACCTCTTCCCATTATTTCTTACAATCGCCTTTTGTTCTGAGTTAGAGGACAGATCTTGTGCTCATGTAAATTTAACCCATTGCATCCAAGATTTAAATCTCTAATCTCTAAGGAAGATTCAAAGTATGGTTCTAGGTGTTGATAAACTAAATAATGCTGGTGAATATAGGATAGCTTCCTGAGCCTGTTACCTGCTTTCCAAGTCTTCACTTTTGACAAATTGTAAAAGGAATTACCATTCTCTCAGAGTTAGAGCACTGATCTTGAACTTAGAAGGAACACAAAGAACTGTGATATTTTCACTGGTCAAAATAAAACAGGCAATATTTTCCTTTTCTACATACAAAGGTGCTCAAGGTTACAAATGCTACAAAATAAAAATTTTAAAGAGCACTTTAATAATGGTGGCTTACATTAGTAATCCAAAACTTAAGAGACTCTGGTAGGACAATGACCATGAGTTTGAGTCTATTGTGAGCTACAGAGTGGATTTTAGTGCATCCTGAGTGAGATCTTTTCTCAATGAAAAGGGAAAGAAAGAAATGAAGGAAAGAAGGAAGAAAAAAGAAGATAGAAAGGCATACTTGTTAAGCTCCATTTATTGCTGCTCTCTATTCACAATGTATTTTTAACAAATTTCTTAACTACAGTAATGCACTTATCCAATTCATGATATTTATCAACCACCTACTCTTGTCTGTTATGTTTTAAATAGCAAATATCCCCACAAGTTGACAAATTGAAGGTATAAATCTCCAATAGTTAGCACCATTTTGGTAGGCACTGGAAACATCAGGAGACAGGCACAATTGGAACAAACAGGTGATGTTCTTCAGCCTTTGCCTTCCCCTATTGTTCCTATTGCGTGCCCTATGCCTCCTGGCTGCTTCAAGATGAGCAGCTTTTCTTTGTAACACTCCTCTACCCTCTGTGCTCAGTTTTACTTCTGGAGACAAAGGACCATGAGTTGAAACATTTAAAACTGCGCGTCAAAATAAATCTTTCCAATTTAAACAGCTTCGCCTGGGTGTTTTCTTACAGTGATAATAACAAGTTAACTAACACAGTTCCTAAACTAATGCTGTGTCTTGTTAATACTGTTCCTCTGAAGATACAGATGATCTTGACCCCACAGACTGTAGGAATGACCTTATTTTCTGGAAATCTACAATGTTTAGAATTCTAAAGATAAAAAATTTTCTTTTACTATAAGCAACTATGGTATTCTGAAAGGGGGAAAATAGTCTTCCCAGGGAAAAGCCCCCTAATTAAATAATTAAATATCTAATATTAAGTGGTCCACACTAAAATCATCTTTATATAAATAACAATAAATTGACCATATTATATATATACATATAAAATTTATATATATATGTATAAATATATATATATAATAACTAAAGAAAAATGGGTCAAGAACTGGGTACATGAGAGTTACTGGGGGAATAGAAATAAAGGATATAATGAAAACTTATATTCAATCTAAAAATAAAGCTAAAATCTTTAAAAAGTAAAATTAAAGAATATTTTCCTTTAGCTTTATTTCTCCAATTCTGTGACAGTCTAATTATAACTTTTATTGTTGTTCTTGGTATAATATTAACACCATCTAGACTTTCCTGGAACACACATAGCACAAATATTTTTATGGTAAGAATGGATACTCACTGTCTCTGAAAACATGAAGGAGATTCTCAACCAGCTATAGCTATATAGAAGGGCTGCCAGGGGACTTTTTTACTTTGCTGACTCAAAATTGCCTCTTCACTCCCTGAAACCACAGGTCATTTTTTTCCAGAGCTTCACTGGAGGAAAGAGAACACATTCTGTAAGAGATTGCTAACTCCTTGAATGTTGTTTGGTCTTATTTCAATTAAGAAGCAAGGCCATTGGCTCATGAAATGCACTGCGGAAAGCCATCTTGTGCTTGGCCATCACAACAGATTATGGAATGGAATGTTTCCTCTTGTCTAAAACTTAGCTAAAGTCTTAAACTTACTCTAATGATGTTTTAAGTGCAGATATATTCCAGAGGGCACTAAGCAATATCTATCCATCCTGAACAAGCCCAGAGGGTCTATAAAAAGAGAACAGTAAGGTTTCAGTAGAAAAGAGAAGTCACTTCTCCAAGACAAATCTGGAAGGATACAGAGCACTGTGATATTTTCCTGATTTTTATTCTGTAATCCAAGCAATGGGCTTCTGGAGGTACAGACTCAGAAATGGAGGTGGTCTATGAGAGACAAGAGGATTTGTAGCTCCTGCCAGCTAGACAGGTCCCCAGATGGAGTAGAGTGAACAATGATTCATACTGCAAGGACTAGAGCCTATGTGAAAGTGGAGACGTGACTCTCTCACTCAATACCAGATGCCCAGGACCCAGAGGTAGGCTGAAAAATTAACAGAATCTGGAGAAGGAGTAGGTCCTACCAGCACTTCAAAGTGTGGTAGGGTGAAGAAACCTAAGGGATACCTGAGAAGAGCCAGTGTGGCTCAACCTGTCTTTAAAAATGTTTAAGAGAATGTTCTGCCATGCTGGCGGAAGGGGGGGGGTAAAAATAGGGAACTAGAAGATACTACGAATTTAGGAGGCACTAGTAATTTTGAATTTTTGGAAAGAGAAACTTCAACTCATAAGACCCTACCACAGAACGATGGTGCCTTCAATATAGTGAGTGTTCTAAGGCAGAGGGAGCACTTCAGCTAGGGACAGCTGAGAACCAAATACTTTTACTTCATGCAGTTCCTATGTCACAAAAAAAGGAAAGAGGTGATGGGATGTGCGTGAGCTAAGGAAGTTCAAAGAGCAGAGTCTGCTTCTCCTGCTGCCAGCAGAGATTCTAAGGAAAACTAGATTTATAAAGAGACATGGTGGTGCTTTAAAGCTGATTCCAAGTTTAGTATAAAAGTAGCAAAAACGGTTGAAAGTAGATTTTTCTAAGTTTCAACAATGTCAATGTCTTCTTACCATGCTGCATTAGTGACATGCAATGGAAAAACCTCAAGAAGGATCGTAAGGAAGCAGTAAGAAAGCAACGTTTTACCAGAGTTCATACACTGTCAGTCCTTTTCATGAGTAAGTAGAGACCTACAATTGGGTTAAAGTTAGACAAATCATGACAGGAAATATGGCTGATGGAGGAGACGTCTCAAACAGCAGGTCCTTGAGAATGTCCTCCCTCTTTTTTAGGACTATTCTAGGGCAGACGAAAATACATTCCACTTAGAAATGTACATGCTTTAAAGACTATGTCATAAAACTGTAAGTGAGATCACTAAAGCTTGTTACGTGCAGAACTAAGAGCAGAAAACCATTCCTGAACTCCTCCATGCATGACTTCAGTGTGATTAGCTCTTAAAAGACTTGAGACACATCTTTCAGACTTCCAACAAGTGAGTTGAATAGAAGTGAAAGGGGAAAACTGAGGCTGTCTAACAACTTGATTTCTCTATGTCCTAACCAAAGTGTTTGGTATCTTCAACAATAGGGTCTTCCCATTGAGTTCTGATGAACAACCAAGACCAATGGCTGTAATATTTGATAGGTCTCAAACAACTTTGACCAACAAACAACTCAAGAAGAGTTATCGTATACCTTGCTAGCTTTCATACCATGAGAAGGTTCTATGCTGCTGATGAAGTGTTACACAATGGTAAGCCTCACAAGCTACAAACAGTATGGAAAGTTATACCTATGGAAGCAATAATTACATATTTTTTATGTGAGTAACATGTTTTAGGTTGTATTTTTAAGACCTATTCCACAGATCAAAACATATGCCTGATATGATAAATCTGGTCAACAAATGGTGACTGGTGAGCTCATAGGAAACCAAAATAAGATTACTACTATTATTTTGGTAAATGTGCATAATATCAAACTTCCTTCTGTACCCTCATCTCTATACTCATGGAGTATATGTGTCAAAAGGTGTCAGAGATGCTTCTTTGAGCCATGGAAAACAGTTAACATAGAAACTCACAGCTGACCAAAGTATAGAGAACTGGTTTTATACATAAATTAGCCTCTCTTCCTCTTTCCCAAAGTTCAAGGAACGTCTCAGAAGACAGAGTGGAAAGACTGCAAGAGACAGAATGCTTTGGGGTGAAAGAACTTCATCTGTACAGGACAGGACCAATGTAGTTATGAGCTCATAGCATCTGTGGCTGCCTTCACTGGACCTGAGCAAACACAAGCGAATAAACAGTCTAGCGTAGAGTCAGGAGGAAGAGCCTCAGAGAAATCTGCTAGAAAAGGAATAGTCAGTTCCCCCTTAAAAGTATGGACCATAGCAGGTCAACTGTGCTCCAGTGGATGGCCTCAAGCACAGGAGAACATGGACAGTACAAATTGAACTTAGCGGGTTATTTCAAATAATAATAAAGAGAGAGTATGAAGTTGGCAGAGGGTGGTGTGAATATGGAAGAAAATAGGGGGAGGAATGGAGGTATACAATCAAACTGCATCATATGATTTGTATGAAATTTTCAAAAAATTAGTAAAAATACTATTCATTTCAAGAAGCTGAGTGTATGTGATGTAAGACCTGAAAACAAGACCAAGTTTTACTGGCTTTTACTATTTAGTGCAGTGGTTGTAACCTGTGGGTTACAACCCCTTTGGGGATTACATATCCAAGATCAGATATTTGCATTATGATTTATAACAATGGCAAAACCAATAGGAGTTGCAATGTAACAAATTTACTGTTGGAGGTCACCACAACAAAGGAACGATATTAAAGTGTTACAGCATTAGAAAGATTGACAAGCACAATCTAGTGAAACCAAAAGACCTTTGACCTAGCTACCAGTTTCAGTCTCAGTTTGCACCCAGTAAGGAGTTCCTAGAGCCAAACAACTTTCCTTATCAGGGATATAAGTTGCAATTCCTTTTGTACCCTGAGAAGTAGATCTCAAGTTTCTGTTAGTCCATAAAATTGTTCATACAACCCGTTTACACGGAACAAGAGCTACCTCATTTTCCTGTTGTGTCAAGTTGGAGTCCCCATGAGGGTACACTGGTTCTTCACTCTATTCTCAGGACAGCTTTCTGTGGCCATGCATGACAACAGTGTCCTTCTCTTCCATGCTGAGTCTCTAGTAGTACAGTGCTTCTGTTTCATCTATCCAATGCATTTATCCAGTGATGAGTGGGTCAAATTCGACCATGTTTATCACCCTGGACTTAAAGATCTTTGTATCTGGTTTAAAGGTACTAGAATTAAATAAAACTGCCCCATAATGCTATAGCTAGATCTTATATATTTTCAACCATTTGAGGAGCATCCACCCTAATTCTCACAGAGACTCTACTAGTTTCCATTCCCACCATCAATGAATAAGTGTTCCCTTTTCTTCGTCTTCCTCAACATCTGCTGCTATGAGATTTTTGTTTTTGTTTTATTTGTTTTGATTTTGGTCTTACAATTCTGACTGTGGTAAGACAAAAATCTCAAAGTAATTTTAATGTCCATTTCTCTGGTAACCAAGGATGTTGAATTGTTTTTTAGTGTTACTCAGCCATTTGAGTTTCATCTTTTGAAAACTGTTTTGTTACATGCCCAATTTTGATTTGGGCTATTTGTTTTCTTGATGTTTAGGGTTTTGTTTTTTTTTTTAGTTTAAAGCAATTAACATTGAGACTCACAGCTAGCCAAGGTGCAGAGAATAAGAGATAGGGGAGTTCTCAGCCCTAAATTGTAGTCTCAGCCAGAACAATTCAGAAAAAGAAAGAAAATTTATGCAAATAGGAACAAAGAATTTAAAGCATCTGTTTGGAGATACCATGGGTCTGGATATTCACATACACACACACACACACACACACACACACACACACACACACACATTCTATTAAAATTCTTAAATGAATTCCGAGAATTTGTAAATACGAACTTATATATAAACATCACTAATGTTTTATGAATCAATTACAAACTTCCTGTGCACAAAAGCATGAACGTGTTCCCATTCATAAGAGCTACAAAATAAATAATACACATAGAAATTGATTGATACTGAAAATCATAAAATGATGATGAAAGAAATTGGAGACACATATGATGACAGAAAGATTGGCATGCTTCCTACTGCACAAGTATCTCCAAATTTACTACAATACACTTCCAAAATACCAGTCTCTACACACATCATGAAAACAACACAGAAAGTTCATATTGAACCATAAAATACTCCATATAAGCCAAAATTATCTTGGGTAAAGGAACAAATCTGATAACATCACCATATGTGTTCTCAACATGTGACTATCCTAAACAAGACAACATGCATTTTATATAGAGATGGAGCATAATAGAAAAGCTAAAACTAATTCTACAAATACACTGCAAACTAATTCCAAAAACATATACTAGAAAGAAATTAGAATTTTGAAGAACATTTTCAAATTAAAAAAAAACTGGATATCCACATGAAGTTGAATTGTTTTTAAGTTTTAAACTTAATTTTAGGATATAAAATCAATCCATATCTGGCCACATCCATAGACTAATTTCTATCCCATGCTCTGAATAATGTTGCATAGACTTCTACCAACCAGAAGTATGTTTCTGACTAAAGTGGTTGAAAGTACATGTTTTGGAGTTAGATTAGATCTGTGAACCAATGGAAAAAATTAACCTGTCCTGGTCTTAATGATTATGCCTACCCCAAACCCTCATGAAGAAATGCAATCTCCAGTGTGCTGGTACTTCAGTTGGAACATTGGTAAGGGCTTAAATTATGAGCTCTGGAGAGTGGGAATTCAGTCTTTATAAAGAAAAATACAAGAGGACTGGCTTTCTCTATGTGGCTTTCTCTACCTTTCTTCTATATGAGAATACAAATAGAAACCAGACTTTTCCAAACTGAAATGGCCTTCTTACCAGTGTTCAGCTGCCTTCCCACCTTCCAGAACAATGAGAAAGAAATGCCTGTTGTGTAAGCTAGAAAAATCTATGGTAGCTTTGCTACCAGAGGGGAAAAGGTTTTTTGTAAAAATAAGCCATGAGACAATCATTTGTTTAAACAATCCTGTGAATCCTGTGAGTCATGTTAAGTCACCAGTTGATATTGTCAGGAACCATGAATAATTTCAACTGAGAAGCTATATTTGACCTCAATATTGCAAGTGTAAGTTCTAAGAAGTAAAAATTGCTGTATGTTTGTTGAGGTTGAACAACACAGATTTCAGTGGACTCTTCCAGCTAAAGAGTACAGAAGAGTCAAGGGTGCACTGTTGTGTAAGAGAAAATGGAATGAAGGAAGAAAGTGGAAAAGCAATGTTAGGTGGCACTAAGTAACGAGAGGATTTTAGCAAATAGTGTTAGTAAGAAGCATGGTAGAAAAATCAGAGGCTTAACAAAAGGAGAAGACGGGATAGGGACAGATGTGTTTCTAGTAGGTAGCCATTGGTTTTAGTGAGCACAACATGGTTTGAGTTGGGAGTGGGGCAGCACAGAAGTTGCAGGAAGGATCCAGAGCAGGAAAATTATATAAATACAGTATTAATTTATGAAATTATAAAAACAAATACCAAAAAATAAAACAGACTCATGAAGAACATACACCCATTTCCATGATTCACTGTTCTAGTTAAAAATCACCATCAGGCTGGAATTTGGAGCATACACTTTTAATCCTAGCACTCAGGCAGCAAAGTCAAGCAAATTTCTGTCCCTTCAAGGCCAGCCTGGTCTACATGAGTTCCAGGACAACCAGGGCTATGTAAAGAGAGCCTCTAAAACAAAGAAACAAGAATCAATGCCAGCTGCTGAGAGAGGAAGGACTAGGGCTCTCTGCGAGTGCAGTCCCTCATAAGCCTGTCACATTCTAGTCACAGGTCACACATATTAACTATATTAATTGGGAGCATAAGTTTGGATGGGGAAAAAGGGTCAAGGATTTAGGAAGAGTTAGGAGAGAGCATAAATATGATTTAAACATATTCTACAAAATTCTCAAAGGACTCATTACACACATACACACACACAGACACACACACACACACACACATATATATATATATATATATATATATATAGAGAGAGAGAGAGAGAGAGAGAGAGAGAGAGAGAGAGAAAGAGAGAGAGAGGGAGGTTGGAGATAGTTCAAAATTGAGAGCACTAACTATGCTTCCCAAAGAACCCAGGTTAGATTATCAGCTCATGGCAGTTCACAACTCCAGTAGAGAGGATACCCTATTCTGGCCTCAGTGAGCACAAGGCACACAGCTTGTATATAAGCATACATGCCAAAAAACCACCTATACACATAAAATAATAAGATAAAGTAATAAAATTTTAAACTATGTGTGTGGTGTATATGAATCAACATCTGACAAAAATGATTAACATTGTGTGTGTGTGTGTGGTGTGTGTGTGTGTGTGTGTGTGTGTGTGTGTGTGTGTGTGTATGTGTGTGCATGCGTATTTGGGCAACCTTCTATATTGTTCCCCAGGTAACCTCAACCATTTTGTGAAACAGGCTCTCTCAGTAGCCTGGACGTTACTGAGAAGCCTGGGATAGCAACCAATTATCCCTAAGGATCTTCCTGTTTCAACCTTCCTACATTGAGATTACAAGTGAAAGCCACCAGTTCTGACATTTTTATGGGATTTCTGGGAAGTGGATTCTGGTTCTCATTCTTGCAAACCAAGCACTTTACTGACTGAGGTATCTTTCCAGCTCTAAGATATTTCTCTACTTCTAACTGAAAAAAAATATTTATACAATAAATTTGGATCACAGTTTCCATCCCTGACTCAGTTCTTTCCCTCTTCGTCATCCACCCAACCCCATGTTCTTTCTTTCTCTTTAGAAAGCGCGCGCGCGCGCGCACACACACACACACACACACACACACACACAATTGTAAAAATAGATGAAACTCAAGAAACACATACAAGCAAACCCCACCCTATCCCCCAAAAATCAAAACCATAATATACAAGCAAATGACCAGCAAAACAAAAAAAGTAATAAAAATAAACAAAACATGCTCAAACAAAGCAATGTGAGACAAAATATCTACAAATACCATTAAGCTTATTTTGTTTTGGTTTTCACTCCAGCACAAGGGACCTGCTCTTAAGTGTGTTTAATACACTCAGTAATACTCTACTGAAGAAAAATAATTTTTCTTTTGCAATTGGAGATAGCTTCTTAGTTCTAGATGGGAACCTGCGTCCACTTCCCCTTTTTGATGCTGGGAAATGCTTCAGATACTTGTCTGGCTTGAATGTGGGTAGGTGCTGGGTGTGCTAACATGGTTTCTGTGAATTCACATGAACATCAGTCCTGTTGTATCTGAACAATACTGTTTTCTTAGAGCCATATACTAATCAACCATCCAAAAAACCAAAAAAACACTGTATTTACTACATAGCATATTTCTCTCACCACCATTACCATCTCAAAAAATCTAATAAAAAGCTAAAAGACCATTTCTTCACCCAGAGACCTGTGGAGTGCAGGGAATGAAATAAACATTACTATTACTTTCCTCCCCTCCAAATGTGCTCAGTGCTCTGGAATGCCCTCTGTTTAGTTAGGAATGAAAGTATAATATAATAACGAACTATTAGGAACCTAAGAAAATGAGTAAGTGCTGCTACAAGGGACAGCCAAGGAAGTTGATACTTAGTTTAAACATGTTAATCAAGTGCAGAGAAAACTCCCCCATCAAAGAACAAAGAGAAGGATACATTCTAAGCAGAGAAATCCATGTGAACTGTCCTGAGTGGTCAGGTACTTGTGACAAAGGGAGAGGAGAGCTCTAGGAAAAAGGGTGGAGGGAAAATTGCTGGTACAATAGATTTTCGAACCTGGGACGTTAACGAATCAGCAAGGAGACATGGGAAGAAAAGGTTGTAAAAGCACTACAACAGATAAAAAATATAATTAGTGTTGTTCAGTCAAGGTGCTGGCAAGGAATGGAGAAGGCGGGATGCCTGTGATGGTTTCTGGTGGTCTCAGTGCCATTACCATGGCAACTCTCATAAAGGAAAACGTTTAATTGCGGCTGGATTAGTGTTTCAGAGGTCTAGTGCATTACCATTATGGCAGGAAGCATGGCGACACACAGGCAAGCATTGGGCTGGAGTGGTAGCTAAGAATCCTGCATCCAGATAGGTAGGCAGCAAAAAAGAGAGACACTAGGCCTGGCTTCAACACTTGAAACCTCAAAACTCATCCCCGTGAAATACTTACTCAATAATACTTATTCAAGCCACCACATGGTGGTAGGCTTACAGGACTTGAGCTTTTTTGGACCTTGAGGTACTGTTGGACATTGGGGCTGATAGAAGAGTTATCATTATGCTAACTGTGAAGAAACTGATTCCTCCGACCTCACAAATGGTAGAAACAGTAGATTCCAGGAGGGCTTGAGGAGGCAAAGTGGGGAATTTTGCAACCATATTAGGTTTCAGATGGCAAACACCATATCCAGTGGATGGATAACAGCAGACAGGATCAGGGATGACAAAGGTTGCAGATAGCTTGAAGGATTGGTAGTTTGAAATATATTATAGCCTATGTGTTTTTGTCCTTCTAAAATCCATGCTGAGACCTTATTGTGAAGTGACAGAACTGGTAGACAGGAAGTGTGGAAGGTGAGTGAGATCAGCATCATTCACTAATATAGCTTTCTTGATGACAGGAGCCTGATGTAGCTGTCTCCTGAGAGGCTCTGCCAGAGCCTGACAAATAACAGAGGCAAATGTTCACATCCAACCATTGGACTGAGCGCAGGGTCCCCAAAGGAGAAGTTAGGTCAAGGACTGTAGGAACTGACAGGTTTGCAAACCCATAGGAAAACAATACCAACCAACCAGACCCCCTCAGAGCTCTCAGGGACTAAACCACTAAGAATACACATGGAGGGACCCATGGCTCCAGTCACATATGTAGCAGAGGATGGCTCGATGATGTCCCAGTGTAGAGGGACGCCAGGGCATGAAGACAGGAGTTGGTGGGTGAGTAGGGAGCACCTTCATAGAAGCAGGAGGAGGGTGGATGGGATAGGAGGTTTCCGGAGGAGAAATCAGTAAAGGGGATCATTTGAAATGTAAATAAATAAGATATCCAACAAAAAAGAATACTCTTGATTGCCATATTGTCTATAAAAGAGCCTTCAGAGAATCCATCCACTCAGCCATGTAAAACTGAGACGGCTGCCTATCAAAGGCAGGCCCTGGCCAGACACCAATCTTTAGCTGCTTTGAGCTTAGATTTCTTAGTCTATGGGAAGTAAACTTGTGTGATTTGTGAACTACCCCAATTATGATACTTTGTTGCAGCAGCCTAAATATACTAAGAATTGCCAGTGAGAGCTAATATAATTAGCAAGGTCACTCATTAGCGCTTTGATTAATTTCAAAATATCAACCGTCTGTTTTACAATCGTTAACTTGAGTATTGGATTGTATTAACATTCATCATATAGGTACCAATGATTTGATGCTTTTATTCATAAAATTAATATATCATTAATATTAGTGAAATATTGGCATAATGCACTCAATAGAGCCAATGAAGTAAAAATTTCTTTTATATACTATTATATGTACTATTCTTCATGTCTAATTCTGAACTATTTGTTATTTCTAAATCCATAAAATTGAGCTAAATGAGCATAGAGATATAGATATAAAATGGTTATGGAGTAACTCAAGTATAGTAAACATAGTAATATATGTAAACGTGCATATAATGTATATACATATGTAATTAGGTTTTAATCTTCATTAAGTTATTACTCTTAATTAGTTTCTTTTTATCAACTAATTTTTCTTTTTTATAAATTATTTGAAAATAGTTATTTTTATATAATATATTTGGTCATAGCTTTCCCTCCCCCCAACTCCTCCCAGCTCCATCGTACTTCCCACCAACCGAAATCTGCACCCTCTTTTCTCTTTGGATTAGTTTCTACCTTTAATTCTTGCGAACTTTTAGTACCAGTATAGTTTATGTTTGCCACAGCACATCTACCTTTGTTTATTGAGGGGTACTTGTACACTTAAGGTCATTTAACTGTAAATGGGCGTTGGTTCTGTAGCTCTGGCATTCTGTCAGGTATACTGAGAATAACTAGAAGAATTCCCAAATGCATCTGAGAATGAAGGCAGTCACCTTTTTCCACATCATCATTTGACTGGACTTAGCCAAAACCAGAGTTAACTTAAGCTGCCCAGCAAGCTCTATTAAGTATGTTCTTTGGTGTGGTCTTAGTTAGTACTATGTGCCCGAAACACAAAATTGACCTGGTTTTATATCACTCCTCTCTTTGTTCTACAAAACAGTACATGTTCAGGCAATTATATCCTTGCAGCCCAGTCAGATGTGTATATTAGCTGTCAAATAACATCCTTGTGCATTTATACTGTATATTTGGATAACATAGACACATAATAAAGCTTTCCATAGATACTTCTTTATTCTATGGTCTCACTTCTAAGTGAAATGAAAATCAATGCAAGAGATCACTACATGCTTCACCCAGATGACATTACTGGCATGTGTACTGTATCATAATTCATATATTAATATGTAAAAATGACATTTTTTAATAAAAAGTGTCACTTTAATTTAGAGCTGAAGGAGAAGACATTGGAAAATATTTTCCAATTCATTAGGCCACCAGCCCAAAGAAATAAATCCTTCTGATGAATCCTGTCATCGCACTGTAATTCTAACACTTCAATATTCTGAAATTAACCAGACTCATGCCATCCTCTACTTCACTATTTCAGCCTAAAATGCTTCCAGAAAGTTCCCCAAGCACTGGCTGTGAAATTACATTGTATACTAATGGGAATCACCAGGCAGGGGGTAAAAGAGAGTCTTTGCAGTGTGTATGATATCAGATGTCAGATAAGCAGTGAGCTCATGAGTCAGGACAATGATTTGTTTTCTTTTCATGTTCTACTCCTGAAGCAAATAAGGTAAATTACAAGTGGGGATTTTGCTGTTGCTGCTAAGACTCTGTGTAAACAAATCTGCTGCCTTTATCCTGAGGTCTGCTTTGGTGGCATTGATTCACCGGGTTGGAGGATTTCCCTTCATACTACCAGGTGCCTGAGGTTTTTATGAATGTGACTGATCAGATCCTCAATACAAGAAGAAAATGAACCAATAAACTGGATGCCATTGGGCAATTCTTCTGACTTCTCAGCACTTCAGGTCACAACCACGTCTGGCAAAAATGCCACAGATAATATTTTCCTTCTAGGCACTGGTCTTTCAGAATATACCCTCTACTTCTAAAACACAGCGTCATCTAGCACGATGTCACCCTCCCCATTTCCGCCACTATGATGCATCGTAGAGAACTCACTACTGACTTTGAGGGTGTTCCTACAAACCTCTACCCAGAATAGGACTAATTAAAACACTAAGCTCATTTGTAAAGTATAGGTTTTTTTTAAAAAATCAATCAAAGTATAGTACTTCCCAATTTGTCCTCAATACATTCTTTTTGAACAAACACAGGCACACCTACTAAGATGTGTTGTGTTCTCCTATTTGGGATATACCTGTAAACAAAATAAATGTACCTGCACTTAATGAATCCAGTGATGACGTATTGTGTTAAATATGTATAAAACCTTTAGAAATATCACTATCACCCCTCAGCTCTAAAACAAGGGAAATATTTTGCTTTTTCTCTTTTCTCAAGTTTATATTATCAGAACATCAATTCGGATTATACTTCATAATAATTCACATCAATAACATCTTCCATTCTCACACATTGTCAGTTCTTTCTTTCTGATTATTTTAAATTTAAAGCTATCTATTCAGAAGCTAGAATGGTATGAGATATATTACTTAGAAGCTCTAATTTGTGGTGAACACTCCTTGAATTTTGAATGTTACAATACTAATCATTTAAGTTGCACTTCACATTTCTGAGGTGACAGTAGCGTGCACAAAACAATCATCAAATGATTTTGGGGCATCTGACCTAAGTACTTTTTGTGTATGTTCAGATTGGAATAGAATAACAAAGTAAGAAGGAAACTGTTATATTCCTCAAAAGAAGAGAAATATAGATAAATATGTTGCTGAAGTTCACAGAGCTGTCTTCAAGTAGGGCTAAGTATGGCCAAAACAGAGGCCCCACATCCTTGGACCTGGCTCTATCTAACTTCATGGAAAAGATACTATTGACAAGATCATACACGTTCTCTTCTTCTGGTATTACAGAGGACACTTTACCCTGCTCTGCTACTCAAATTAATTATAGAAGTCTCCATTTATTTGTAAGACCATAGTCCAAGACCTTAGTGGATGCCTGGAGCTATAGCCAGACCTGAACAAAAAATACTATATCTATGGTACAGTATAAGCTGTAAATTAGAAGTTACATTCTAATATCAATGATGAATAATAAACAGAAGTATTACAATAATCTTTCAATGAAATTTTTCTTAAAAACATGCAACTTATTGCTACAACTTTCCACTTATATTTTCAGAACATGATTGATCTTGGCTAACAAACTGTGGCAAGTGAAAGTGGGCACTGTGGTGATTCTCTTCACACAGTAGTTTTCCTGTAGGAAAGGCCTTGATCACATTTGCTCTGCTAATGTTCATTTGCTAGGTAGGTAACATTAAAAGTCTGAGAATTCCTTCTATGCATTGTCTTATGTGCATTCATGCTTAGCACATGCGAGCCTCGCACATGGTTCGGAACTTTCTCTGTTCCCTTGGCTTATTTTATCTACAGGAACAGAGATCGAAAATAGCAAGGACCACAGAAGAGAGGAAAGTTCCAGAACAGCTTTGGCTAACTTGCATTTGTATTTTTAAAACTCCACAATGAATAAAAGAGGAATGAGTACAGCAAGAAGGGTCTATGGGGTACATGAAACTTTCAAAAGGTAATGTCTTCATATTACCAACACTTATGGGAAGAAAACTACAATACTTTATTTAGAATAAGAAAGGGAATGACTGTTCCATTTGTACCACACATCCAATACATTAGATATGTTTGATAGTCTAGATATCTGTGTATAAAACACTTAATTGCACATACACAATTATAGAAACAATAAGAACTCACAGTGAAGGTACACGATAAGGTACTAAATTAACAGAGTTTCAGTGGTCTGCATCACATAGATTTAATATCAGCATCATCAAACATAAAATCATGTTGAACTTTCCAGCTCAGGACTTCAGCCCTAGAAGTATTTTTATCCCTGGCCCATTCCTGCTTCATTTAATATCTACAGAACACCTATGTTTGTCTATGAAAAATATATTCATTGAGATTTCACAGTATACCAGGCACATGACTAGTGGGTATGAAATATACTAAGACAAACAATTCACATAGCATGCAGAGACATAGGAAAAATAAGAAATTAGGTGCACTGTACAAGATAGGGCACAAGTAATCATAACATCTGAAAGACAAGGGAAGACTACAGAGAACACTGTATGTGATTTTGAACAGTTCTAGGGGCTGTAAATGCAGCACTAGATGAAGGCCAATCTACCACTGTCAGAACAGACAATAGCTAAACTCACAGGTTTCCAGAGTCTTCTGCTGCTAATCTGATAAGGGCACGCTTTCCAATGGTAAAAGATGTAGAGAAGAGCATCAAAAGACAGACATGTTCCACTAATAAAATCAACCTGCCAGTCAAACAAAGAGCCTAAAACCAGTGTATGTAGAGAACCTTAGTGTGAGTAAACAGGGGACTCTGCTAAAGAGTAGTCTAACTTTACGGCCTGAAAAGTACGAGCCAGTAACCAAGACAGACATTTGGACAGTTTGGAAAATGATGCTGGATTCTGCTTAACTGTATCATTTTAAGGTAAAGATGCAGCTATGTGGCAAATGAGAACATCAAGGTTCAGAGCCTCAGCCCCCAAAGAGATAAAATGGAGCCATTTACCTTACATGTTAGACAGGCAAAGATGGACACAAACGTGATGAAGCACAGCTGAAACAGTCTGAAAGAACATATCCTTAAATCCAAGCTCCATGGGACCTCCCTGTCCCCTTGATGTCTGGCTTATGTAGACTTACGTGCATATACTTGCTTTCTATTTCTATCATTCTGTGTTGTTGTTGATGATGTTGTTTTGTTGCTGTTGTTACTGTTGCTGTTGTTGTTGTTGTTGTTGTTGTAATATCTCTCTTTTCTCACTGTTCCTTCAACCTCCATTCCACTGACTATATTTCACTCAGCACTTCTCTCATATCAGAAATTAAAACTTAACAAAAAGATGACAAATGTGAAAATCATAGATTGTGTTGGACACCTTTTGTGATGAAAATCTCAACGGGCCTCTTACGAAGAAAAGAGGTTTATTTAGCTTGTGTTTCTAGAGTTTGACATCTAAGTAGAACAGCACTGGCCTTGGGGTGGGGCTACAGCAAATCGCCCATGACCTGTTCTCTCACAGTAACAGCAGTGTAAAATCAAGTCTCCAATTATAGTGAACCCTTGATGGACATGCAGCTCATACCCAAACCATAGGGCATAGCTTTTGCAATTATTTCATGTGCTTCTTATGATTCCCAATGTCTGTGAAAGTTAAGTTAGATCCTCATGACCAGTTGTGGTAGGTACATTATGAGAAGAAATAAGAGCTATCACTTTCAGCTCAAGGGAGACTGAGTCTTCTCTGGCCATGTGCTCAAGACATTGTCATCCTAAGATAGAGACCACCCCACATGACACACAGTGGATATTGTGTAAACGAGGATTATGTCTAGGTTGGGCTAAGCCACTGAATTTTAGGGAGTAGTCCGTTGTGGCCAGTGGTATACTGACAAAAACTCATATAGCAACCTGAAGAATTCCACTGCTTGAAAAATGAACAAGCTGTTTCCAAGGGAAAATTAAAAAAGAATCAACAGGCAGAACAAAGCCTTCTGAAAAGGAGATCTACATAGCTGGTATCAAAGATTGCACCTTCAAAATGTTCATGTCATTTGTTAAGCTTGAAATAAATGAGGATCAATCCATTCTCTTATCTGTTAGTGCATCATGTAATGCTATGTACAAGGATATGAAAATCACCCCAGCTCATGTAGTAACTTCCTGAACTCTGTACATAGTCACTTTCATTAGAAGTCAGCCAGCTATTCATTGTTACAGTGATTAGATATTCTATAAATAACATATAACAATGCTGATGAAAATTATCCAGGAGCATTCTTTGAAGACCTTCAATGCTGAACTAAAATATACATACACACTATAATTTGACCGTAATTATGCTTTGCCACAGCACTATGGATGGACACTGAATATTTCTGACATAAAATTCGGTTACATAATTATGTGGTAGACTACTCTTACTTGAAACACAACTTAATCTTTGGTTGGACTTAATGACTGTGAGTTTTCTGTGAGTTTGTGCACTCTCCATGGAGCCGTTCTTTTTCAGGAGGAGTAAATGTGAGAAGACGGGACTCACTGGGAGGTTGAAGCCAAAATTTTCTGCTTAGGGTTAACCATATTCTCCTTTGCAACCCCAGTAAGCTTCTGAGGTTACCTAAATGATATGTGGTGTGATTATGGTTTACTGAGCACAAGACATAAGATGGGTATAAAGTTTGGGCAAGAAATCCATGTCATGCCTACACTATGCATTTTCCCATACCTATGTGGGGCAAAGTGCATCTATTTCCTCATTTTGTTTGTGGATGGATCCCTCACATGTCTGTGGAATCCCTACTCTGTTACAAGCCAAAGTATGATACTATGACACACTAAAAGTTCCAATATTTTAATATTTAAGATCATCTCATGTCTCTGACCACAGTGTTGCAGTGGTTGACTTGGCGATTCGATTCTCAGATGATGTGATACAGTCATTCTTGCTATTTATAGAACTGAAAAGAGAGCTCAAAACAAGTCATTTAAGACAATGAATGCAGTCTCCAAAGTAAATCTGTAAAAAACATATTTGTGAATTGGCAGGTTTAGGAGTTGTCTTAGGGTTTTACTACTGTAAACAGACACCATGACCTAGGCAAGTCTTATAAAGGACATTTTATTGGGTTGGCTTACAGGTTCAGAGGTTCAGTCGATTTTTGTCAAGGCAAGAGCATGGCAGCATCCAGGCAGGCATGGTGCAGACAGAACTGAGAGTTCAACATCTTCATCTGAAGGCTGCTAGTGGAAGACTGGCTTTCAGGCAGTTAGGATGAGGATCTTAAAGCCTACATTCACAGTGACACACCTACTCCAACAATGCCACATTAATAGTGCCATTCCCCGGGCCGGGCATATACAAACTATAAGAGGAAGATATAATAATTGGATCAGGTTGAGGGTAGAGAGCAAACCAACAGAGAAAAACAGCATCCAGTCAAAATCAAGACAGTGTTCTTAAATATAGATTTTATATTTAAGAGAAGGGCATTCTTGTAAAAGTAAAAGTCAAGAGTCATCAAAGTAAGACAAGATTTAAATCTAGCACAGAATGGCAGCATGGTTTCATTTCGTCAGAAAAACAAAGTTCAAACATCTTTAAACATTTGACACAGTAATAGAAAAGGAGTTTTATTCGTATAGCAGAGCCTCAAATATGCCAAGCAAAATGTGTGATTTTGCCAAGGATTGTGTGATTCTTTACTCATCATTCCTAAAATGCTCCCTTAAGAAGACATTACTAAAGGTTCCCCCACTTTATTGATGATGGTCTGAGATTCTGAACTTTTCCAGAAAATAATTTCCTTAATTATCATGTTAAGTTGAGATGATGGAATAAGAACTAAGTCCACCAGGTACCCAAACCTCATCTGACTCACCTGGCACATGAACAATCAAATGCCAGCTTGCCACATTGCCCCACACCTCCTCCAATACACACACACACACACACACACACACACACACACACACACACACACACTCTCAAATGTTTAGAGACCTAGACAACAACAAATTTCAGGTATGTCTTTGCTTTCCATCTTCCTATGTGTTTGAGTATTTTCAGTAGAATTACATGATTTCATACCCATTTGGGATATGGCATAACTACTATGGCTTCCCCTTTCTTGACATTGCCAGAACCTCCAGGAATAATTGGAGCCCAGCTATGGCTGTCACCTCTTCTTCACCAAGACTATTTCATTTTCTATTGTTACAACAACATAATAGAGGCCAAATTGTACAAAATAAAGTGAGTTTATTTAATTAACTGTTTTAGAGGCTGATAATCAATTTTTTTAATTTAGTATAGACACAAGAATAGATTGCTTGAGTAGCAGATACACTCAAACTAATAAAAGAAAAAGTGTGGAAAAGCCTCAAGCACATGGGCACTGGGGAAAATTTCCTGAACAGAATGCCATTGGCTTATGCTCTAATATCAAGAATTGACAAATAGGACTTCATGAAATTGCAAAGTTTCTATAAGGCAAAGGACACTGTCATTAAGACAAAATGGGAACCTACAGATTGGGAAAAGATCTTTACCAACCCTACATCCGATACAGGACTAATATCCAATATATACAAAGAACTCAAGAAGTTAGACTCTAGAGAGCCAAATAATCCTAATGAAAATGAGGTACAGAGCTAAACAAAGAATTCTCAGCTGAGGAATATCAAATGGCTGAGAACTACCTAGAGAAATGTTTGGCATCCTAAGTCATCAGGGAAATGCAAATCAAAACAACCCTGAGATTCAACCTCACACCAGTCTAAGGTTAAAATCAAAAACTCAGGTGACAACAGATGCTGGCGAGGATGTGGAGAAAGAGGAACACTCCTCCATTGTTGGTGGGATTGCAAACTGGTACAACCACTGTGGAAATCAGTCTGGCAGTTCCTCAGAAAATTGGACATAGTACTATGTGAGGACCCAACTCTACAACTCCTGGGCATATACCCAAATGATGCTACAAAATACAACAAAGACACATGCTCCACTATGCTCATAACATCCTTATTTATAATAGCCAAACTCTGGAAGGAACCCAGATGTCCCTCAACAGAGGAATGGATACAGAAAATGGGGTACATTTACATAATGGAGTACTACTCAGCTATTAAAAACAATGACTTCATGAAATTCTTAAGCAAATGGACAGAACTCGAAAATACCATCCTGAATGAGGTAACCCAATCAAAAAATAAACATGCTATGCATTCACTGATAAGTGGATATTAGCCCAAAATCTCAGATTACCCAAGATACAATCCACAGACTACATGAAGCTCAAGAAAAAGGAGAACCAAAGTGCAGATTCTTCAGTTCTTCTTAGAAGAGGGAACAAAAATACTCAAAGAAGGAGATTTGAGACAAAATTTGGAGCAGAGAATGAAGGAATGTCCATTCAGGGCATGCCCCATTTGGGGATCTAACCCATATACATAGAGCCACCAAACCAAGACAATACTGCTGATGCCAAGAAGTGCATACTGACAGGAGCCTGTATATCAGGCTGTCTCCTGAGAATATCTGCCAGAGCATGACAAATACAGAAAGAATGCTCACAGCCAACCATTGAACTGAGAACAGGATCCCCATTGGAGGAGTTAGAGAAAGGATTGAAGGAGCTGAAGGAGTTTGCAACCCCAGAAGAACAATACCAATCAACCAAAGCTCCCAAGGACTAAACCACCATCCAAAGAGTACACCTGGACAGACCCATGACTCCAGATGCATATGTAGCAGAAGAAAGCCTTGTTGGAGGAGGAGAAGCCCTTGGTCCTGCCAAGTCTAGACCCTCCAGTGTAGGAGAATGTCAGGGCGGGGAGTCAGAAAGGGGTGGGTGGATGGGTGGGGTAACACCCTCATAGAACAAAGGGGATGGAGGATGGGATGAAGGTTTGTGGATGGGAAACTGGGAATGGGGATAACATTTGAAATGTAAATGAAATTATCCAATTTAACAAAAAAAATTGGGCCCACAAAAATCATCAAAGTTACAGTAACCAGGGGCCTTCTCTATAAATTATTCTCTATAACTCTAACCATGGCTCTAGCAGCAGAGTTCTGTGTGATCCTGACTCCTTTTACTTCAATTACTATTACTCTGCCTCACCATTCCAAGCTTATGAGCAAGTACCATCAATTATTACCCAGAGGCAGGGCTAGAAGCTTTTGTTTGTTTTCAGTTATAGGAAAGCTAATAAAAGTTCAAGCCCCACTAACAATTAGTATTTTCTCTATTTAGGACACTGGAAAGTATATAGATACAAGGTAATTTTTACTTAATTAACTAATAGGTGTTTTTTGTAGACTAATTCATCAAAATACTTCCTATGTGTCTCCACTAATGAGAGGGGTTTGGAGTTTTTCTGTCAGTGGTTGTTTTGTTTATTCTTTCGCTTGAATTTTGATAGTTTTTCATGCAATTTGACGAATAGGCACTGCACCAATTTGAGAACCTTTCAACTTGGAGTCTGAGGCACAGTGAAAGAATTATGAGGGTGAGAAAGAAAGAGAGGTAAAGGGAGAGAGAGAATGTGTCAACTCTAGCCCTTAGTCACCCACATAAGGTGACAGATATATAAATGGATAAGTCTTGAACATTCTAACCTCAGCTGATCATCTAAGTGCAAATAACATCATCACACAGAACAGAAGGTACACACATCATCTCATGATAATACATGTTAAGCCATTGTCAGTGTAAGTTATTATATGCTGATATGCTCTGGATACAGAAATATACGTGGAGGCAAGAGCGTGTCCCATGCTCTCCATTCTACAAGCATTCCCAGTGCATTGATTTCTACAAGTGCAACCCATTGCTCATAGTAAGAATTAAAAATTAAATGTCCTGAAGGAAGATCTCCTAAATCCTCTAAATAGCATTCATTACCCCACTCCCCTCCCCCATGCTGGGAACAACTTCAGAGAAGTTGCAGAGATCAATTTCAGAGGGTCAAGACTAACTCTGTGCTTCTATTTTATAAATATGACTACTGGAAATAAGTAGAAATTATTTTCAATCTAGCTTCCAACAGAAAATTGTTCATTTAAGAGTGAACTCCAGAGTAAAATAACGTTTGCATCAGTTATCTAACATCTGACTTGTCTTCTGTCTCCTGTGATATTACATGCAAAGCAACGACTTCCCATAAGCAGTTGTTTGCTTCAAATATTTATAGGAATTCTACACCAGCCTGGGCAGGACTTGGGCTTGGCAATGCCTTAAACTAATGTTGAACACACCTTCCTGGAAACAGCACGAATCCAGCTACATATTTCTAGCAAAAGTACAAATATTTCCCTGAGCAGTTCTTAAAATAGAAGTCTCCAAATTACATAGCAACCTGAGTTTGAGACCCAGGATATGCATGAATGATGGAGAGAAATTACCCCACAAGTTATTCTCTGATTCCCACATGCATGTGGCACATATATGCATGTGCAGCTCTCATGTGTGCATTCATGCATACATGTGCACAATAAAATAAACCAATATTGAAAACAAGAAGGAATGAAAGACAGGAAGAAAAGGAGAAAGGGAGAAAGGAAGAAGGGAAGGAAGGAAGGAAGAAAGAAGGGAAAAAAGAAAGAAAGAAAGAAAGAAAGAAAGAAAGAAAAAAAGAAAGAAAGAAAGAAAGAAAGGAAGGAAGGAAGGAAGGAAGAAAGATTAAACCAAGAATCTTGTTTTACATGTCTTTTGCTTGTAGAAGACCTCTCTACTCTATTTTGAATGAATGAAAACCCCACCATGGATACAGCATAAAGGTCCTTTGATAGCTCCTCAGAGCACCAGGAAGCTCTTGGTTAACTGCTAAGTCACTACTCTGCATACAAGGGTTTGATAGCCCAGATTTCATTTGTGTCCCTATAGGTAGACAGCTGTTACCGCTTCTGACTCCTCTGGCTCCTGGAAACAAAGTGAAATGAAGCTGTTTGCAGCTGCAGGAATCAGTACTGCCATCTGCTAGGCTCCCCAGAAGCTCCCAGCCAAGGACTTTGCATCCAAATGTTTCACAGCAGAGCAGGCAGTTTTCTATAGGGAAATGCTTTGAAGGTCACCCCTCATCATCTCCAGAAGGCCATTTCCAGAAAGAAGCACATGGCAGCCCTGACCCCTAGCAATCTATCTCTGCTACTGTTCAGAAACTGTCCCCCCAAAATAAAGATTCAAGGAGGCTTTTTTCTGCTTAGGATTCTCTCCAGCACTTTGGCAATGTTGCCATTTATCCTTATACAAAAATCTACCTGGAAGTTTGCCCATTCGGTGTCCTTCTCTTTGGCTGACCACTTTTTAAAGCAATAGTACTCTCTTCTCTAGCCTTTAGATAATAACCCCACCAGCCTGAGTCTTTCATCCTTGCTTTTCTTTTTCTGAGTTTCATTGCTCACCTCATCTCTGTGCATTGTGTACAGCCGTACTGCAATTAACCTACAACTCAGTCCCTTGTCTCTGCCTTCCAACAGCCTGTCTCCATTTGGACTTCCTACTTTTCCCAAAATAGCACCTTCAAAACAAATGTAGGCATATTTCTAACCAGATGATTAACTAGCTCTTATCTTCCCCAAGAGTTCACCTGAGTTTTTTCAACCTTGACCAAGAGCCTATTGATCAATTCATATCCCAGCCCCAATATTACAGTCACAGAGTAGTGATTTTGTGGATTAAATTCTTGATACTTGCAATAGTCCTCTAATTCTTGGTTCTATGTCTATCATTTGACCTTCAGAGGAATCTAGATACTTCTTCTGGGGAAATTTCACCAATGCCATCCATACCTCTTTATTCCTCTATTCAAAAACCTCCAATTGAGCTTTACGTTGGAGATAAGGCACTCATGCTCACAGCCATGTCCTTTAGATGCATACCTCCCTAGCCTACCTATCTGACCTCACACCCATCCGATGTCTAGTGTTCATAGATGTATAGACTTAAGAATAGACTACAGTTTCAATCTGGAATGTTTTGCAAGTACCATGAAGTTAAAGGTACAGTCCCCAGTTGTTAGAAGGTGGTAGAAATTTTAGCCTTTACTTCCTCTCCCTTACTTCCCAGCCGTGAAGTGAGAGCAGTTTGATCAGATAAATAATGCTGCTATGATTGCTGCTTCACCACAAGCATAAAAGTAACCATGCCAATCACAAGGTGAGACCTCTGAAGCTGAGCTGAAATAAACTTTTCAGTATAAGGTCGTTTGCTAAGTCACTTGATCATTATGTTATACAAAATGATCAAGAGTTAACTAACAGATGAACCACTCTGTTAAATAATTCCCTCAGGACACTGTTTACATGGACCACAATTTGAATATTACTTCATAGTGCAGAGCTCAGAACATGCCATGTATACTGAACCTTGGCCTCTTCCTGTTTGTGACCTATTTGGCTGCTTACCTACCCTTTACACTCTTTAACCCTCATTTTTCTCTTGTCTTCTTAAATGCAAAACCAGTGTCTTCCCTCTGGGAAGACCTCTTGAGGTGACTCAATGTTTATTCGAGATTCAGTAAGTGAACTATTCCTTAAATCATTTTACTGGCACTTATCCTTCACCAGGCCCTTAGATAAGTTTGATCTTTTTTAAAATGTGTATTGTTTATCTCTAATATTTGAAGACATTTTTTCTAGAAATGCCTCTGAAATTATCTGTAGCTGAAATGATCAGTGAAAGAAATTGTTTAAATTTTTGGGGAATGTTATATGTGATTACTATAGTTACATCTTTTCACCAACTCCTCAAGTGACCTGCTCCACTCTCTCTCAAATGTAAAACGTCGTCTTTAATTATTATTGATTATATAGAGATAGATAGATAGATAGATAGATAGATAGATAGATAGATAGATAGATAGATAGATAGATGGAATAAATAGATTATAAACAGGTAGACAGACAGAAACAAAAATAGATGTCTACATACAGTCACCTTTCAACCATTATTCAGGTCACTATGAATTTGCATAAGTCATGATATCCTTGTTAATATCAAGAAGGTGATTTATGGCTGATATTTATATTAAAAAAATAAGCATTCTCTTCCAGCCATCATTGCTACAATGCCTCCCTGTTATGAACACTTCTTCCACTTGGCTGATGTTCCTCAGGCACTACACCTTCTTCTTTCTGCCTCTCATTTCCATCCATGCTGTTCAATGTCATCTTCTCATGCATATATACCCATCATCATTTACCTTTTTTGTTACCATTGTCAACACCACCCACCATTTCTTATTGTTTTCTCTCTAACATTTTTTCTGCTTTCAAAATAGAGATTCATGAGTGTAATGAATGCTAGCTGTTTCAGATTCAAACCTGTAAATTTTTATGGATTATAGTAAGAGGTGTTTGCTGTGGGTTTAAATAAACCTGTGTCAGGTTCTATGATCTCCTGGTACGATCCATCCTTGTGCTGCCTAAGCTTGTCACATCCTCTGTCATTACTGACAGGAAGCAACTGACAACAGTTGACTAGCTCTTTACCACCTTAGTCAGAAGCAACAATAGAAGTGACATAAGTTACATGATTTATTTAGCCACAAGAAAGACTAAACATACGAAGAAAAATGGACTATGTAGTGAACACTGGGACTCATTCATCTCTCAGCTACATTAATGCCATTTACAACTATGCTCTAATTTCCATTATAGTTCCATCCTCTCCATATACTTTCCCTAGAAACTTTGTATTTATTATTTCATCTTTGAAAAACAAAAAATAGATAACATTATGTGGCACAATTTAGGGACTGACGTGACTAGGGCAGCAGGGAATGAATCATGGATTGGCAGACATACAAAAATCTGGGATATGGGCTTTGATGAAGATGCACAAACAGCAATTGACTTCTCAGCAACCTAGGACCTCAGCTGTTTACTATATACAGTTGAAGAAAGAGACAGGTGAGCTCCTCTCAGCAAGGGAGTCTCTGTGATGGAGCGGTATGAGCCTGAAGTCCACTGAGAGGATGAAGCTGTGGTTTAGCCTTTATGCCACCATCTGTATTCACATACACCAGGCAATAGATCTCGCATCCCTGACTTTCAGAAGGCCTTGCCATTCCCATGAGTCTGGGACACTTGATCCTTGACATGACCATGCCCATATCAACAATTCACATGCACTCAGCACTTCCTTTGCTCTGCACTGTGTCATCTCCTCCTCCACCCATCTATGGATCTCCACTATTAACACAACAAAATTTATGTGACTACAAACAATTTTTCTAGCATTGTTGCCATACCAAACTCTCTGCCAGAGGAATACCTGAACAAATCACTAGAACATTCCATTCATTCTCTTTCCAGCCATAGTTAGCACACATGAAAGACCCTCCCTGGATTTCATAGAAATGGAATTTAAATGTTTTGACTTTACTCTGAATTGTTATGTTAATGTAAATGTTGACTGTGGAACCATAAAAAATATAAGTAAACAAGCCAATTCTTAGACTTCCCTTATCTTAAAAAAACAGGCCCAGGGCTTAATTTTCTTCTTTCCTCCTTAAATTAAGAATGTGACCACAATTGGCCATCATTCCCACTCTATGTATACTGCAGTCCCTCAAAAACCAGTAGTGAATGATGTTGCCGGTTTGAAGACAGGTTCCAGATCCCTAATGAGACTATTAGGGGAAAAATTGGACATACTTAACAGCTGATGAATTTCATATAAGAATTAGAGTATTTTCCTTCTGGTCCAGCCCATGACCACACTAGCCAGGATTCTGTGCCAGGAATTACCCCTGGGATCTGCTTTGTATGTAAAGGAAGATGAGGTCTTTGCTGTTGACAGCCTAAGCCAGTAGAAGCTAAGATTATTCAAACACAGAATAAAGCAAGTTCCTTTGGGAAACTAGGCTACTTTAGCAATAGAGGAAAGAATTAGTGGGAAGGCAGTGTAGCCTACTAGAAGCAGTCAGGGCTCTGAAGACAGATGAAGAAAAAGTCTGCTAAGAAGTCTAGTAAGCGTCTGAGGTGACTCAAGATTTTAAGCTGAAGGGGCTTTATCCTTTCTAGTATAAGTGGTTATATAAACAGTGTGTCCCACCTGGGAATCCATCCCACATGCAGACACCAAACCCAGACACTATTGCTGATGCCAAGCAGTTCTTACTGACAGGAGCCTGATACAGCTGTCTACTGAGAGGCTCTGCCAGATGCTGACCAATGCAGATATGGATGCTCAAAGACAACTATTGGACTTATCACAGGACCCCAATGGAGGAGTTAGGGGAAGGACTGAAAGAGCTAAAGGAGCCTTATCTGGCATCAATGCGAGGGGAGCCCCTTGGTCCTGTGAAGGCTTGATGCCCAAGTGTAAAGGAAGGCTAGGGCAGTGAGGCTGGAGTGAGTGGGTAAGGGCATTAGGGAATAACCTCAGAGAAGCAGGGTAAGGGCAGATGGGATAGGGGTTTGGCAGAGGTGAAACCAGAAAAGGGGATAACATTTGAAATGTAAATAAATATGATAACCAATTTAAAAAAGAGAGGACAACATCTATATAGATGCAGATATAGATATAGATTATGAAATTTTCAAAGAATAAAAATAAAAAGTTTAAAGCAGAAAATAAAAGTGTGGCAAGGACTAATTTTGTCAAACATTAACTTACATTTGTTCTCTGAAGCTCCTCCAGGACATTCATTCACCCAGTCCCAAAATCTGCATTCACTTTAATCAAGGGCTTTGCACAGCATGGAAGAAAACCTGTTATCTTGTCAGAAACATACTTCTTGTTTATTGTCAAGTTCTTGGAGGAGATTTCAAATACACTAGAAAATAGTGACAGAGACATTAAAATCAGAGATTCCTGGAAGCTGGAAGGTGAAAAGCAATCTATAGGCATTTGTGTATGATCGCAAAGGGTGTCTTAAAGAAGGTTATACTAAAGAGCTTTCCTAAGTACCCCCAGAGCCTTAGATACGTTACTGAAAGTTCCGTTTTAGACTAATTAGAGATCTTAGAAGCAATCAGTAGTGCCAGAAAACTGAGAATTTGGGGTGCCGTTTACCCCAGAGGGATAACCACGGTATGTTGTTTTGGAATTTTGTTTGTTTGGTTGTGTTTGTTTTTTGGTTGGTTGGTTTTAACTTGACACAAATCTAGAGATATCCGGGAAGAGGAACATTCAGCCAAGGAACTGCTGACATAATGTTGAGTTTTACTCATCTATGAGGAATTTTCATAACTGATAGTTGGCATTGATATGAGTCCTGAACAAGTAGCCCTGGCCTGGTATAAGAAAAAGAGGAGGAGTAAGCAAGCCATGAGGAACAAAACAGGAAACAGCATTCTTCCATGTTCTCTGCTTCAGTTCCTGCCTACAGGATCCTTCTATTTTCCTGTCTCAGATTCCCCTGACAGTAGACTGTAAGAAGAGACCAGCATCATTGCGGCAAAATCTTCAGAGAAGTATTTACTCAGGATCATCAAACAGAAACTGTAGTCCAGAGGGGACCAAGGTTGGACCTTACACAGGCAACTAAACTTGATAAAATAAATAATGTTTCATATCATTCCAGTTTTGAATACATGAAGGAGTCATGGACAGTAGCCAATGCTTAGGAGGTTAGGAGAAGCTATTGGTAAAGGTGTAGCCTTAGTTATAAGGGGAAATGGAAAAATATTGAGGTTTGACCCAAAAGAAAGCCTAGGAAAGTCTATTGATGAATGTGTACTATGATGTATAGTACAGACTTCAGTCGATTGTAAATGCCAAAACTGTAGAATGACCACCAAGAACAGCAGACGGTGATGGCAGATACTATAGGGTCCAAAGACTCATGAATGGGTCCAAGATGTCAAGTCCTAAGCATGTGCACTCTTAAATTTTGACATTGTTTTGATTTGATTATGACTGTGCTCTGGTTCTTTCTTATAGGTACAAGTACACAACCTTTTATTTTTTTAAACAGGAGACCACAATTTATTTTGCTAAGAGACTAGGTTTTTGAATTTTAGATATTTTAAATAAACAAATTTTAAAGTTTTTGAAATTTTTAAAAACTGGATTTTTTAAAGATATATTTTTTTTATATTATTTTATTAACATGGTATGTTGGCTACGATCGTGGTTTGAATATGCTTGACCCAGAAACCAGCCCAGGGACAGAAGTTTGTTAATGAAAAAGGAGTTGGAGACCTGAAAACTGCTTTGATTTTAGACATGAAGATGCAGAGTTTGGAGTTTGCCCAGCTGATTTCCTGTCTCAATTCGGGGATTTCAGTTAAGCGATTGAATGGATCTCAGAAGAGACTTCAAATTTTGAACTTTTAACATTGTTGAGACTATTATAGATGATAGGGACTTTGGAAGTTGGACTAAATGTACATTTTTATTATGTTATGGCTAGATATGGCCCCTCGTAGACTCATGTATTCAACAAGCATATGGGGTCAGGGAGTGGAATGCCATGATTTGAATATCCTTGGCCCAAGAAGTGGCACTATTTTCCAGTCTGGTCTTCTTGGAGTAGGTGTGTCACTGTGGGCATGTGCTTTAAGACCCTCATCCTAACTGCCTGGAAGTTAGTATTCTGCTATCAGTCTTCGTATGAAGATGTAGAACTCTCAGCTCAGCCTGTACCATGCCTGCCTGGATGCCACCATGCTCCCACCTTCATGATATTGAACTGAATTTCTGAACCTGTAAGCCAGACCCAATTAAATGTTTTCCTTATAAGACTTGCCTTGGTCATGGTGTCTGTTCACCGCAGTAAAACCATAACTAAGAGAACTACAAACAATAAAGGAACTTTTAATAGCTATGTCTTTGTATGCTATGTGTTTGTATTCCATAAGTTTGTATGCCAAGTTAACAAGGAGTCACTTGAGCTGATTGTTTTTGGTTTTGTTTTGTTTTGTTTTGTTTTCTCAATTTGACATAAACCTAGGCATATCTGGGAAGAGGGAATCTCGATTGTGTAATTGCCTCCCATCATGCTGCTCTATAGGCAAGTCTGTGGGGCATTTTCTTAGTTAATGATTAAGGACCAACTCAGTGCGGATGGTGCAATCCTTGATTGTTGTACAAGAAAACAAGCTAACCACGCCATGAGGAGTAAGTCAATAAGCCGCATGCTTCCATTGTCTCTGCTTCAATTCCTGCCTCAATCTTCATGCTCTGAGTTCTTGTCTTGGCTTCAGCTGATGATGATCTATAATCTTAAACTAAATAAACCTTTTTTATCCCAAGTTGTTTTTTATCATGGTGTTTTATCACAGTGATAGGAAGCAAACTAAAACAATGGCAATAACTGAGAATGAATTTTCCTTCCAGAAAATAGGATGAAGACTGGAAATCTTTCAATTTTTAAATACAGAAACATGATATCACCTGCCTCTCAAATTTATAATTCACATATGCTACAAATACATCACAAACTAAATATTTATGCCTTTCACTAACTCAAATACTGGCTTTGCCCTAATACATACAATGTAATAAAAGTTGGCATTTGGGAAATAGTAAAATTTAGGTCATAAGCGTAGATCCTCCATTATGAGATCCAGTATTTTTGTAAGAAGGGAGAAACAACAGCACTTCCTCTCTCTGCTATATATAGGAGCAAGAAAGAGGACAGTTGTCTGTGGGCTCAGAACCAAAAAGTCTGGTTTATCAATAACTTCTTAGCCTCATGTGTGATATAGTAACTAGCTCATAGCACAGTATCTCAAATTGGGTATTATAAGAATCATTGCACAAAATACTTATCTTTTAAATATTTTTATTATACATTACAAAATGTCTTAAAACATCATAGAATTTTATAGGTGATATTACAATTATTGCTTAAAGTATTATTTTTCACTTGTGATTTTTGGTGTTTAAGGGATCTCGGATAAAAGCACTGTTCTAAAACTCCACTGTTTAGATGCAATGGCTAATTCATGCTCTCAGTTATAAAGGACAATGTGCTTTACAACCAGTAATGGAATCATACATAATTTCTTCCTATGGGGGAAAATGGTAGTAATCATCTGAGTCTGGTCTATTAAATAGAAAGGATGGAACTAACAACTAAATATTGAGACTTAAATTGTAGCTACTTGATCTCTACCTCTCTATCCACTAAGAAAACCATGGTCTGGTTACTATATATTTTCCTGAATGAGAATTGTGTAGACAACAGATTCTGGTTGGATATACATTACTTTCCTTTAGTGAGTGAGATGCACTATCTCCTTTGACAAACCATTATGGAAAAACCAGATGCCATCAGACTTTTCCTTCCTAGATAAAGAAACCTGTGGAACCAGTAACTGCAGAGGAACTCCATTCAGAGCTGGCTCAGAAAGTTCTAATCCATGTATAGCATAGACAACTCCAATTCTAGAATACATTCCCTTAACCAGAAGCCATTTTCAGAAGAAGATAGATTGGCACCCCATATTTAATTAATGAGTGGACAGTCAAATTAAAGGAATTTGCTAGACACTCGGAATAGATAGAGAGAAAATCCAGATAGTGACAGAAAGACTATCTGGATGGCAGCACGTTTTAGAAACCAGATATGTCTAAGGAGGAAAGAAACACCCGTAAAATATGATAGATGGTGGGAACTATGCAATTGTGCTTAAAGAAGTGCTAAGTCATATTAAAACTAAGTTCTGAGCACTCCTTTCTGAGTGAGTAAGAGGGACAATCGCAGTGATTTCTCCAAAGTCCATACATACAGTCCTTGCTCTTTGTGTGACTATCATCCTCAGCCACAGAGCCCTAAAATATATCTGAAGTCATTTATTTCAAAGTTGAAGCTCATGAATACTATGTACATCTGTATACTGTATACAACTGTATACATCAGAGCTGTTTAAAAGAATGGAGAAGAAAATATTGGTTGAAGCGGGTTAAACGTGTGCTACTTTTGTTGACACAAAAGGTGCGTTAAGGCTCATCCAGGAAGAATCTTTGCTGGTGCCCCAGTTCTGTGGCAAAAATCCTTGGAACACAGAATCCTCCCTCACATTGTGGCACTGTGAGGATGTGGTTCACAGCTCATAATCCAGGATGGCAGCTAGAGTCACTCTCCAGCAATATGATTAGGAAAAGGAGAAAGGGAAATTATTGTCCTTGAAACTAGGTCTACCTGTGCCATTTAGACCCCAGCATAAGCAATTACAATGTTTAATTAATTGGCAGTCATCAGGCTCCAGGAGATGAAGTTGTCCTTTTCCAACAGACTTCTCGTATAGCCCACAAGGTTCAGTTATGGAGAAGTAAGATGCATAATCTCAGTTTCTCACTCACAATCTTACTCAACTGAGTCTCATGTGCTCCCTAAGTTCCAACACCAACTGGTAGTGTTATGTGACTGGGTAGTCTGCTGCAATCCCACTCAGTCTAATGGAACACTTTAGTGACTATCATAAGGCAGTATTAAACCTTTGTATATTTTCTATACTCGTATTGTTTTAAAAACAAGACCAAATATTTAAAGCCTTGCCATTCAAATCCCATTTATGTGAGAAGCAGGAATAGGGCTCAATGTGAAGACCACCCACCACTAAACATGTTTTCCCAATTTGTTTTTTTAGGTTTTTACCGTTTATTTGTCAAGTTTATTGCCTTAGAGGAGTGACGCTTGCAAATTATAATCAGATATGTGTTTTAACTACAGAGGATGCCAATCCTGAGATATACTGATCTCCAAGATGACTGCAGTATATGTGGGCTTTATATAAGGGCACAAATAAGCCAAATGCAGAAAACAATCATTCTGTAAGGGAGGGGGCAGAGGAAAACTATGTCAAACCTTTCATAAGTTTTCTTAGCATACATAAAACCTTATCCAGGAGATACTATGAAATCATTTCCTAAAGTTCAAGTTTGAAGTGTATTTAAGAACTAACCAAGGTATTTAAATTAAGCAAGATGTTAATTTAAATCAGTGAAAGAAGCCATTGCAGTCTATGATATATGCTTTGAGTGATTCCCTCATCTAACCTTCCTTCAGCCGCAGTTCACTGGGGCTTAGTGCAGATGTCTGCATGATTTTTTTTGTGTTCCACTATGAACTCAAAGGGAAACTGACCGTCTAAAATCACATTTTTATTAGATAGATGTCATGCAATACATTTATAAAGAAAACATCATTTGTATTCAAGCCATCTTTAATTAAGTTTACTTCTATAATAATGCAAATCTAATTTTAAAACCTATAATTCATTATATCCCTAATAGTCATTGTGCATGTTATTTTAAATTCTTTTGTTTATTATGAGGTACTCCATGTCTATTAGGTCCCAGAAGTCTTATATTTTCACGAAAACACTTAACTCTGCTTCACCTTCCCTGTCTGCATAAGGAGCTTGTACCCTGCATCTAATCTCAGAGGGGAGGTTTCCCACACATGTCAAAGCAATAGATAGACCTGACAGCTCTTTCACAAGATCCCAGAGCTTATCCCTTGTCACAACCACACGTCATCCCAAGCAAAGAATCACAGTGAGGGATGAAAGGAACCCTTGCAATCTGCTGTAACCTGCTTTGCTAAATAACATTTTCTGTTGGAAGAAATTAGAGACTGAAGAAATTGAAAACCATCACTTGTCCATGATTAAAAGACAGCAATGGTAAGGCAGCAATTCCCACAAAGATGACCTCTAGATTTAGCATAATCCTGCCAAACTTATTTGTAGAAATTCAGAAGCTGATTGTAAAATTCACATAGACTTTCTACAGATCCAGAATACACAAGACAATCTGAAAAACAGGCAAGGAACATTGGTGATTTTACTCTGAACTTTAAAAGCAGTAGTTGTAGTCTCTCTGAGTACAGAGCAGTGGTAATCGAGACAATACAGTACTGACATGGGCGAACAGAAAAATCTGTGGGACATAACTGAGGTTACCCTCAAGAATCCATATGCCTGTGGCCAACTTACTTTCAGAAAGAGCATTGGCATCATTCAACAGAACAAGAGCAGAGGTTTTCCACAAATGGTGCAGACACAGCTATGTGCAATTAAAACAAAATGAAAGCTGTTTCTTCACTTTATTCACAGAATATGCAGAAATAGTTTTAATATAGATCAAAGACCTAATTGCAAGGATAAAAACACTTAGAAAGAAAAGAGGGGGTCAATATTTAGGGCCTTGGATTTAGCTAGCAATGCTGAATGTGACAGAAAGCATGAGCCATAGAGAGATAAACAGATAATCAGAACTTGATTTCCTCAGGAGTAGATAAATGATGGGACAGTCGTTTTATCAAGGTCATACAACATATCCAGAACACATTTAAGGGGAAATCAGATGTATCAATTCCGCAGAAGCAATTGTGTAATGCAGTGCCACAAATCCTAACTTTAGGTTCCAAAGAGATACTGAACACCCTTAAAGCCTGTGGTTTTCCACATATACATCAAACCGGAATAACAGGATGCAATCCTTAAAGAGCTTGTGGAAATGTTTCTACAATTCTGTGTGTTAGTTCAATGATGATAAAGAAGTTAGAAAGATGGCTCACCAGATATGAGTATGACTACTCTTCCAGAGGTCCTGGGTTCTATTTCCAGCACCCCCATGACAGCTCACAACGATCCACAATTCCAGTCCCAGAGTATATAACATATTCTTCTGGCTTCCTCAGGTACCAGACACACACATGGTGCGTAGATATTCATGCAGATGAAAAAACCACCAATACACATAAATAAAATCAATGATAAAATATCAAAAGGGTGACAAAATTCTCCTTTCTTCTCCCCTCAAATTTTTGTAATTTTTTTTTATATAGCTTGGGAAATTTTTTAAAGGTGTCAATAAATACATTAACACATTTCTTTTCAAATGAAGTAGTCTTTTAAATTTTTCATAGAATTTTTAATGAATAGATTATAATAGTGTAGAGCAGGTTATAACGGCCCTGTGGTCTCCTCATTGCCTTGTCTTATGTAACACTGAAGAAGCTACTCAGGTTTGTTGGAGAATTTCTCAGTTTCGGTGCTGAAAGTCTTGCATTCACAATATCCTTTCAGCCCTGGAAAATTTTGGGTGGTCCATTACCAAAGAGAAACCAAATAGCAAGAAACATGGATGGACCACAGGAATGCGATGTTTGGAAACCAATCCTCTAAATGCCAGTGAAGCTTTGGGGTGACATAGAGCCCTCCCTAACACCTTTAGAACAATCTTCAGGGAGGGCAGAGAGCTAGAACCACCAACCCCAAACACTGAACTCCTGACTCACGAGAGAAGGAAGGTAAAATATTTTCCCTGTACAAAGTCATTAGTCCAGGTGTAAACCATTATACCTCAGGAGTTGATTATCTTTTAACATTCCTTTTGGATACAAATACTTTTAAATATGAACTTATCTCTGACATTTGGATATCTTTAAGTGTGGAAGGATGGGAACACCAACTCACCTACACAAGTTTTGACCTGAAATTGGTCCTGTCTAAAAGAAATGCAGGAACAAAGATGGAGCAGAAACCAAAGGAATGGCTGACCAGGGACAGGCCCATCTCATGGACTTGTCAGACCCATCTCATGGACATGCACCAATCCCTCACTCTATTAATGATGCTATGCTTGCTTGCAGACAGGAGCCTAGTAAAGCAGCCCACTGAGAGGCTCTAACCAGCACTTAACTGAGACAGCTGTAGATACCCACAGACAAGCATTAGATGGAGGTCAAGAACCACTATTGAAGAGGTAGGATAAGGAATGAAGGCCCTCAAGGAGATGGCAACCTCAAAGGAAAAACAGCAGTGTCATCTAACCTGGACCCCTGGAGCTCCCAGAGACTGAGCCACCAACCAAAGAGCAAACACGGGTTCTTCTGAGAGCCTCTAGCACACAGAGGGCTGCTTTGTTTGGCCTCAGTGGGGGAGGGTATACCTATTCCTGCAGAGACTTGATGCACCAGGGTTGGGTGATACCTGGGTAGGAATGGGAGAGCTGCCCTCTCAGAGGTGAAGGATAGTGGAGAGCAAGGATGGGGGAGGAACTTTGTGTGGGGAGACTGGAAAGGAAGGTAGCATTTGGGATGTAAATAAATAAATAAATAAATAAATAAATAAATAAATAAATAAGCAAGCAAACTAAACTCCATCATCTGTGGAGACTGGAAAGTCAGGTAGCATTTGGGATGTAAATAAATAAATAAATAAATAAGCAAGCAAACTAAACTCTATCATCTGCCATGATGTATTTATAAACTTTATGTATATTTTATGATCCTCTTTGCAAAAAGATCCACTGGGAACAACATATTAATATATATATCACAGACTGTTCAATTTTTTAAACTTCAGTTAATATTTGATTTAAATACCTTAAAGCTTTGGTACTGTGATCATATAATTTTTATGTTAAGTCTTAAGAATATACATTTGTCCTGGCTTAACATGTAAAGGTACTTGTCAAAATCTGACAATGGAATTTAATACCCAAGGAAAAACATGGTAGTCAATAGGGAAATGCAAAGGCAGATGAACACTATCCTTTCTCTATCTTGAACTCCCCAGACAGTGAGAAAAGGTAAGAGCAAAATCCAGCACTATGTATTAGGTTCACACTCAACTGGCTTTCCTTTCCCTCCACTGATAGCCTTAATGTTGAAATTGACATATTTGTTCTATTTATATTTCATTAGTTGCATAGTTGGACACTCTTCTATCATTTTACTACTTAATGTACAACACTTTTATTATACATCATTTCTATTTTATTGACTTTTTCTATATTAAATACATTTTTAGGGAACTTCACTTATTTTTCACTAGCAAAGTTAGCATGGAAATTTTATCATACAAAGACTTCTTTTACTCCTATCTGAAATAAGGTTTAATAATTTTTATGAAGTTTGCTTGAATAATTGCCTTTATTTTTTATTTTTCCTTTTTCCATTTTTTCACTTGCTATTTATGTGAATGATGGTGATTATTTTTATGCCTACAGTGTTTTTATTTTGGTCTTTTTTTCAGACAGGATCTACCTATGTAGCTCTGGCTGTCTTGTGAAATATATTTATTAAACATTTATAAAAATAAAAATGAAAATTGAAAGTACATGACTTTAAGTCATCATTAGAGAACATTCTTTTCACTATACAATGCAAAGATTGAAGCTGTCTCCTGCCAACACTTTAAAGAGACCATTCTACCAGCTTCTGGTTTCTCTTATTTTATTATAGATTAGGTATATTTATTTGTTTGATCTTAAGGTGATTAAAGTATTTGATATTAAAGGTAATATGTACCCTTTACAATGGTATACATGGAAATACTTTGTTTCTGATTTTGCTCCTTTGTTTTTTATTATATTCTCAGCATTGAAAACTATTTGAATCTACAACTGAATACCTTCCACCACTTTGAACTTTTATTTTCACTATTATTAATAATTGAAGCCTCCCGTTGCTGAGGATGTTGCCACAGTGCCAGTGAGTTTATTCTTACATTGATTGAACTGTGTCTGACAGACAGTTTCCTTCATATCATCCATCTACTCTGGTTCTTGCAACCTCTCTGCCACCCCTTCCACATAGCTCTCTGAGCACTATGGAAAGGATTTGATAAAGACGTCCTATTTAGGACTGAGGGTCCCAAAGACTCTGACTCTCTGCACATTGTCCAGTTGTGACTCTCAATGTTAGTTCCCATCTACTTTAGGAAAAAGATTCTCTAATGATGGTTGAACAAAACGCTGATCTGTGGATATAGCAGAATATAAGTAGGAATCATTTTATTGCTATGTTCTTTCAGGATAAAAATACTATTTGTTTTTCCCTAGATACATGGCCGATATAGTCTCAAATTCTTTGCCACCCAAGCAGTGTCAGAAATGGGTTTCATCTTGTGGAGTGGATGTTAAATCCAATCAGATAGTGGTTGTTTACTCCCACAACCTTTGTGCCACTATTGCACCACCACTCCATGCAGGCAGGATATCATTGTAAATTTCGAAGTTTATAGCTGGGTTGATGATTACCTTTCTCCTCTGATAAATGAGAACACTAGTAAGTAGGGTAAAGGCATCAGTTCTACTTCATGTTGAATGAGATTTATAAATACTGTCTTGAGCAAGAGTGAAAAAAAACTGCATAGTATTGGTATAAAGGCAGGCAGGTAGATCAATGTAATAGAACTAAAGACCCAGAAATGAACCCCACACCTATGGTGACTTGATCTTTGACAAAGGAGCTAAAACCATCCAATGAAAAAAAGACAGCATTTTAAACAAATGGTGCTGGTTCCACTGGCAGTTTGCATGTAGAAGAATGCAAATTGATGCATTCTTATCTCCTTGTCCAAAGCTCAAGTCCAAGTGGATCAAGGATCTTCATATAAAACCAGATACACTGAAACTAATAGAAGAGGAAATGGGGAAGAGACTCGAACATTTGGGTACAGGGGAAATTTCCCTAAACAGAACACCAGTAGTTTATGCTTTAAGATCAACAAACAACAAATGGTACCTCATAAAATTGAAAAGCTTCTGTAAGGCAAAAGACATTGTCATTAGGACAAAACAGCAAGCAGCAGATAGGGGAAGGATCTTCACCAATACTAAATCCAAAAGAGGGCTAATATCTAATATATACAAAGAACTCAAGAAGTTAGAACCCAGAGACTCAAATAACACTTTTTAGAATTAGGGTACAGAGCTAAACAAAGAATTATCAACTGAAGAATATTGAATGGCTGAGAAGCACCTAAAGAAATGTTCAACCTCTTTAGTCATCAGGGAAAGGCAAATCAAAACAACACTGACATTCTACTTCACACCAGTCATAATAGCTAAGATCAAAAACTCAGGTGACAGTAGATGTTGGCGAGGATGTGGAAAAAGAGGAGCATTTATACTTTGTTGGTGGGATTGCAAAGTGGTACAACCACTCTGGAAATCAGTTTGGCGGTTCCTCAGAAAATTGGACATAGTACTACCTGGGGACCCAGCTACACCACTCCTGGGCATATACTCAAAAGATGTTCCAACATATAACAAGGACACATGCTCCACTATGTTCATAGCATCATTTATAATAGCCAGAAGCTGGAAAGAACCCAGATGTCCATCAACAAAAGAATCCTACTCAGCTATTAAAAACAATGACTTCATGAAATTCTTAGGCAAATGGATAGAACTAGAAAATATCATCCTGAGTGATGTAACCCAATCACATTATATGCACTCAGTGATAAGTGGTTATTAGTCCAAAAGCTCAGAATACCCACTATTCAATTCGCAGACCATATGAAACTCTAGAAGAAGGAAAAACAAAGTGTGGATGCTTTAGTCCTTAGAAGTCAGAACAAAATACCATGGGAGGTAGAGCGTGGGAGGGTCTTGGGAGGAAGAGAAGAGGGGGAGGGGAGAAAAGGGGAAGCAGGATCAGGTATGGGAGGAGATGGGATGATATAATGAGGGACAGGAGTTTGAACACAGGTGTGTAACAATGGAAGATGGGGAACTGGGGGTAGCAACCAGAAAGTCCCAGAAGCCAGGAAAACAAGGGGATCCCAGGACCCAACAGGAATGAGATTAATTGAAATAACCAACAAAGGGGAGAAAGAACCTGTACAGAGCATATCCAGAGATTAAGCAAGGCCCCTGGTTGAGGAATGGGGCCACCCACTCATTTCCAAATTTTTAACCCAGAATTGCTCCTGTCTAAAGGAAATATGGAGATAAAGCGTGGAGCAGAAACTGAAGGAAAGGCCATCCAGAGACTCTCCCACCTGGGGATCCATCCCATATACAGGCACCAAACCCAGACACTATTGTGGATGCCAAGAGGTATTTGCTGATAGGAGCCTGTTATGGCTGTCTCCTGAGAGGCTCTGCCAGAGCCTGACAAATACAGAGGCAGATGCTGGCAGCCCACTATTGGACTGAGCATGGATTTTCCCAATGGAGGAGTTAGAGAAAGCACTGAAGGAGCTGAAGGGGTTTGCAACCCCATAGGAAGAACAACAATATCAACCAACCAGAACCCCCAGAGCTTCCAGGGACTAAACCACCAACCAGAGTACACATGGATTCACTTATGGATCCAACTGCATATGTAGAAGAGAATGGCCTTGTTGGGCATCAATGGGAGGAAAGGCCCTTGGTCCTGTGAAGGCTTTATACCCCAGTATAGGGGTATGCCTGGGTGGGGAGTCGGGAGTGGGTGGGTGGTTGGGGATCACCTTCATTGAATCAGGGAGAGAGGGAATGGAATATGGGGTTTCCAGAGGAGAAACCAGGAAAAGGGGTAACATTTGAAATGTAAATAAACTATCCAATTTAAACAAACAAATAAATAATAGTGTCTTAAGCAATAAAGTCTTACCATCAATTAGTAGATAGCCTAGACAATAAATAGCCTTGGAAAATAGCCTGAGTTGTTTGGGATTTTCATGGGGCCTCTTTGATCAACAACTAAATTAGATGTCATTCATTCCTAGTACTAGAGGTTTCACTCTGTGGCAAAAGATGCCTAGTTGAAGTATTCTCTTTCCAATTATTTATGAATTATTCTGTCTCATGAAGTGTATGGCAACTACTCTTGGTACGGAAAGTCAACTATTGTAACTAAGAGATAAAGCTTGAGAAAGTGTAATTTCCCTCTGGAGATAATATTTTTATAATTATTAGTGTCATGTAGTCTGATGTTAAACTAACTTGGAATGTTTTATTCATTGTGAAGATTAATCTTAATCTACTCAATCTAAAATCTAACATATGAACTTCTCACTCTCAATCTTGTGATACCCATTGTCTTCATAGATATTTTAATTTCAGTTTCATATTCAATAAATATGAGCTTAGGATTATAAATTCTTGAGTTTTGCCTCTGTATGTGTATTTATGTATATATGTATATGTTCATATGTGTGTATGCATGTCTATGCCTATATATGTGTGTGTGTGTAATGTGTGTATACTTGTGTTTGTGCATACATGAGTGTGTGTGAAGGGTTGTATTATGGGCAGAATCATCTTTTAGTTTTGGCATTAATATAGAACTATTTATCTCTACCATTTATACACAGCCTAAACTTTTGTATCTTGTCCATAACTTATATAGACCAGTAATACCTACAGGGTTAGGTGGTCACTTGACATTGACAGGTATGTGCAGAGTCACTGTCATCCATATTGAACTTGTTTTTGCAAATCAATGAATGCTATCCTCTGGGGGAATTTCTTCGTTATTCCTAATGACTCCAACAGCCTATTTGAATAATTTCATCATTTAATTCAGTGTATTAGGTGTGTTTCACCAGGAGGTATATCTCTGAACATCTGGTATGTCATATTGCTTTATGTTAGTATCTAATCTTGCTTCTCTTCAACCCCATTAAAAACTCATTCCACATCTTCCACTTTCAGTCACTGAAGCCACTAATTCTTGAGTTAAAAGAAACTAACTGCTATGTCAGAGTTAGGAATGTGGTCTTTGGGGTTATACAATCTGAATTAAATTCTTTGCTTTGTTACCCTCCAAGCACATGACTTTGAATTACTTACTTCTAAGGCCTCCATCCTCTTCTATAAAATGTGGTATTAATAGTGCACTTCTTGTAGAGTTCAGTAAGATGATGGTGAAGTACTGAGTACAATATTAAACACATTGAATAAGCAATCTATAGCAAAACATAATAGGACATAAATCAACATGAGTTACTATAATTACATAGTATATTATAGTATATTCCTCTGTTGGGTAATTGTTTGTTGGGTTCTTCTTTTTCATTTAAGTATCAACACACATTTCTACCACTTTCAAAAATCTATTTTAATATCTCTACTCAGAAATGATTATTTACATTATAATCCTATATTATGACTATTTCTTTTAAAACTTTTCACAGGCATTTTCTAGTTTCACAAAGCCTAGAATGTTTGTGTGAGTGTCTTCAATATAAAGTCTGTGAGCTTCTACAATATAAAGATTCAGAGCAATATAACCAACTTAATATTGCCAGCTTAATAGATACATGTTAGAGCTCACCGTGTGGATTCATATTTTGTTCTTTCTGTGATCTAAAGTGCTCCAAAGTGAGATAAATATGCACATATGTTTGAGAATAAAGAACAAGTTTAATATGTGTTTTCCCCAAAATTCTGCACTGCATATATTATTTCAAGTGACCCTTACATGGGAGATGCTTTCGAAGAGTTTTTTTGTCATTTCCTTTTCTTGGTAGATATACAGATCTATGAGTTAATTTTTCTTCAAAGTATGCTGAAGTTCTGGTTAAACCAAGTATAAACAGAGCCTTTATCATGCAAAAGCATGCTAGGTTTTGAATCAGAGAAAGGGAAGTTCCCCATACTAAAAACAGTTGAGGTGAAGTCAGGTAAATGTGAAATGAATTGAAGAGATGTATAATTGAGTGTTGGTTAATGTCCTCCAGAGAGATGAAACGAATGGGCAAATATGGTGTGAGGGTGAAAGTAAACATAATGGAATTGGCTTCTGAGAAAGTGACTAGAAGTCAGGTGGGGACAGGCAAGGTAAGATTGTGAGAAAGTACTGAGAATAACACATTGCACAAGCAAGTTGGAGCCAAACATAAGAGGGCACAAGTCACCATAAGTTACTATTACAATTCCCTAGCATAAGTTACTATTACAATTTCCTAGCATAAGTTACTATTACAATTCCCTAGCATAAGTTACTATTACAATTACCTAGCATAAGTTACTATTACAATTCCCTAGCACATTCTTCCATTTGGGGATTTACTGGGTTCCTCCCTTCCACTTAAGGCTCATCACATTTGATGCAGTAAGGCACATGGCCAGGGAAGTGAGGGGACCTCCATCTCAAGCCAAAGGAAAAATGAACACAGAAATTTCTTCCTAGGCAGAGGTCTTAAGGCCTCCAACTAACAGGTAAAGCCCACATCTATGATATGATCACATCTAGCCAAGCACTTGATTGAAAACTAGGTCCCACGATGTAGTTAAACTGACACATAAATATAATTCACAATCACAATGGCAAAGAAAAGATATACTTAGGGATAAATCACCTTCAAATTATGCCATTTTGTGTCCCCCTTTCGGCTGTTTATAGTCTTCTTCACACTGTAGGCTCTCTATGCTCTGTTCTGTTCAATGGATTTCAAAAAATTCTCTCAAGCCCTCTCAGGTAGTAAAACTAACCTTTCCAAATGAACTTGAATCAAAAATTCAAAGCATACTCTTTTCTTCTGTCCTCCTTTTTTATCCCCTACCCCGCTTTTTTTGATTTTCAAACAAAATATAGTTTTACATGGCATCATGGGATGTGGTAGATTTTTAGCAATTTAAGTGAAGAGCAATGAAATAAAACAGGACCGATAGAAAGAGAAAGATAAAAGTGCTCACTCTGAGAACACCTAAGAGAGATTTGAAAGGCAAAGGAGAATGTGTAGATCTAAGAATGTCAACAAAGTCTTTCCTGGGATGCACTGGTTTAGGAATACTTTGAAAGACTGAGGACTTCTGTGACTGAGCAGGAAGCCTTGTGGAGAGCAGCTCTTTCTTTCTTGCACTGTGTGGAAAGAGCTGTTCTGCAAAGTCTGCCATGGAAATCTGACATTTCCAACAGAATGATCTCTGGAACTATGGGCTGGGTATTGACCACTGATTAGCATCTTGACCTTGGTACTCACTCCATCCATGAGATTTTAGTCAGCTCTCCTGAGCGTACAACTCCCTACATGTTCAGAATCAGTATTTTTATAGTACCATTAAGAACCATAAAAAGAAATTAAATCGGTCAAATTTCCTTGAAACTTAATATTTTCTATGTTTCCCAGGAAGACTTTATACACTGAAACAATATGGTTTGTTTTATTACTAAGACATAGAAACATGGCCTAAGAAATTAATCTTGTTCTCTAAATAATTAATTGGAATAAGTCTGCTATGCTCATACTTCTCAGCCTAGTCTCAAGCAATGTCAGAAGCTGTAACTTGATCTCTATTTCCTTTTACTGTTTGAACATATCACACGATATTCTACACACGTAGTAGTGGTATAATTTGTGTCTGAAGCTTCCTACTGGTAGGGAACTCATTCAAAAGTCCTCCTTAATTTTAGACAACTCTGCCTGCAACTCTCCTCTTATGTTGCTCTGTAGTCTGTCTTCCTGGGTACCCACTGGCATTCTTTCTACTATCCATGTCCAATTACAATCAGACTAGGACGTTTGATTGCTAACACTCCAATTACATGAGGAACGTCTCATTCCACTCCTCATATTTAATTTGGGATTATCTTTTCTTCAGTTATGCTTCATTATTACTTAGTGTAATGTACATTTGGCTTTCTAATTCCTTTACTTTAGCAGATTCAGAACTAGCCAATTCTATATATGACCGGCAGATGATGGTGGAAAACTCTTTTGATTGCTCCTATTATTTCATTATCATATCTTTTTAACTTTTCAGTTTATTAAAACTCAGCTGTGATTTTATCACATTCCGCTATGCTACAGCACTTCCAACTGTATTTGGGCAGTAGGGCTTTTGGACAAATTGTAGGATCTTATGTTAATCCCTGTTAACTTCTATCTTTTTAGAGATTCATCCCATTGCTACAGACTGACAAGATTTTTTTTGTTGTTGTTTCAATTCTGGTTCTGACATACAATGTGTTCGTTCTCTTGCCAGGCTTCATGCCATCTACATATTTGATAAGTGTGCCTTCTGTGGCTTCATACAATTCAATCTATAGGATTATACAGTCATAATTACATCTTTTGAGAACTTTCCAACCTTCTAAAGTTATATTTCCTTTCAAAACTTCATGTTATGGAGTAAGGACCACTTTTCGCTCAACTTTTAGAAGTTCTACTTTCTAAACTTTGAAGTATATCCTTCCTTTCTTTGAATAACACATATTCTCCAGTAAGGGTTTCAGATTTTCAAATAGCATTCCTTTCATTAATCCACAAACCCTTTCATAATCATCTTAGCATACACTTACTTTCATTAAAGGAATTTATTTAAAATTGTATTTGTTACCTAATTCTGCTACAACATATCATAAACTCAGAGGCTTAAAATACTATAAATTTTCCATCTTACTTTTCAGGAGATCCCAAAATAGTTCCCAATAGGCATAGATAGATAGATAGATAGATAGATAGATAGATAGATAGATAGATAGATAGATAGATACTATATTGGTGAGGTTGAATTCTTTCAAAGGCTTCAAGGAAACCCACATCTCCATTTTTCCCAGTTTTTAGAGCTGCCTGCATTCCTTTGGTGGTGGTCTCTTCTACCATTGTTAAAGCCAGAAGCATAGCATCTTTGACTTGTTCTCCCTGACCCTCAGAATCTATCTTGCCTAGATCTTCTACTGTGAAAAGACTAATGCAATTTCTTTAGACTTGCCTTTTGAGGCCTATCTAGTTTTACTAATTAATTTATAACAAATGACAGTTTTTCATATTTGAGTCCAAGAGGATGCCCCACACACCAACAGATCTCTTCTCTCCCTGGGGCCTCAAATCTCTTGAGGGTTAGGTGCATCTTCTCTCACTGAGGCCAGACCAGGTAGTCATCTGTTGTGTATGTGTTGGGGGGTGGTCTCATATCAGCTGGTGTATGCTGCCTGGTTGGTGGCTCAGTGTCTGAGAGATCCCAGGGGTCCATATCAGTTGAGACTGCTGGCCTTCCTATGGGGCCCGCTCTCCTCCTCAGCTTCTTCCAGCTTTTCTTCAGTTCAACCACATGAGTCCCCAGTCCATTGGTTGGGTGTAACTGCATCTAAGTCAGCTGCTTGTGGGTCTCTCAGTGAGCACTCTATCTTAATTCTGCTTACAGTTCTCAGCTTACTACTCTAGGCACCATGCCTTCCTGATGCCATGCTTCCTCACCAGGAGTCTCTTAATCCTCTGGCCCACTTAACAGGAGGGAATTCTTGCATGATAATGGGAGCCTAGCTGACTCCTTGTGGCTGAAGGAGTCATAGACCTGAGGAAAGAACCTTTCTATGTTTAAATCCTAAACTGCTATAATTTTTATTTTCTCAATACCTATCCTTATAGTTATAGACAAGTGTGGCTTTCAGTCCTTATCAGAGAAACTTCTTTTGTCAACAGATGGAAACTATTACAGAGATCCACAACTGGTCGAAATAGAGAGATTAAGTGTCTATGGGGCGCCCAATTCCAACAGATACAAGCAGCTGCTAAACCTAAGATCCAAGGGGAAACAAAAAGAGGGGGGTTATTATAGAAGCCAGCTGCTCAGAATGTCAGAATGCCAACTGATAGATTGAGATTGGGTCCCATAGACATGAAGAAGGAAATGCTTACATACATACATACATATATATATATATTCGGATATTAGATATTTGATGTGTAGTTGGTAAAAATCTTCTTTTCCATTCTAAAGTCTGCCTCAAATGATGTTGAGCTTTATATAGAGAAACTTCTCAGTTTCATGAGGTCCCATTTATTCTTAGCTGCTGCCTGTGCTAATGGTGTTCTATTCAGAAAGCCATTTTCTGTGCTGAGTTCAAAACTATTCTGAATTTTCTCTTCAATGAGATTTAGAGTGTCTGTTCTTCTGATCCATTTACAGTTGAGTTTTGTGCAGGGAGGTAATTATGGCTCTATTTGCTGTCTTATACAAGCAACCAAACATTTAGACCAGTATCATATGTTGAAGATTTTGTGTTTTATCTACTGGTATTTCTGGCTTCTTTATTTAAAAATACTCAATTAATTAATTAATAAAGCAGAAGTTCATAGATATGTGGATTTATGTTTGAGCATTCAGTTCAATTTCATTGCTCAATACATCTGTTTGTAGGCTGACACCATGCTGCTTCTATTAGTATAGCTCTGTAATATAATTTGATATCAGGGATAGTTATAATTTTAGTAGTTCCTTTATTGTTCAAGATTATTTTAGGCTTGTTTTGGTTTTGATATTTTTTAGTTTGTGTTTCCATATGAAGCTGAAAATTGTCTTTTTAATTTATGTGAAAAAATATGTTGAAATTTCGATGAGGATTATATTTAATCTGTAGATTGCTTTTGGTAGTATGGCCATTTTAAATGTATTAATCTTACTTATCCATGAGCATTGGAGATCTTTTCATTTTTTGATAATTTCTTCAATTTCCATATTCAACATCTTAAAGTTTTTAGTATACTAGTCTATTTTCCAATTAGACAGAGAAAGTAAGGGTATGGATTTGGGCAGACAGAGAAGTGGGGAGGATCTGGAAGAAGTTGAGGGATGGTTACTATAAACAAAATATATTGTGTGAAAAAAAATATTTTAAACACCCTCCACCCCAAAGGTTGGTGGTTGAGTATGGAAAACATGACCAATTTATAATGTTTGGAATATGTATGTGGTAAATCTAAGTTACATTTCTATTTACATAAAAAATGCCCCAGAACAACTTATTGGATTTTTAATAAAACTCCCATTGTTGTTATTACATCTATATTCTGTCCTTTTCATGTTCAATTCATTAATTTACTCAGCCCTGCCTTTTAGGGACTTATATATAATCTGCCTCCTTCACAAGTTTTCATTGAAGCCAAAAGAAGACGGATCTGTGCCTACATCAGTCTGACTCCCTTTCTAAGCTTAGGGGAATGACTCTCTTTTCTCACAGCCCCAAGTGGCTAATCTTTAAACTGCATCTTCAAGATGGGAATACTGCAACATGTCCATGCAGTTGTTTACAATGTTGTATAACCCTGTTGGGGAGATGCTTTAACAGTGTCAGGGCACATCAGAATGCATGGGGGACAGGAGGGGGGAGAAGGTAAGTGTCTTGAAACTAATTCAACTATGTAAACAAGAGAAACAGAGGTCAGACATTTTATATGGTTAGTTGTGTTTATAAGAAATTTCTGATCAACTAACCTGAACTCTTTGGGGCACTCAGAGACTGAGCCACCAACCAAAGAGCATACATAGGCATATAGCATACATGTAGCACATATACAGCTTGGTCTTCATGTGGGTCCCCTAACTACTGGAGCAGAGGCTCTCCCTAAAGCTGTTGTCTGTCTGTCTGTGGAATCCATTCTCCCAACTGGGCTTGGCCTCAGTGTGAGAGGATATGCCTAGCTTTACAGAGACTTAATGTGCCAGGTTTAGGGGATATTTAGAGGGAGCCTACATCCTCTCAGAGGAGAAAGGGGAGGGGAAGGGACTGTGTGAGAGGACATGGGGGCAGCGATTATGATGTAAAATGTATTTTAAAAAGAAAGAAAGAAAAAGAAATCTCTGAGCTTCATACTCAATTTTACTAAAGGTATCTATTTTAGGTATTAAAAGATCCCAAACCAGCCAGGTTTGGTGGTTTACACTTGTAATCCCAGAATTTAGGAGAGGAGCAAGGAGGATCACGGCTCCAGGCCAGCTTGAATTACTTAATTAGATTCTATATCCAAAACAAGGTAGCAGTAAAAGAAAGATAAAAGTTTATAAAAGGGGAACAAGAATACCCTTGGCAGGGAAGAGAGAGGCAAAGATTAAAACAGAGACTGAAGGAACATCCATTCAGAGCCTGCCCCACATGTGGCCCATATATATACAGCCACCCAATTAGACAAGATGGATGAAGCAAAGAAGTGCAGAAGTGTAGATCGCTCCTGAGAGACACAGCCAGAATACAGCAAATACAGAGGCGAATGTCAGCAGCAAACCACTGAACTGAGAATAGGACCCCCGTTGAAGGAATCAGAGAAAGAACTGGAAGAGCTTGAAGGGGCTCGAGACCCTATATGTACAACAATGCCAAGCCACCAGAGCTTCCAGGGACTAAGCCACTACCTAAAGACTATACATGGACTGACCCTGGACTCTGACCTCATAGGTAGCAATGAATATCCTAGTAAGAGCACCAGTGGAAGGGGAAGCCCTGGGTCCTGCTAAGAATGAACCCCCAGTGAACTAGACTGTCGGGGGAGGGCAGCAATGGGGGGAGGGAGGGGAGGGGAACAACCAAAAGGAAGGGGGGGAGGAAGGATGTTTGCCCGGAAACCGGAAAAGGGAATAACACTAGAAATGTATATAAGAAATATTCAAGTTAATAAAAATAAATAAATAAATAAAAAAAATTAAAAAAAAAAAGTTTATATTCCTGCACAAAGCATCATGACCTAGAAACAAGCTTTTGAGGAAAAGGTTTATTCAGCTTTCACATTGCTGTTCATCACTAAAGAACGTCAGAATAGGAACTGACACAGGGCAGGAACTGGAAGATAGATGCTGATGCAAAAGCCTTGGAGGGGAGCTGTTTACTGGCTTGCTTCTCCTGGCTTGCTCAGCTTGCTTTCTTATAGAACCCAGGACTACAAGCTCCGGGATAGCACCACCCACAATGTGCTGCCTTCCCCCCCCCCCTTATTACTATTTTAGAAAATTCCTTACAGCTGGATCTCCTGGAGGCATTTCCTCAAGGGGGCCTCCTTTCTCTGTGATAACTCCAGCTCATGTCAAGTTGACACACAAAACCAACCAATACAATGTCACAATACAAAAATTCTCAATCTCCAAACTTTATACTATTTATCCTTAAAACAGTAATGTAATCAACATATATTCTAAAATGGTATCCAAAGGAGAAATCCTAAATCCACACTATTCCAATCATATGACCAACTTTGAATAACTAAGAATTAGCTTCACAGGGTGGGTATTAGTTTGCAATTCCTACAACAAATACCCATGAAACCTTGCCATCAGGAAAAAAATGCAATAAGCAAATTGAAAGAATGAAACCTCTTCACTGAAAAATTGCAGTCAGTAAGTGCAGAAGAAACAAGGTAAAAATCCCAGCAGAACCCCATGATAAGGATGTTACCAAGAAGGTTCGCTAATCGGTAAAAAAACAAAACAACAATAACAACAACAAAACCTGTTGAGTTACTTACATATGAGAAGAATAGTTAAGGTATTAGTGTTTCATTCCCTTAGACCTCAATAAATAGTAAAGAGAAAGCTGGTATACATTGTCATTGCTAAATAACCATTTTCTATTAGAACACTTTTATTGGCATCACATTATATGTTAAAATATTGTGTTTAGTTCTGTTTTTCTAATTAATAAGGTGTTCAACACATTTAAGTAAAAGTCTAACATTTACCTTAAAATTAGAAAGAAACTAAATAAATGTGAATTTTTATATACTATTAAAACATAAAATTATAATTATCAAAACAATATTCTAAATTTATAATTTTTAAAACATCTTAAAAACACATGAAAATTAAAGTATCCAGAATCATCTAAATAGGCATACAGAGACAAAACAAATATTTGGTTAATTACATATAGGGAAAAGAGAATTTTAGGAAATACTCTATTTACAACTAACACATAATCAATTCTGGGCATGTTAAAAGTAAAAATCAAAACAAAAAAATGGAAGAAAACATCACTATGACTTCCATGTATATAAAAAATAAAAAACAAAATTAACTCTCATTACATAAAAATAATACAATGCATCAAATATCAAGTATGCAACTGGGAAGAACATTTGCAACAGATGTAATCGCAAAAAGGAATCCAAAGTTACAGAACAAATTTACTATCTATATGATTACATTCTAAATGTACAAGTGGTTATGGGTAATAAGGCAATAAATCAGACAATTTGGAAAGGATCAATATGCAAATTCAGAATGATACTAGGCTCTGCCAAGTCCCATGGGGGAAAGAGCTGGACTCTCAGAAATGCAGACCATCCTGAGAGCTCAGGGGAGACCACCACTTCTGTTCACATTCCTGGCCCAAGAGGAACCTGCCTAGTGCCCTTTGGATACAGGAACATAGGAGTAGTCAGGGGCAGGACCCTTCCATTCTCGGCCTGAGTCCAGAGCTGAAAGTCCAGCTAACACCACAAACAACCGGATGGCAAGAGGCAAGCACAGGAACCTAAGCAACAGAAACCAAGACTACTTGACATCATCAGAGCCCAGTTCTCCCACCAAAGCAAGATAGTGAATATCCAAACACACTGGAAAGGCAAGATTTGGATTTAAAATCACATCTCATGATGGTGATAGAGGACTTTAGGAAGGACATAAATAACTCCCTTAAAAAATACAGGACAACACAAGGAAACAAGTAGAAGCCATTAAAGAGGAAACAAAAAAGCCTTTCAAGAATTACAGGAGAGAATCTCAGGGGCATAAGATACCATAGAAAACATGGACACAAGCATCTAAGATAATATAAAACGCAAAAGCTCCTAACCCAAACCATCCAGGAAATCCAGGACACAAATGATAAGACCAACCTAAGGATAATAGAAGAGAGCAAAGACTCCCTACTTAAAGGGCCAGTAAATATCTTCAAAAGATTAAGAAAACTTCCCTAACCTAAAGCATACAAGAAGCCTATAGAACTCCAAATAGATTGTAGGAGGAAAGAAATTCCTCCTATCATATAATAGTCAAAACACCAAATGCATAAAACACAGAAAGAATGTTGAAAGCGGTAAGGGAAAAAGGTCAAGTAACATATAGAGGCAGACTTACCAGAATTGAACCAGATTACTCATCAGAGACTATGAGAGCCAGAAGATCCTGAACATATGTCATACTGACCCTAAAGAAAACAAACGCAGGCTACTATATCCAGCAAAAACTCTCAATAACCGCAGATAGAGAAGCCAAGATATTCCATGAGAAACCCAAATTTATACAATATCTTTCTACAAATCCAGCCCTACAAAAGATAATAGATGGAAAATTCCAACACAAGGAGGGAAGCTACACCCTAGAAAAAGCAAGAAAGCAATCTCCTTGCAACAAAACCAATGAAGAGAGTCAGACAAATATAATTCCACCTCTAACAACAAAAATAATAGGAAACAACAATCACTATTCCTTAATATCTCTTACCATCAATGGACTCAATTCCCCAATAAAAAGACATGGACTAACCAACTGGATATGGAAGGAGGACCCAGCATTTTGGTGCATAGAGGAAACACACCTCAGTGACAAAAGGAGACACTGCCTCAGAGAAAAAGGCTAGAAAAAAATATATTCCAAGCAAATGGACGGAAGATAAAAGCTGCAGTTGTTATTCTAATATTGAATAAAATCAACTTTAAACCAAAAGTTATAGTTGGTTACAAACAGGCCTCAACAGATACAAGAAATGTACAACAAAAATGACAGAAAACCCACATATAAATGGAAGTAGAACAATGCTCTACTCAATGATTACTTGGTCAAGGAAGAAATGAAGATAGAAATTAAAGCCTTTTTAGAATTTAATGAAAATGAAGGGAAAACATACTCAAATTTATGGGACACAATGAAAGCAGTGCTAAGAGGAAAACTCATAGCTCTGAGTGCCTCCAAAAAGAAACTTGAGAGAGCATACATTAGCAGCTTGACAGCACACCTAAAACGTCTAGAATGAAAAGAAGCAAATACACCCAAGAGGAGTAGAAGGCAGGAAATAATCAAAGTCAGGGCTGAAATCAACCAAGTAGAAACAAAAAGAACTATACAGAGAATCAACAGAACCAGGAACTGGTTCTTTGAAAAAATCAACAAGATAGATAAACCCTTGTCCAGACTAACCAGAGGGCACAGAGCATGTACCCAAATTAACAAAATCAGCAAGGAGAAGGCAGACATAACTACAGAATCTGAGAAAATTCAAAAAGTCATCAGATCCTACTACAAAAGCCTATATTCAACAAAATTGGAAAATCTGGAGGAAATGGACAATTTTCTAGACAGATACCAGTTACCAAAGTTAAATCAGGATTAGATAAACCATCTGAACAGTCCCGTAACTCCTAAATAAATAGAAGCAGTTATTAAAGTCTCCCAACAAAAAAAAAAAAAAAAAACACCAGATGGGTTTAGTGCAGAATTTTATCAGACCTTCATAGAAGACCACATACTAACAGAATCCAAGAACACATCAAAATGATTATTCACCATGATCACATGGGCTCCTTCCCAGGGATGCAAGGATGGATTTCAATATACAGAAATCTATCAATGAAATACACTATATAAACAAACTCAAGGATAAAAACCACATGATCATCTCATTAGATGCTGAGAAAGCATTTTACAAAAATCAACACCCCTTCATGTTAAAAGTCTTGGAAAGGTCAGGAATTCAAGGCCCAAAACTAAACACAGTAAAAGCAATATACAGCAAACCAGAAGCCTACAACAAACTAAATGGAGAGAAATTTGAAGCAATCCCACTAAAATCAGGGACTAAAAAAGGCTGCCCACTCTCTCCCTACTTATTTAATAGAGTACTCTAAGTCCTACCCAGATCAATCAGAAAGCAAGGAGATGGAAATTGGAAAGGAAGAGGTCAAAATATCAATATTTGCAGATGATATGATAGTATAGTTAAGTGACCCCAAAATTCTATAAGCCTGATAAGCAACATCAGCTGGATATACATTAACTCAAACAAATCAGTAGCCATCCTTTATTCAAAGAATAAGCAGACTGAGAAAGAAATTAGGTAAATGAAACCCTGCACAATACTCACAAATAACATAAAATGCCTTGATATGACTCTAACCAAGCAAGGGGAAAACCTCTATGACAAGAATTTCAAGCCTCTGAAGAAACTGAAGATGATCTCAGAAGACAGAAAGATATCCGATGCTCATGGATTGGCAGGATTAATATGATAAAAATGTCCATTTCGCCAAAAGCAATAAATAGATTCATTGCAATCCCCATCAGTACTACAGAGTAATAATTATAATAACGGTATGGTATTGGTACAGAGACATGGTACAGATAAATGGAATAGAATTGAAGACCCAGAAATGATCCCACACACCTATTGTCACTTGCTATTTGACAAAGGACCTAAAACTATCCAGTGGGAAAAGGATAGCATTTTCAGTTAATGGTGCTGGTTCAACTGGAGGTCACCATGTAGAACAATGCAAATTGAACCATTCTTATCACTCTGTACAAAGCTTAAGTGCAAGTGAATCAAAGGCCTCCACAGAAAACAAGATATACTCAAACTAATAAAAGAAAAAGTGAGGAAGAGCCTAGAACACATGGGAACTGGGGAAATTTTCCTAAAGAAAACACCAATGGCTTATGCTCTAAGATCAAGAATCAACAAATGGGACCTCATAACACTGCAAAGCTTCTATAATTCAAAGGATACTTGCATTAGGACAAAATGGAACCAACAGATTTGGAAAAGATTTTTAACAATCCTACATCTGATAGAGGATTAATATCTAATATATACAAAGAACTCAAGATTTAGACTCAAGAGAGCCAAATAACCCTATTAAATTGCGGTACAGAGCTAAACAAAGAATTCTTAGCTGAGGAATATCAAATGGTTGAAAATCACCTAAAGAAATGTTCAGCATCCTTAGTCATCAGGGAAATGCAAATAAAAGCAACCCTGAGATTCTACCTCACACCAGTCAGAAGGGCTAAGATAAAAAACTCAGGTGACAACAGATGCTGGTGAGGATGTGGAGAAAGGAACACTCCTCCATTGTTGGTGGAATTGCAGTTCCTCAGAAAATTGGACATTGTACTACCTGAGTACCCAGCAATACCACTCCTGGGCATATACCCAAATGATGCTCCAACATACAACAAAGACTATGTTCATAGCAGCCTTATTTATATTATTTATATTATTTACATTATTTATATTATTATTATTTATATATATATATATATATGAATATAAAAGCTGGAAAGAACCCAGATGCTCTTCAACAGATGAATGGATACAGAAAATATGGTACATCTACACAATGGAGTACTACTCAGCTATCAAAAACAATGACTTCATGAAATTCATAGACAAATGGATTGAACTAGATAATATCATCCTGAGTGAGTCAACCCAATCACAAAACAAACCCAAAAAACAAAAACAAAAAACCCACAAATGGTATGCACTCACTGATAAGTGGATATTAACCCCAAAGCAGGGATTACTCAAGATACAATCCACAGAGCACATGAAGCTCAAGAAGGACGACCCAAATGCAGGTGCTTCAGTCCTTCTTAAAAGGGGGAAACAAATATTCATAGGAGGGGATATGGATACAAAGTTTGGAGGAGAAACTGAAGGAATGGCCTGTCCCATCTGGGGATCCAACCCATATACATACAGCCACAAAAACTAGACAATATTGATGAAGCCAAGAAGTGCATGCTGACAGGAGCCTGATATAGCTGTCTCTTGAAAGGCTCAGTCAGAGCATGACAAATACAGTGGCGAATGCTAGTAGCAAAGAATTGAACTGAGAACAGGGTCTCTCTTGGAGGAATTAGAAAAAGGATTAAAGGAGCTTAAGGGGCTTGCAACCCCATAAGAACAACAATACCAACCAACCAGAGCTCCCAGGGACTAAACCACTACCCACAGAGTACACATGGACAATCCCATTGCTCCAGCTGCATATGTAGCAGAGGATGGACTTGTTTTTACCAATGGGAGGAGAAGCCCTTGGTCCTGCCAAGGCTGGAACACCTCCCCCCGAAGTGTAGGGGAATATCAGTGAGGGGAGGCAGGAAAGTGGGGTTGTTGGGGAGGGGGAACACCCATTTAGAAGAAGGGGAGGAGGATGGGATAGGGAGCTTATAAATTGGAACCTGGAAAGGGAATAACATTCGAAATGTAAATAAAAATATTCAATAAAAAATTAAAATGCAAATTAAAAAAGAGGATAAAGATATTTTACATGTATAAAAAAATGATTTAATTTGAAAAAAAGGTACTGCATAGGGAAATGATACTGGCCAATGAAAGAGAAGTATGAGGATTATGTTACACCAGGTAATCAGAAAGGCTGTCATACCATATTTTGAGACAAACCCTACCGGAAATGTAGGCCGATGTCAACATGAAAGCTTCCAAGAGGGGAAAATGGGTCAGGGCTTGAAGTGGAAGTTGTCTATCATGCACAGTGCTCCTAGGAGTCTAATGCTAGAGTTTAGTATCAACACAGACAGAGGGTAAGAAGGGTAGAAGTTATGGCAGGTGCCTTGTTCAGGGGTAAGGTTTCATAGGACATTAAAGAGAAACACAGCTGAGGAATTGATTCATTTCTTTGGATTTTGTTTTGGTGATGTTTATTTGCCTGTCTGTTCGTTTGCTTGTTTGTTTCTTTACTGGAGGGCACAGTAAGAAGCCTTCAAAAACATTTAAATGGCAAAATTATTTCACTTGTTTAATATATATTTGTTGACTGACTTTGTGCTGATCATTCCCTGAGTTCACAAGGCACAGTTATGTGTGAATTGTGACAGTTGGGGTGTTGTATTCTTGTAAGGAAAGGCAATTACTCAACAGACACATGACAAGAATATTTGTATGGTTGAACAGAAGGATTTACTACAGAAAAAAGTAAAGTAGTCTGGGACAGGATCATTCAGAAACAGTTTCAGAGAAGAGATGGCATGGTCTCTAGGTGTACAAAGGACATGTGCCTCTAAAGAGGTTCCTTTTAGTCTGAGAAGCAAGGGTAGAGATGACGTGTCAGGAAGCTACTGAAATGTCCAGGCGAGAGTAGTTATCAAAATTAGGATATAGCAGAATGAATAGGAAGTTTTTATATTTTCTTCACATAAAGCCTATAAAATGTTTGGCCTGCTGGGTCTCAAGTATCTAGGTCTCCAGACAGGAGTAAAACCAGGACAGTATCCACGAGAGACATATGAGTCACCAATACAAATGAAGAGATCATCACCAATGGCCCATCTTATCTCTTGGAACATTTTGAATGTCATCAGGGCTTCCCATGTCATTTTTTAATCACTAGACTATTTTTATCAGATTAGATAAAATGGCGGAAAACAAAAGGGTTGTCAATAAGACAGCTATCTTTAAGTTTATTGTTGACCATTTTGAATGAGGTTGGAAGTTGGATGGCTTCATCATGGCTGTCAGTCCCAGAGAGGACTCCTTGCCCTCAAATGACTTTTTCAGTCTATTCCCAATGAACCACAAGCCAGTTCTGCAATCGGAAATTTAGAAAGGATTTGGCCTGTTTGTTCTGGAGTTCTGTGTTTTCCTTTTTAAAAGTTCATATAAAATAATCACACCATCTTTGACCCTACTGGGTGATGAATATGAGTCTGTATGGTACATGAGAAAAGATTAAAGGAGAGAATGATTAGGAGAGAAGAAGGGAGTGAAGGAAGCAAGGAAAGGAGAAAGGAATAGACAATAAGGAGAAGGCATGGTCATGATAAAACAGAGACAATGGCAGATGGCAATTTCTGACTCCCAGAGGTCAGAGGAGGACTCACCTGGGTCTCCTCACTGCATTGTTTCCACTAGTAGTTCAGACAGAAAAATGCTTGCCATACTCTCAATTGGAAGTTGACATCTCACGGATTGAAATGAGAAGTTCCTTGCTGGTTATGCAATTATAGCTTTTTCATACACCCAGAAGGAATTTCCAGAAATTCTTGGGGTCTCTGTGGGGTTTGTGTTCTCAGTCTCACTTAAAACAAGCCCTTGAAAACTCTGCCAGAAGAGCAAGTGGTATGAGAATGGATGTCCATTATAAATGTTTGTGTTAGGAAGCACATCAGCTCCACTGTGCATGGGAATAGTTGAATGTCTTCTATAAAATGATTTCAAATGCTTAAAGCATATAATGGCCTTAAAGGGTTCAGACATTAAAGGATGATTTGAGGACTTGAAGGCATACAGTTGCTGGCCACTTGTTGGAGTAAGGTCTCAACCACCCTGAAGGGAATTTCTTTGTTTTAACATAATTCTAAGTTGGTGAAGATTCCTAACAAACTTTGTGAAGTGACTATCTGACCCTAAACTCCCTTTCCCATACTCTTGCTTTGCTCTGTGGCTAAGGTGCACAATATTTTGTTGTCTGTTTGCTTTTACTTTGCTTTGTATTTAATATACAACTGTAAGTCTCTTTACAACAATTCTAATTCTTAGAGCTTAAATTCCTTAAAATAACTCTTACTTTGATCTTTTTTTCTTTTGAGGATCTTTTATATCTTTTTGCCTTAGCCTCAGAGGACTCAGATTCCCACCTGCTGACATCTGTCACTTCTACTGAGCTATTCAGGCATCCTGTCACAGAGGTCCTCTGATAATGATGTTCCTGTTTTGTATGGAGATCCTAACTACCTCTCTTCTATTTTGAGTACAGTTCAATGAAATTATAAAAGTCAACATGTGTTCAAGAGAACTCGAAATAATATAACAAAAGAGACTTGTGCATGCCTCCCTTGTGGGCAGGCAAGAGGGAATATGATAGACAGCTGTTTCTACACTCTCAGAACATCCTAATTGGAAGTTCACATCCCTTTTCCCTAAATAACATTCAGGACGGAGCAGAGCATGCTTTCCCTCTGCCTGGGCATCAAGAACAGATGATATATGTCTTGCTTTGCACGTTTTCTTTCTTGTTTCCGTTTCCTGTGTCCTACTCTTTCTTCTTCCGTTTTAGTCTTTATTTCCTGACTTCCTTAAACCTTGATATATTGATAATCTTAATAGCTTATACATCAGTCTTCACTATGTGATTAAATTCTCCAAGAGGTTACCATGGTATTTTTTATTAATCCTGAAATTATGGCATAATGCCAGGTACACATATTTGAATTAATAATTAATGGAATCTAATAAGTTAAAAAGAAATAGAGCTAACAAAAAAAGAAAGGAAGACTCACCTGAAAATCTTTAAAATTGTTTAGCAGTGTAATTGCTTAAAAACTTCAGTCTGGGTCCTATTGGTCTTATTGACAATTGTTAAAACAGTAGAAGAAAATTATCAACTTAGTCCTTGCACATAATTTTTGCACTTTGCTATATTTTTCATGATTCCCCCCTTTGGACTCTTATTATATTCATTTGTATAAACTCAAGTGTTTATATAATATATGGCACATATTAATATATACACAGGTCATATATATAGTCAAAAGTTATTTCTCTGTCTCCACATTTTTACTGTGGCACTGACCCTGTGTGTCATGCTCACAAGTAAATAAAAATTAAAAATAAAGTTAAAAGAAACATGATCAGCTATTTTGAAAGCCAAGAATCTTGCTATCTTTAAAATATGTTCATTTCTCCAACAAATGTGAATTATTTTCTAAGAGACAACGTGCTTTAAAACTTCAATTCTGGGTCAGGGTGATAGATCAGTAGGTAAAGCAGCTTTCTACCAAAGTTAATGGCTTGAGTTTGATCCCCAGAATCTATATGGTGAAAGAGAGAATAGACTTCCCCAAATTGTCCTGTAACCTCTGTATCTGCTTTGTGCACGTGCACACACGCACGCATGCATGCACACACCCATATGCACGCATGCATGCACACACCCATATGCATGCATGCACACACACGAACATGCACACACACGGACACACTCACACACCCATGCGCACACACACACAAGAACACATGCATACACGCATGCCCCCATGCATACACACTCATTTGCATGAGCACACATAGTAAAAAATAAATAAGTGTAAATTATACACTTAACTTTTGCTATTAACCAAAAGATTTCTGTCATATGTTTATCTACTAACAACATATTTAAATTATTAGTCTCTGATGGCTCAGTAACCATGGTAAAGTTAGCAAGGCATTTTTAACCAACAGAATCATCAAGAGCCCAGTATGGTGTCTGCACTACAGCAGCTACCCTGGAGCAGCGTTCCAATGTCTGCACTTCTGTGTTCTATGAAAACAAGGAAAGGAATAGCTCAGAAACCTGGCAAACCATTTGCTCAACTGCTAATGTGGTTGTCTTTAAGACAGTGGCTATGTGATTGACAGTGACCTTCTGTTTCTCCTCTGCCACTGAAAGCTAAGGATGACATGCTGGGTCACCAAAACAATGAGCTAATCACCTTATCAAGACCTGCAGACCAAGCCAAGACTAACCCAGAAGATGGCATTACAATGATAGAATTGCTTCATTGTATGGCACATCTTTAACAGATAAAATGGATTGCTGTGTCTTTGGGGACTTTACTTGGCTAAAGATTAAGGACCCATAGAAGAATTGTTTGAAAAGTAAAAGTCTGAGTGAATGAACCAAGCCTTCTGTGCCCACATTTTCTTATTCCTCTTTCTTCCTCCATCTCTCTGTCATTACATCCACACTATGTGGATCTCTATGAGGATAGAGTCCTCCCCACAAAGCTATTCCTCGGGCTCGAAGGCTACAATGCAACACCTTCACCAAAGTCCTGGCAGCACAAAACTACCCTCTGTGGACCCCCACTTCAACTCTGCTTTGAACCAAAAACAGCAGCGTAGGATTTCCTCAAAAATGTAGTAGCTGCCAGATGCTGTTAAAATTTCCAGATCTTGGGGGAGAGGAAGAGGTGGGGGAAGGGGAGGGGGTGGAGGAAAGGCATCTTAACTCCAGAGAGTGCATTCAGCTGACAGGAGCTAGTTTCCTGTGACCATCTTCACGTTCTGAAACATCTGGACGGTGTCTGCAGCTTTGTGGTGCTAAGTGCCCCCTTACTCATCATAAAAGGGAACTTACCACATTATAAACTGAAGACAGAGCTCTCCTTTGTGGCCAGACCTAAAAGAAACAGATTAAAGGAAGTGACTTTTATCTCCTCAGGTGTGGGCCTGCCCTCCGGGGGCACCACATACAAGTGAATTCGGAACTGCCAGTGGACAGAAAGTTGCCCTTACCCAAGAAAAACAGCTGTGATGAGACTCCAACATGAGAAAGGATGGACCCAAGGCCTTGAAAGAGGAAGAAAAGCCCTTTCTGATACTTCCGGTACTGTGTTCACATTCCTTTATGGAGAGCGATGACTTCTGAACACAACAGCTTTTTTAACCCAGAAAACAGGCTGATAGTTGCCCAACTCTTGTTTAGGAAGTGCCTGACTTTCACGCATGACTTACCATCCATGGGCTTAGGAAGTGGAGCGGGTTGTTCAAACATATTACATGCTATAAAGAAACTGAATTCAGTTTGGTGGCATTTTACTTTATCCTTCCTTCTAACCATTTGTGCTCTACATATATCTTCAAGGAGGGAAGCCCCTTTCTAAAATTTCAAAATAAGTTCAAAATACAAAACAAGTTCAAATACACCAAAGACCACTTGAATGCACAGCATGCTTTCAGTTTTCCTAATGCTCAAAGAAAAAAATAAATGTGACTTTTCCCCTTTTCTTTTCTAATCTGAAATTTAGGACATTCTCTTCTATTTTGTAACGTTTTTTAAAAACATATGCTGTAATAAAAAATTACTTTGCAAATACCTATAATATAAACTTTGTTCTGAAAGGTATTCTGAAAATAGGAGGTTAAATAAAAGAATTAATCATCTACTTTGCCAATAAAATTGTAGACCATTACCCCTTGAGGGGAAAAATAATTCTAGCTTAAATCATTAATAAATTAAGAAATAAAGAGTGTCTTTCTCTCCCAGTGACTAAGGCCAGGGACACCAGCAGCTGCAGAGTAAAGTCTGTTGGCAACTGGAATATACATGGGTGTTTGAAAGTCCAGAAGAATCTGCTAAGCAGAAAGTAGAAACTGGACATCGAAATAGTGAGATTATCTGATGACCATGTGGCTAAACTTAGCTGTGCAGCTAGAGGAGATCACAGACTTGTGTCACTCCTGCCACTACAGAGTATAAGGTACACAGCCGCATCATAAATACTCTTGATGAAATTGTTTACTTGAATATAACTGAGTCTGCTGATATATCTAACACTTACCTTGTAGGAATGGGAAATATGAGGGACACTGAAATGTGTTAAACTCCCACAAAAGTGGAAGCTATAAAATCAAACCACAGTAATGAAGTAATTAGATTGTTTTCAATATCTTGTTTCTAAGGTTTGAAGAACTTACCAAGATTGGTAAAAACTAAAGAAATGAAATTTATCAAAAGCACATGCAGAACATTTTATTCTGTTGGGAGACAGTGTCACCTAAACCAGACACCAGTAGACATGCCAATGGGGAAATCCCACAAGGTCTCACTTCAACATGAAGAGCTAGAGACACTGATTGGTTACTGAGAGTCGGGGAAATCAGTCTTCTCCAGGCAGACTCCTGATCAGTGGCACCATCCCAGGAGGTCAGCCTTAGACACATGCACATATGAGCAATACTATATGGATTTAACAAGCTATGATTATATATACATACTCATATGCATAAATATGTATACACGTGTATATATCAATAGTAATAATACCTAAAAAAAAAAAGGTCATTAACTTTAGAGGGAGTGGAAGGGGGCATGAGAGGCATTGTAAGGGAAGAAGCAGGAGTGCGATGTTATAAATACAGTACTCGTGTATGAAAGTCAAAAAGAATAAAAATGTTTAAATTAAAAAGAATTCTAAAAGCATCTAGAGTACATCTGAGAGAGCTGAATGTGGATTTACTGTCAGATGTTATGGAATCATGGATCGCACTTTTCAGCATTGTGGTTCCATGGAAGAACATCCTTAATTTTAGAGGTGCTAAACTATTCAGGACTGAGATTTTCTTTAAGCAACTTCAAATAGTTCAATATTGAACAGGAGATTTAAGACTTTCTCAACCTCTTTTTGTGTGTTTGTTTTACACATAAATTGAACTCTTCATTATAGGGACTTAAAACATTGGCTCTTATGTTCGATCCCAGAATCTCAAACTGACTCTTGCTGTCTAATGTGACAACCAAAAATGTCTTCAGACATCGCTAAATATCCCCCAGAAATTATTCCAATAGAGAACTACTGTGCTAGATAAAGCAAAACAATGTATATTTAAATAATATTAAAAATTGATGGACATAGGTGCCTTTGCTGTTGATAGGCATACTGGTTATCAATTGTGCTATTCCTTCAACTCACCAGAAATAAGAGAAATTTTCTGATGAAGATAAGTTGAGAAGAAATTCTTTGTTTTCATTTGCTAAGATTGTTAAATGGGTTTGGATAACAACTGGGCATTTGTATTTTCTTATTCCTTTCTCTCGATGGTCAGCAAGGATTGGAGACTAGTAGATGGAAGGGATTTTGAAATATCATTAGCTCTCTAGTATGATTTACAAGAGGGAAGTTAAATACAATGTTATTTAATTCATATTTCATGTGCATTAAACAAAAGAATGCCTCTTACCAACTTAAACTATGAACAATGTAGGACTGAGAGCAACAGGGATGTGATCTCACCATGTCCCTTCAGGATTACCTGATTCTACGTAGGCCTGCAGAATCAGAACCAGAATTTAGCAAAATCAAATTAGATAACTGTCACAGAACATGTACCATGGTCGTCAAACTACTTGTTTCTTTAGGGGGATTTATTCTATCACTGAAAGTTAAAAGCAAAGCCAGCTATGAAGTGAAACAGTGAAGCGATGAGTCAACGGAGGCATGCTAAATTCTCATTTAATCTAATTATTGCTTAGTATTATATAACACAGAATCTCAAATTCGTTACCCTATTGTCCCACCCTTCCTCTACTCTCCCAATGATTCCCACTTTTATCCTATTTTCCTTTCTTTCTTCTTTCCAAAACTTAATTTATTAGTTTCCTCTAGAAAGGTAACTCTTTCTTTAGTTTATTAATTTTCCACTGATTACCAAAGATACTCTTAACATTTTATTTCTTAGAAAATTATCAAAAGTGCTATTTCTTTATTCCTATAAATAATCTTTAATTGAAACCAGTGAATTCTCAACTTCTGTGAATTTTTTTTTCAAAACCTAAAAGACTTAAGATTTGGCTTGCTATAGGAAACCAAGGAGCAGAAGAATGGAGAGCATTTGCTTTTGTACCACTTAATGCAAAGGAGCATTCAAAGACATGTTTTCTTACAGTTAGGTGACTTTCAGGTTTCCCTGTTAGGAAAGGCCTTCTCTGGGAATCAATCTCTATCTGCCCTAGAAGCTGAGGCAGAAACAAAGGCCAGGAAGAAGCCTGGTCTGAAGCTCTCCACTTTACACACACACACACACACACACACACACACACACACACACACACACACACACACACACACACACACACACACACACACACACACACACACACACACACGTTTTAAGATATACTTTCTATTCCTGCCTCCCTTGCTCTGTTAAGTGTTTCAGGAGATGAAATATTCATTGCATCCCTTTGACTACTTAGAGCACAACAGGCTTCTCGTTAGGAAATATTTTTGGTAACTCTAACAATTTTTTTCCGTGTACAATTCCATCTAATTATCCTGTACTACAACCAGTTAGAGACCCAAACCAGCCCTTCTTCTCTGTCGCTACACCCTCCAAATATAGCTTTTGGAGTTAGAGTCAGCTCTCATAACCACTCTTAGTCATAGCCCAGGTGCCTAAGAAGAGCAGAAAGCACCTGTCAAAAGAGTCAACAATAGAAACCCTGAGTAGGTGAAATCCTTCTCTTTCTCCCTCCTACTTCTCATTTGAAAGTTGAGGGGGAGAAGAATTTTCTGTGATTTTTCAAGTAGAAAGGCGTTTACCTTTTCCATTGCTCCACAGTGATCTGCTCTTCTTTTTCAGGATTTCGAGAATATTCAAGTCAAAGTAGCATCATTCGCCCATAGACCCCACACTGTTCCTTCTTACTTTCCAAGGAATTGTATCTCTGGGATCGGTTAATCACTGTCAGGAGCATTCAAAATCCACATCATGAGCTAAGCGTGGCTGTTTGCAGTGAAGAGTCGGTTAATGCCCACTGTTTGCAGAGGGTTATTATTGCTCCCGCCCTCACCCAAACTACCTCACTGTCATGTTTGGTTTATTTAAGAAAAGGAAGGCCTTCTAGTTTTAAGGGGTTAATTATCTTTTAGCATAGAAAGAAATGCAAATGATTCAAAGAAAAAAATAACAGAAGTAAACATTTAAATCTTCTGGTTGGAAAAGGCTGTGTAGTTAATTAAAAAAAGAGGAAGCCACCACTGGTTTGCATGAGAATTTGTGGGAAGGCTGCCCATTGTTAAATTAGGATCATCCATTCATTGCTGAATTTGATTTCAGCACACTCCTTGCTTTAGTTCTTCAGTGGGAACAATGCCAGTTTCGAGATTTACAGCGTTCCCCATCTGCTCTTGCCAACACATGGATCTTGGGAAGGTGTTCCATGGTGTTTAAGATGTTTTCAATAAGAAAAACCTGTCTGTGGGGTAAGTTCACTTTTCGTCCTTGCCTTTTAACTTTCATTTGGCTATGAACTTGGCTTCTTTGTTCTTTCATGACTAATATTACCATCTGTGACATTACATATCAACATAGCAATGTAACTAACATATTAAGCACAGGGAAACTCAGAATGCTTGAGTTCATCCAAGCATTTGTTGCTTAAAGTCCCAGGCCTGCTCTCTAGCCACTGAAAGGGCTTCCCAAGTTCCTGGCTACCTAATAGAACATAATTATTCAAAACACTTTTGTCTCATTAGAATGGAAACCACAAAACCTTTGGCATAGCAATCCTTTTGGTAAGATGTCATTATGTCTCCTAACAATAGCTTTTCCAGCATCAGCTTCAAAGGAAAGAAGGGCCCTTGGCATTATCCCTGCTCCCTGTAAGAAGCTGCTACTAACAGAATCATCTTGCTTCCTTTTAACAAATGAGCTCAGAAAAGTTTCTGTGTGGATTCCGGATCTATGCACACAGAGGGTCACACAGCTGGTCCAAGCGGAAGAGAGAGGGGAACAGTACAGCAGAGCACGCCGGGAAGAAAGAGGCAGAAGTAAAGGTACAATTGGAGTAACTGTTATAATGGATTTGTCACATACTTGGGCTCCTGTATAATTCTAATTACAAACATGTGCACGCACGTGGATATAAATGACAACAAAAGGTAAAGTATCTGATTAGAGTTGTATCTTACCTTGTACCTGTTTTTCATACTTACATGGTTACATCTTATAAAGAAAGCCACTTTCAGTTTTTACACTGTGTACCTTTCCATGAGTTTAAAATGTATCCTGAGTTCAGTTGGATTTTGTTAAGACAGAATCCTCAGTCTAAGAAGCCCTTAGTATGTCACGTGGACATCAGTATACAAGCACAGGCCCTGCTTTGTAACTGGGTTCACTGATACCGAGTCCACAATTAATCCAGCTTAAATTTCGCTTTACAGTTTTTATTGTAAAGAAGACCATAAATTGAAAAGGTGGTTTTCCCTTGGGATAGCCTCCAGGCAGAGAATCAAAGATGACATTGATTATAGAAAGAGGTGTATAACATGCTGTTTGAGTCAGCTCAGGTTGCTATAATAAAATACCCATGGACTGTGTAGCTTAAACAGTGGGAAAGACATGGGAATCTAAGATTAAGATGTTAGCTGGCCCAGTTTCCAGGTGAGGATTGCATGCTGTGTCCTCACAAGGTGGGGAAGGAGAAAGGCCAATTCTCTGGTTGCTTGGCCACAATATATGAGTGATAAGCAGCCCCATCACTGGAAGAGTACTTTATAACTTCATCTAAATGTGGTTTCCTCTCAGAGACCTCAACTTCACATATCAACCTGTTTGCTATTATAACAAATATAGGGAACTTAGAAACTCCAGATTTATGATAGAAGATGCACAAGGTGTCAGTCTAGACAATGACAGTGACAACAACTGATAGGATTTGATTCACCCTGAGTAGGATGGATTTTTTTTTCTTTACATCCTTTCACTGTCCCACAACATTGTTCTCTCTGTTTCTTATTTTATGTATTTTTATTGGATATTTCATTTATTTACATTTCAAATGGTATCCCCTTTCCTGGTTTGCTCTCTACAAATCCCCTATCCCCTGCCCCTCCCCCTGCTTCTATGCCGGTTCTCCTCCACTCACCCACTGACTCCTACCTCACAAGGTCCTCCCCTCCCATTGATACTAGATAAGGCCATCCTCTTCTTCACATGCAGCTGGAGCCATGATCCCTCCAAATATATTTGTTGGGTGATAGTTTAGTCCCTGGGAGCTCTGGGGTGGTCTGGTTGGTTGATGTTGTTCTTCCCTTTGGGTCACAAACCCTTTCCTCTCCTACAGTCTTTCCTCTAACTCCTCAATTGGGGTCTGAGTGCTCAGAGCTAATGGTTGGCTGCAAGCATTCACATCTGTATTGGTCAGGTTCTGGCAGAGCCTCTCAGGCAACAGCTATATCAGGCTCCTTTCAGCTTCTTGGCATCAGCAACAGTGTCTGGGTTTGGGGGCTGCATATGGGATGGATCCCCATGCAGGTAAATTTCTGGAAGGCCTTTCCATTGGTCTCTGTGCCACCCTTTGTCCCTGTATTTCCTTTATACAGAAACAATTATGGGTTATAATTTTGGAAAATGGGTGGTGGCCCTATCCCTCAATCGGGGTTGTGCCTAACCTCTGGATATGGTCTCTACATGTTCTTTCTCTCTTTTGCTGTATTTCAGCTACTGTCATCCATGTTGGGTCCTGGGAGCCTCTTGCTTTCCTGACTTCTGGAACTTCTGGTGGCTACTCTCGGTTCCCCATTCCCCATTGCTACTCACTCTTCAATTTTCTGACCCTCTGTACTTCTCTCCCAACTCTTACCATACTTGATCCTGCCCACCTTTTCCCCTCCCCCTCTACTCTTCCTCCAAATGCCTCTTACCATTTACCTCCTGAGATTATTTTTTGTTCCCTCTTCTAAGTAGGACTGAAGCATCCACACTTTGGTCTTCCATCCTCTTGAGCATCATATGGTCTATGAATTGAATTGTGGGTATCCCAAGCTTTTTGCCTAATGTACACTTACCAGTGAGTACATACCATATATGTCCATCTGTGACTGGTTTACTTCACTGAGGATAATATTTTCTTGTTCCAACAATTTGCCTAAGAATTTCAGAAAGTCATTGTTTTTGATGGCTGAGTAGTACTCCATTGTGTAAATGTACCACAATTTCTGTATCCATTCCTCTGTTGATGGACATCTGGGTTCTTTCCAGCTTCTGGCTGTTATAAATAAGGCTGCTATGAACATAATGGAGGATGTGTCCTTGTTATATGTTGGAGCATATTTTGGACAGCTGCCCAGGAGTGGTATAGCTGGGTTCTCAGGTTAGTACTATGTCCAATTTTCTGAGGAATGGCCAGGTTGTACCAGTTTATAATAACACCAACAATGGAGGAGTGTTCTTTTTTCTCCACATCTTCACCAGCATCTGCTGTCATCTGAGTTTTTGATCTTAGCCATTCTGACTGGTGCATGGTGGAATCTCAGGTTTGTTTTGATTTGCATTTCTCTGGTGATTAAAGAAGTTGAACATTTCTTTAGGTGCTTCTCAGCCATTTGAGATTCCTCAGTTGAGAATTCTTTGTTTAGCTTTGTATCCCATTTTTAATAGGGTTATTTGATTCTCTAGAGTCTATCTTATTGAGTTCTTTGTATATATGGGATATTAGCCCTCTATCTAATATGGGATTGGTAAAGATCTTTTCCCAGTATATGGGCTGCCCTTTTGTCTTATTGAGAGTGTCTGTTGCCTTACAGAAGCTTTTAAATTTTATGAGGTCCCATTTGTTGATTGTTGTTCTGTTCAGGAAAATTTCCCATGTGTCCATGTGTTCAAGGCTCTTCCCCATTTTCTCTTATATTAGATTCAGTGAAACTGGTTTTATGTGGAGGACCTTGATCCACTTGGATTTGAACTTTGTACAAGGAGATAAAAATGGATCAATTTCCATTCTTCTACATGCAGACTGCCAGTTAAACCAGCACCATTTGTTGAAATTGCTTTTTTCTACTGGATGGTTTTAGTGTCTTTGTCAAAGATCAAGTTACCTTAGGTGTGTGGGTTCATTTCTGGATCCTTAGTTCTATTCCATTGATCTATCTGCCTAACTTTGTACCAATACTATGTAGGTTTTTGTCACTGTTGCTCTATAGTACAGCTTGAGGTCAGGGATGGTGATTGCCCCAGAAGTTCTTTCATTATTGAGAATAGTTTTCACTATCCTGGGCTTTTGGTTATTCCAAATAAATTTGAGAATTGCTCTTCTAATTCTATGTAGAATTGAGTTGGAATTTTGATGGGGATTGCAATAAATATGTACAATGTTTTGGTAAGGACCATTTTTACTATATTTTTCCTTCCAATCCATGAGCATAGGAGATCTTTCCATTTTCTGACATTTTCTTAAATTTCTTTCTTCAGGGACTTGAAGTTCTTGTCATACAGATATTTCACTTGCTTGGTTAGTCAAGCCTAATTTTCATAATTTCTTGCTTAGCCTGTTTATCCTTTGAGTAGAGGAAGGTTACTGATGTGTTTGAGTTAATTTTATATCCAGCCACTTTGCTGAAGTTGTGTTATCAGCTGAAGTAGTTCTCTGGTGGAAATTTTCAGGTCACTTAAGTATATTATCGTATCATTTCCAAATAGTGATATTTTGACTTCTTCCTTTCCAATTTGTATTGCTTTGACCTCCTTTTGTTTAGTCATTTCTCTGGCTAGAACTTTAAGTACTATAATGAGTGGATAGAGAGAGAGAGAGTGTGTGCAGCCTTGTTTTGTCCCGGATTTTAGTGGGATTGCTTCAAGTTTCTCTCCATTTAGTTTAATATTAGCTACTGGTTTGCTGTATATGGTTTTTACTATGTTTAGGTATGGGCCTTGAATTCCAGTTCTTTCCAGGACTTTTATCATGAAGGGGTGTTGAATTTTGTCAAATGCTTTCTCAGCATCTAATGAAATGATCATGTGGTTTTGTTCTTTCAGTTTGTTCATATAGTGGATTACATTGATGGTTTTCCGTATATTAAACCATCCCTGCATACCTGGGATGAAGCCTACTTGATCATGATGAATGATTGTTTTGATATGTTCTCAGATTTGGTTTGCAAGAATTTTATTGAGTATTTTTGTGTCGATATTCATAAGGGAGATTGTTCTGAAGTTCTCTTTCTTTGTTGGGTCTTTGTGTGGTTTAGGTATTAGTGTAATTGTGGCCTCATAGAAGGAATTTGGTAGCGCTCCATCCATTTCAATTTTGTGGAATAGTTTGGATAGTATTGGTATGAGGTCTTCTATGAAAGTCTGATAGAATTCTGCACTGAACCCATCTGGACCTGGGCTCTTTTTGGTTGGGAGACTTTTAACGACTGCTTCTGTTTCTTTAGGAGTTATGAGGTTGTTTAAATGGTTTATCTGTTCCTGATTTAACTTTGGTACTCGGTATCTAGCTAGGAAATTGTCCATTTCCTCCAGATTTTCCAGTGTTGTTTAATATAGGCTTTTGTAGTAGGTTCTGATGATTTTTTTAAATTTCCTCTGATTCTGTTGTTATGTCTCCCTTTTTCATTTCTGATTTTGTTAACTTGGATACACTCGCTGTGTTCTCTGGTTAGTCTGGCTAAGGGTTTATCTATCTTGTTGATTTTTTCAAAGAACCAGCTTTTGGTTGTGTTGACTCTTTGTATAGTCCTTTCTGATTCTACTTGGTTGGTTTCAGCTTTGAGTTTGATTCTTTCCTGCCTTCTACTACTCCTGGGTGTATTTGTTTCTTTTTGTTCTAGAGTTTTAAGGTGTGCTGTCAAGCTACTGATATATGTTCTCTCCTGTTTCTTTCTGCAGACACTCAGAGCTATGAGTTTTCCTCTTATCACAGCTTTCATTGTGTCCCATAAGTTTGGGTATGTTGTACCTTCATTTTCATTAAATTCTAAGAAGTCTTTAATTTCTTTTTTTATTTCTTCCTTGACCAGATTATCATTGAGTAGAGCATTGTTCAACTTCCATGTGTATGTGGGCATTTTTTTCCTTATTGTTATTGAAGACCAGCTTTAGCCTGTGGTGTTCTGACAGGACACATGGGATTATTTTTGTCTTTCTGTATCTGTTGAGCCCTGTTTTGTGCCCAATTATATGGTCAATTTTAGAAAAAGTACCATGAGGTGGTGAAAAGAAGGTGTATCCTTTTGTTTTAGGATAGAGTGTTCTATAAACATCTGTAAAGTCCATTTGATTCATAACTTCTGTTAGTCTGTCTATGTCTCTACTTAATTTCTGTTTCTATGATCTGTCTATTGATGAGAGTGGGGTGTTGAAATCTCCTACTCTTATTGTATGAGGTGCAATGTATGCTTTAAGCTTTAGTAAGGTTTCTTTTATGAATGTGGGTGCCCTTGTATTTGGAGCATAGATATTTAGGATCGAGACTTCATCTTGGTGGATTTCTCCTTTGATGAATATGAAGTGTCCTTTTTTTTTATGACTTTTGGTTGAAAATCGATTTAATTTGATATTAGGATGGCTACTCCAGCTTGCTTCTTCAGACCATTTTCTTGGAAAGTTGTTTTCCAACCTTTTACTCTAAGGTAGTGTCTGTCTTTGTCTCTGAGGTGTGTTTCCTGTAGGCAACAAAATGCCGGGTCCTCATTACATATCCAGCTTGTTAATCTGTGTCTTTTGTTTGGGGAATTGAGTCCATTTATGTTGAGAGATATTAAGGAATAGTGATTGTTGCTTCCTGTTATCTTCGTATTTGGTGGAGAGATTATGTTTGTGTGCTTGTCTTCTCTTTGTCTTGTTGCAAAACAATTAGTTTCTTGCTTTTTCTAGGATATAGCTTGCCTCCTAGTGTTGGGCTTTACCATTTATTATCCTTTGTAGGGCTGAATTTGTAGAAAGATATTGTGTAAATTTGGTTTTGTCATGGAATATCTTGGTTTCTCTGTCTATGTTAATGGAGAGTTTTGCTGGATATAGTAGCCTGGGCTGGCATTTGTATTCTCTTGGGGTCTTTATGACATCTACCCAGGTTCTTCTGGCTTTCCTAGTCTCTGTTGAGAAGTCTGGTGTAATTCTGATAAGTCTGCCTTTATATGTTACTTGACCTCTTCCCCTTACTGCTTTTAATATTCTTTCTTTGTTTTGTGCATTTGATGTTTTGACTATTATGTGACAGGAAGAGTTTCTTTTCTGGTCCAATCTATTTGGAGTTCTGTAGGCTTCTTGTATGTTTATGGGCATCTCTTTATTTAGGTTAGGGAAATTTTCTTCTATGATTTGGTTGAAGAAATTTACTGGTCCTTTGAGTTGGGATTCTTCACTCTCTTCTATACCTGTTATCCTTAGGTTTGATCTATTCATTGTGTCCTGGATTTCCTGTATGTTTTGGGCCAGTAGCTTTTTCCATTTTAAATTATCTTTGACAGTTGTATCGAAGATTTCTATAGAATCTTCTGCTCCTGAGATTCTCTCTTCTATCTCTTTTATTCTCTTGGTGATGCTTTTATCTACAGCTCCTTGTCTCTTCTTTTGGTTTTCTATATCCAGCACTGTCTCCCTTTGTGCTTTCTTTATTGTTTCTATTTCCATTTTCAATTCCTTCACCCGTTTGATTGTGTTTTCCTGTAATTCTTTCAGTGATTTTTGTGTGTCCTCTCTAAGGGCTTCTACTTGTTTACTTGTGTTTTCCTGCATTTCTCTAAGGTAGTTCTTTATGTGTTTCTTAAAGTCCTCCATCATCATGGTCAAATGTGATTTTAAATCTAGATCTTGCTTTGCTGGTGTGTTTGGATATTCAATGTTTGCTTTAGTGGGAGAATTGGGCTCTGACGATGCCATGTAGTCTTGGTTTCTGTTGCTTGGGTTCCTGCACTTGCCTCTCACCATCAGGTTGTCTCCGTTGTCATCTTGTTCTGCTATTTCTGACAGTGGTTTGACCATCCTCTAAGTGTATGTCAGGAGTGCTATAGACCCATTTTCCTGTTTTCTTTCAGCCAGTTATGGGAACAGAGTGTTCTGCTTTCAGGTGTGTAGTCGTTCCTGTCCACTGGCTTTCAGCTCTTCCTGTGTGCTTGTGTCCTGAGTCCACCAGGCAGGTCACTTGGAGCAGAAAATTTGGTCTTACCTCTGCTCTCGGCCCTGAAGTCTCTCCTTGGGACTAGGTTTCATCTCTCCATGAGGGCAGCAGCCAGAAGGGCCTGCCCCTACTTCTGGGTCCCTGTGCACTGGGGGACTTGATGGTGCTAGGTGTTTTCCTCTAGAGTCAGAAATGTGGGCAGAGAGTAGTCTCCTCTCGTTTCCCAGGTGTATCTGCCCCTCTGAAGGTCTAGCTCTCTCTCCCATGGGATTTGGGTGCAGGGAGCTGTTTGACCAGGTCTGTTCAGATCCGGGCACGCTCTGTACCACAGGGCTCCTGCAACTTGTCTGCCCCTATCTTCCTGTGACCAGAGGCCCTATACAGTTTCCTCTTGGACCAGGGATGTGGGCAAAGGTGGGCAGAAGTGGTGGTCTCTACTGCCCTGCAGTCTCAGGATTGCCCACATGTCTGGGCGATGAGCTCTCTCTCCCACAGGGTTTGGGAGTAGGGAGCTGGGGTCAGGATCAGAGAGGTTTGGGTGCCAGCTAGAAACCGGAAGTGTCTGGTCCTAGAGGAATTTTGCCTTTGTGTGTCCTGAGTTCACCGGGCAGGTCACTCGGAGCAGAAAAGTTGGTCTTACCTCTGGTCTCGGGCCTGAAGTCCCTCCTCCGAGAGTTTAATTTCTTAACAGCCAACCTCCATAAAGAATCTAAACTTTCTAGAACAGAGGCAGAAGGAACACCCATTCAGAGCCTGCCCCACATGTGGCCCATACAGATATAGGCACCAAACTAGTAAGATGGATGAAGCAAAGAAGTGCAGGCTGACAGGAACCAGATGTAGATCTCTCCAGAGAGACACAGCCAGAATACAGCAAATACATAGGCGAATGCCATCATTAAACCACTGAACTGAGAACAGGACCCCCGTTGAAGGACTCTTAGAAAGGACTGAAAGAGCTTGAAGGGGCTTGAGACCCCATATGAACAACAGTGCCAACCAACCAGAGCTTCCAGGGACTAAGCCACTACCTAAAGGCTATACATGGACTGACTCTGAACTCCAACCACATAGGTAGCAATGAATAGCCTACTAAGAGCACCAGTGGAAGGGGAAACCCTTGGTCCTGCCAAGACTGAACCCCCAGTGAACGTGATTGTTCGGGGGAGGGCAGTAATGGGGGGAGGATGGGGAGAGGAACACACATATAGAAGGGGAAGGGGAGGGGTTAGGGGGATGTTGGCCTGGAAACCAGGAAAGGGAATAACAATCGAAATGTAAATAAGAAATACCGGTTAATAAAGATGGAAAAAAGAAAAAGAATCCAAACTTTCTTCTAAAGGTACTGTGGATTTGGCTCAATTATAATGCCAGGAAAGAAAAGGCCTTCTATTTCTTTAGAGGTTATGGGACTGTTTAGATGGTTTAAATGATTCTGATTTAACTTTGATACCTGGTATCTGCCTAGAAAATTGTCCATTTCATCCACATTCCACTTTGTTGAGTATAGGCTTTTTGTAGTAATATCTGATAGTTTTTTGAATATTTTCAGTTTCTGTTGTTATCTCTCTGTTTTCATTTCTGATTTTGTTAATTTGGATACTCTCTCTGTGCCCTCTGGTTAGTCTGGCTATGGGTTTATCTATCTTGTTGATTTTCTCAAGAACCAACTCGTGATTTTGTTGATTCTTTTTATAGTTCTTTTTGCTTCTACTTGGTTGAGTTGAGCCCTGAGTTTGATTATTTTCTGTCATCTACTTCTCTTGAGTGTATTTGCTTCTTTTTGTTCTAGATCTTTCAGATGTGCTGTCAAGCTGCTAGTGTATGCTCTTTCCAGAAATTTGGAGGCACTCAGAGCCATGTGTTTTCCTCTTAGCACTGCTTTCATTGTGTCCCATACATTTTGGTATGTTAACTTCTGTACCATGTAGTAATCACTTGGAAGGTAGATTGAAGCAGTCTTGAGAAGGGGTTAGACGTCTATGGGAACTAGGGGCTAAGTATAATTCTCCTGTCAGTCTATGAGGCTCTAGTTCCTGAGTAGCATTCTGTCATGGAATTACATTTTCTTACCTGTTTATAGATTCCTCAGATTCACTGCTACCAGAAGGAAGCAATAAACAACCTTGAATAGATATTTTAATGAACCAAGGTTTTAAAAGTTCTATTCCCAGGAAGCAAATTCTGAAACATAAAACACATAATCAATTTTATTAAGTGTTGCTCAAGAAACTTCCAGAATGTAAATAAATTATGGGCTTTCCTACACAGAGCATGAAGAGTAACATTTTACACATGCAATGATAGTTGGTTTTACACAGCTTTCCAATTTTGCCTGTTTTAATGGATGCAAGTTCTTAGGTAGTTCTTCTTTTCTGTTGGCAGCTGGTTCATGCTTGCAGGACTGAGTGAGACTTCCAGGGTCCTGCCTGTCTCCTTTGTACTACAAATCTTTGCTATATCCCCTATATCCCCTCTGCTAGGGAGGTTTCTTTTTCCTTGTTGGCTTTTACTTTTTATCACAATGGTAATATTTTCTTGTAATAAATATATTTCCTTTTTGATATCCTTGGTTATTTTTTATAACTCCATCAAAAATAGCACAAGTTTAAAAATTTGTCTGATTTTCCTTTTTTAAAACTTTCGTATTTTGGTGATCTGGCTTAAATTTCTTTCCAGAAGTCATGAAGATTTAAAAAAAAAAAGACTAACCTTGGTATTTTGTCTTCAGTTAGGTATTAATTTACCTGGATTTTTCTTTTGTCTTTGATGAAATTTGTGAGTCTTTTTCTTTTCCTTGGTCTCGTTTGACAGAGTTTTGCTTTTTCTCGATTTTTAAAACATTCTTTGTTGTTTGTGTAGGTTACTTAGTAGGCATTTTTATAGTATTTCTGAAGGGTGAATTATGTCTATTATTATTGATTTTTATGAATTAACCTGCCTTATCTTATTTTTGTATAACTGTGTTAACTGCACTGAGGATGTATATACAGGATAGTACTGTCTGAAAGAGTTACTGCCCTCTGTTTTTCCCTCAGTCCTCGGGCCTCTTACCTTTCACTTCCTATGGTTTCAGCCAGAATCTTCAGAGTATGGGACAAGAGTTAGCATGAAAGCATGAAGGCAGCCTTCCTAATCTTACTTCTGCTTTAATCCGTGTCCATCTCCCTCCCTCTCCTCCTCTCTCTCTTCTTTCCCCCATCTCACGTTCATACCATAAGTACTCATGCATATGTATCTACCATGTATTAATTAAAAGAGATTAATTAATAAATTAATAAATAATTAAACTAACAGGTTTTAATATTAAACTATACTAAAATTATTGAAATGAAATATTTTCTTTCCTAAACTTAAATAAACTTTAGTTCTGAGGATAGCTTTCAGGCTCACGGCAACATCAAGCAGAAAGCGTCTCTAAATTTCTTTTCCCACCCTCAACTATGGTTCCCATTAACCTTTGGTTCCCAGTGCTTCATCTTTGGTATTGACACACTGTCATACTGTCATGTACAGCCAACAGAGCTGATGAATCCACATTGACATAGCATCATCTGTACTCTGCACTGACCTCACTCCTGATGATGTTCCCTATGTAGGTGTGGACAAGCATGTAAATGCCGTCATAACATTATCAGAAAATCTCCAAGGAGAAAACTTACAAACCTACAATCAAGCTCATGCTCTGCCCCTCTTCCTTATCTCTGTGGGACCTCTTCTTGCATTCATACGATGAAGAGCAACCTTTCTCAACTCAGCACCCACTTATGGAGGAAGGAAACCAGGCTGGCAGGGCTCTGCTGTTTTAAAGCCTCAAGAGTAAAGTTTGCCAAATGTCCACCTCTTTTTTCTTATCCCACTTCTCTTTCCAATGACTCTCTCACTTTCATATCTTTTTCTTGATGAATTCGTCATAATTGTTGAAACTCAAGAACAATTAACCCTATGTGTGTTTCAGTCTTCTCTGAGATCAAGAACCAGTATTTTATATTAGTTCTGTTCTTGTCAAAAATATAGATTCAACTACACTTTTACTCTAAAATCTATGTTTTCTGACATAAGAAGCAGAGAGAGGACTCTGGACACTAGAATAACTAGAATTCCAGATGCTGCCTTAAAATAAAATGGCATAAGAATTCAACATTCCTAACAAAATTCAAGGGCAGTTTTTCTCAGATATAATAAAATTCCATTGCAAAATATGTTATTAACTATAGGCAAAAATGTTTAATGGTGGTATATAATTTGCAGTATTGACTTTATATAAATTTATACTATATGAATTTTTCAAACATAAGGAAAATAAATTTACATTTTCTTCTAAAAAAACACCAGCAGAAAGAAAATGCCTAAAGTAGTTCGAAGAAAATCTGCCTTTAAATTCAAGTGCAGAGCACATCTCTATGACTCTTTGTAAGAGTCAGCCCTTTAAAATATTCCTACTTACTCCAGGCCAGAGATTCAAAAAGTTCAAGATCTATATCCTACTTCAGTTGAAAATAAATGTAAAAGTACCAGGAAAATTTGGTTACTGTTGGGAGGGCCTTCTGGTTTCTTCCTGAGCTTTTAGACAGCTGTATTTTCCCTCCAAACCCTTTGTATTGTATTTTGATAACATTCTTCTTTATGACAATTTAACTTCGTAGTACATTTGTGATTTTCAGCACCATGCATGATTTTCCAGCATCATGTAGAAGTAATTTTTTTAAAGAACTAAGGTAGATTACCACAAGAAGGCACAGACTTCTAAGCCTGACCACGTGAGATTCTTAGAAGGACAGAACCAAGTTCTTAACATTGTCTTCGGACCTCCATATGCATACCACATGTTCATGCTCATGCACATGCATAAATATACACAATTTAATTAATTAGCTGACTAATTAATTAAGTGATTAGAGATTTAATCAAAATAACAAAGCACCAGCTTGCCTTCCATGATGGTATAGCAGTGGAAACTACTGAAAGGTTCAATGTCAACCTAAGGCTGCTGTGTATCTTTCAGATGTCTGATGTAAATTAATGTCCACTGATTATATTTTAGTATATTTAAAATTATACAACCTCCCCATTCATCTCCTCTGCTTATTACAGGAGAAGAAATGAGAAATACAAGTAGATGAAATCTGGCCCACTGATTGATAATTTTAGGTGTCCAGGCAGGTGAAATGATGCATAATAACTCAGCTATAATAACCTCTGAGATTTATAAGATAAAGAAAACTAACCCCCTCCATATGTCACAGGCTTAGACTAAGGGACTCCTGTTTGATAACTCAATTTCCCTAAATTATTCCCATTTTTTAATTTTCTACTTTTAATATTACAGTATTGCTCAAAAATTGTGATATATAATTCATACTTTATACATACAGCCATTCAGTGTGTGTAGAAGGCAATGCATTGTTTGAGTATGTTCACAGACCTATGGGACTGTCCTCACCATTGACACTATGACATATTCATCATTCAGGAAGGGACTATGCCCATTAGCAGCCATGACTCATTTCTCCAAACTTACCAACTTCAGCCCAGGCAGCCACCTATTTACTTTTCTTTCATTTCCAGACCCAAATGAAAAGAAATAGTACCATCTAAGGTTTATTTTGTGCCAGGCTTTTCTCAAGTAGCACAGTTTTCAAGTTGCATTTATATGTAAAACTTCACTTATCTTCCTTCCAAATAATACCTCTGTTGTATAAAAATACTGTCCTCTAACTATTCACTGTTACATATTTATAGTAATCAATAAAATGCTATGTATTGGCTTCCTGTCCAGAACATCCAGCCTTTATACAATGACAAAAAAACTGCCTTTAACTCCAGTCCTAGAGGATCCATGTATTCTTCTGGCCTCAGTGGGCAAAGTACACATGTGATTCACAGACATAAATGTAGAAAAAGCACTCATACATATAAATTAAAAACAAATCGATCTTTTAAAAAGACAATTTAAAGTAGACTTGTTGTTGTGTAGACTACTACAGTTTTCCAAGGACCACCTAAATTTAAATATATAAATGTATTTTAAAGTATTTCATCCCTTTTGTCAAACAAACCACTTTTAGAATTGAATACTTGGCAGTCCTACAACACCTAGAGGAAGCCAAATTCCCAGGTGCTCTAACATATTCAGGATTAGGTGTGAGGAGGCCACAATTTCTACCCCAACACCTGGAATAACAGAGTCCCCAAGGGTCCAGGGATGCAGGAACCCTGCCCAGCCAGGGCACCAGTTCAGATCTTGGGCACTGACTTCATATCAAGTACCAAAACACCAAGAGGAAACCCAACTCCCAGGTGCTCTAACACACTCAGGATCAGAGGTGCTCTGAAACTCCCATGATCACAGGATGTCAGGATCATAGAGGAAGCCTGACTCCCAGGAGACGGAACACGTGCAGAATCTCAGGATCACAGGATCCCAAAACCATAGTATCACAAAGACAGTTGGACTCTGAAGAGTCCAACACAACCAGGATCACAGGAGGGACAGGCTGCCGTCAGAGACAACAAGGGCAGGTAACACTAGAGATAACCAGATGGTGAGAGGCAAGAACATGAACCTAAGCAAGAGAAACCAAGGCCACTCGGCATCATCAGGACCCAGTTCTCCTACCACAGCAAGTCCAAATATCCCATCACACCAGAAAAGCAAGATTTAGATTTAAAATCACATCTCATGATGATGATAGAAGACTTTAGGAAGGACATAAATAACTCCTTTTGAAAAATACAGGAGAACACAGGTAAACAGGCAGAAGCCCTTAAAGAGGAAACACAAACATCCCTTTAAAAAAATACAAGAAAACACAAGCAAATAGGTGAAGGAATTGAACAAAACCATCCAGGATCTAAAAATGAAATTAGAAACAATAAAGAAATCACAAAGGGAGACAACCCTGGAGATAGAAAACCTAGGAAAGAGATCAGGAGTCATAGATGCAAGCATCACCAACAGAATACAAGACATAGAAGAGAGAATCTCAGGGGCAGAAGATACCATAGAAAACATCGACACATCAGTCAAAGAAAATGCAAAATGCAAAAATCTCCTAACCCAAAACATCCAGGAAATCAAGGACACAATGAAAAGACCAAATCTAATGATAATAGATATAGAAGAGTGAATATTCTCAACTTAATGGGCCAGTAGATATTTTCAACAGAATTATAGAAAAAAAAAACTTCCCTAGCCTAAAGAAAGAGATGCCCAGGAACATACAAAAGCCAACAGAACTTCAATTGGACTGGACCGGGGGAAAAACCCTCCTTCTGTCTTATAATTATAAAAACACCAAATGCTCAAAACAAGGAAAGAATATTAAAAGCAGTGTGGGAAAAAGGTCAAGTAACACATAAAGGCAGACCAATCAGAATTACACCAGACTTCTCACCAGAGACTATGAAAGCCAGAAGATCCTGGGCAGATGTCATACAGACGCTAAGAGAACACAAATGCCAGCCCAGGCTACTATACCCAGCAACACTCTCAATTAATATAGATAGAGAAAGCAAGATATTCCACAATAAAACCAAATTTACACAATATCTTTCCACAAATCCTGCCCTACAAAGGATACTAGGTGGACAACTCCAACACAAGGAGGGAAACTACACCCTAGAAAGAGCAAGAAAGTTATCCACATTCAATAAGCACAAAAGAAGTTAGCAAACATAATTCCTTCTCTAACAACAAAATTAACAGAAAGCAACAATCACCTTTACTTAATATCTCTTAACAGCAATGGACTCAATTTCCCAATAAAAAGACATAAACTAACTGACTGGATACGAAACTATGACATGGCATTTTGGTGCACCTCAGTAACAAAGACAGACATGACCTCAGAGTAAAAGACTGAAAAATTTTTCAAGCAAAGGTTCCAAGAAGCAAGCTGGAGTAGCCATTCTAATATCAAATAAAATCAACTTTCAACCAAAACTTACCAAAAAAGACAAGGAATGGCACTTTATACTTATCAATGAAAAGTTTTCCAAGATAAACTTTCAATTCTGAACACCTATGCTCCAAATACAAGAGTACCCACATTCATAAAAGAAAGTTTAGCTCAAAGTACACATTGCACCTCACCGATAATAGTGGAAGACTTCAACACCCCACTCTCATCAAGGGACAGATCATGGAAACAAACTAAACAGAGACACAGTGGCACTAACAGAAGATATGAACCATATGAATTTATCAGATATCTATAGAACATTGCATCCTAAAACCAAAGGATATAACTTCTTCTCAGCACCTCATGGTACCTTCTCCAAAACTGGCCATATAATTGGTCACAAAGCAGACTTCAATAGATACAAGAAGCTTAAAATAATCCCTTGCATCCTATCAGATCACCACACCAAAGGCTGGTCTTCAATTAACAACAAAAAGAACAGGAAGCCCACATACACATAGAAGTAGAACAGCTCTTGACTCAATGATAACTTGGTCAAGGAAGAAATAAAGAAAGAAATTAAAAACTTTTTAGAATTTAATGAAAATGAAGGCAGAAGATACCAAAACTTATGGGACACAATGAAAGTAGAACTAAGAGGAAAACTTACAGCTCTGAGTGCCTCGAAAGAGAAACCGGGAAGAGCATATTCTAGCAGGTTGACAGCACACCTGAATACTCTAGGACAAAAGAAGCAAATACAGCCAAGAGGAGTAGACAACAGGAAATAATTAAAATCAGGGCTGAAATCAACCAAGTAGAAACAAAAAGAACTATAAAAAGAATCAACAAAACCAGAAGCTGGTTCTTTGAGAAAATCAACAAGATAGATAAAGCCATAACCAGACTAACCAGAGGGCACAGAGAGAGTATTCAAATTAACAAAGTCAGAAATGAAAATAGAGAGATAACAACAGAAACTGAAGAAATTTAAAAAACTATCAGATATTACTGCCAAAGCCTATACTCAACAAAGTGGAAATCTGTATGAAATAGACAATTTTCTAGACAGATACCAGGTATGAAACTTAAATCAGGATCATATAAATCATCTAAATAGTCCCATAACCTCTGAAGAAGTGGAAACAGTCAGTCATTAAATTAACATTCATCGTTAAAAATTTCCCAACCAAAAAAAGCCCAGGACCAGATGGCTTTAGTGCAGAATTCAATCAGACCTTCAAAAGAGACCTAATAACAATACTCTTCAAACGATTCCACAAAATAGAAACACAGAGAACACTACCCAATTCATTCTGTGAAGTCACAGTTGTGGTGATAACTAAACCACAGAAAGACTCAACAGAGAAAGAGAACTTCAGAACAAGTTCTCTTATGAATTTTGATACCAAAAATACTCAATAAAATTCTTGCAAACCAAATCCAAGAACATTTCAAACTAATCATCCATCATGATCAAGTAGGCTTCATCCCAGAGATACAGGGATGATTCAATATACGGAAATTCTTCAATGGAATCCACTATATAAACAAACTTAAAGAAAAAAAATCCACATAATCATCTCATTAGAAGCTGAGAAAGCATCTGATAAAATTCAACACACCTTCATGATAAAAATTTTGGAAATATCAGGAATTCAAGCCCATACCTAAACATAGTAAAAGCAATACACAGCAAACCAGTAGCCCACATCAAACCAAATGGAGAGAACCTTGAAGAAATTTCACTAAAATCATGGACTAGACAAGGCTGCCCATTCTCTCCCTACTTATTCAAGATAGTACTCAAAGTCCTAGCTAGAGGAATCAGACAACAAAAGTCAGGCAAAGGAATGGAATACAAATGGAAAGAAAGAGATCAAAATATCATTATTTGCAGATGATATGATAGTATCCTTAAGTGACCCCAAAAGTTCCACCAGAGAACTACTAAGCCTAATAAACAACTTCAGCAAAGTGGCTGGACATAAGATTAACTCAAACAAATCAGTAGCCTTCCTCTACTCAAAGAAAAACAGGCTGAGAAAGAAATTTAGGAAATGACACCTTCACAATAGTCACAAATACCAAGGTATTTTATATTATTCTAACCAAGTAAGTGAAAGATTTGTTTGACAAAAATTTTAAATCTCTGAGGAAAGAAACTGAAGATCTCAGAAGATGAAAAGAACTCCCATGCTCACAGATTGGCAGGATTAATGTAGTAAAAATGGTCATCTTGCCAAAAGCAATCTACAGATTCAATGCAATCCCCATCAAAATTCCTACTCAATTCTTCATAGACTTAGAAATAGCAATTTGAAAATTCATTTGGAATAAGAGAAAACCCAAGATAGCAAAAAATATTCTCAACAATAAAAGTACTTTTGGGGGAAATCAGCATCCCTGCCCTCAAGCTGGATTACAGAGCGATAGTGATGAAAACTCTTTGCAGTTGGACTGAAAGGCAAGTAGATCAGAGGAATAGAACTGAACACCCAGGAATGAACCCACACACCTATGGCAACTTGATCTTTCAAAAAGGAGCTAAAACCATGTAGTGGAAAAAAGACAGCATTTTCAGCAAATAGTGCTGGTTCAACTGGAGGTCAGCTTATAGAAGAATGCTTATTGCCTTGTACGAAGCACAAGTCCAAGTGGACCTCCACATAAAACCAGATACAGTGAAACTAATAGAAAAGAAAGTGATGAGGTACTTCGAACACATGGGCACAACAAAATTTTTCATTGGCTTATGCTCTAAGATAAAGAATCAACAAATGAGATCTTATGAAATTGCAAAGCTTCTGTAAGGCAAAGGACACTGTCAACAGGACATAACAGCAATCTACAGATTGCGAAAAGAGCTTTACCAATCATACATCTAAATAGAGGGCTAATATCCCATATATACAAAGAACTCAATAAGGTAGACTTCAGAGAATCAAAAAACCCTATTAAAAAGTGGGTACAGAGCTAAACAAAGAATTCTCAACTGAGAAATATTGAATGGCCATGAAGCACCTAACGAAAGGTTCAACATTTTTAGTCACCAGGGAAATGCAAATTAAAACAAACCTGAGATTCCACCTCACTCCAGTCAGAATGGTTAAGATCAAAACCTCAGGTGATAGCAGATGCTAGTGAGGATGTGGAGAAAGAGGAACACTCCTTCATTGCTGGTGCGAATGCAAGCTGGTACAACCACTCTGGAAATCAGTTTGGCAGTTCCTTAGAGAATTGGACATAGTACTACCTGAGGACCCAGCTATATCACTCCTATACCCAAAAGATGCTCCAACATATAACAAGGACACATGCTCCACTATTTTCACAGCAGCTGTATTTATAGTAGCCAGAAACTGAAAAGAACTGGGATGTCCTTCAACAGTGAAATATAGAGAAAAAATGTGGTACATTTGCACAATGGAGTACTATTCAGCTATTTAAAAGAATGACAACATGAAATTCTTAGGCAAATGGATGGAACTAGAAAGTATCATCCTGAGTGAGGTAATCCAATAATAAAAGAGCATGATATATATTCACCTATAAGTAGATATTATCCCAAAAGCTCAGAATGCCCAAGATAAAATTTATAGACCACATGAAGCTAAATAAGAAGAAAGACAAAAGTGTGGATGCTTCAGTATGTCTTAGAAGTGGGAAAAACATACTCACAGGAGGAAGTACAGAGACAAAGTATGGAGCAGAGATTGAAGGAAAGGCAATCCAGAAACTGCCACACCTGAGGTTCCAGCCCACACGCTGTCACCAAACCTAGTCACTATTGGGGATGCCAAGAGGTGCATGCTGACCAGAGCCTGATATAGCTGCCTCCTGAGAGGTTCTGCCAGAGCCTGACAAATACAGAGGCAGATACTTACAGGGAACTATTGAACTGAGAATGCTGTCCCCAATGGAGGAGTTAGAGAAAGGACTGAGGTAACTGAGGAAGTTTGCAGCTCCATAAGAGAACAACAATATTAACCAACCAGACACCCCAGAACTCTCAAGGACTAAATCACCAACCAAAGAGTACACATGGAGTGACCCATGGCTCCAGCCACATATGTAGCAGAGGATGGGCCTTGTCAGGCATCAGTGGTAGGAAAGGCCCTTGGTGCTGTGAAGCCTTGATGCCCAAGTGTAGGGGAGTAGCAGGGTGGGGATGTGGGAGAGAGTGGTTGGGTGGGTGGGGACCACCCTCATGGAGGCAGGAGGTGGAGGCATAGGATGGGGTGGTTTCCAGAGGGGAAATCATGAAAGGAGATAACATTTGAAATGTAAATAGAGAAAATATCCAATAGAAGCAAAAAAGAATTTTATATTTGGTTGACCAACCAAATGGTCTTATGTATGGATGTATAGAAAATTTAGTAAATGTGAGGGGGATCAGAGGTGAGAGTCGGTGTGTGCATCCACTCATGTGCTATAGCGCAAATGTAGAGCCAAAGAGCATCTTGTGAAAATCAATTGCCCCCTCTACCATGTAGGCTCTAGGAAACCAAATTGTGTCATCAGTCTTAATAACAAGCACCTTTACCCCTCAATCCACTTTGCTGTCCTGATGATTTTTTTTAAGTCTTCAAGGGAAAGATCCAAGAGTGTTTTAAGTCCTCAGCTGAGATTATCTGACTAAACTGATAACATTTAGTTGTGAAAGAAAGATAAGAATCAAACAATTTCCTATGACACCACCTAAGCCCTCCACCATAGCTTTGGCCTTAAGAGGGTATGAAATGTGAACCTTAGAGTAACAGGACTTACCAAAGCTCCATAACAGCCACTGGCTTTATACTTTTCAGTCCTACACTCAGTTTGTAGGAAGTAGAGAGAACATGTACCATCAAATTCTAGAAAAGTGGTTTCTAATGAGGCAATCTTCTTTAGTATTGTTTAAGCAAATAGAAAAAAATAGAATCTTTGCATGGTGCACACCAATGTGGGCTATATGGAGGCCTCAGAAAGAGATGTGGCTGGAAAATGGAACCACAAACTTTGACAAGAGAAAATGGCATTTGGGGACCCACTAACTTGAAATTAAGTTGCCATTAGAATAGACCTTTACCCCTAATCCATCAAAACACTGTAGCCAACGAATCTGACTGTGAATGGGAAGCAGAGGAAATGTATTGGGTCATTTGAAATAAAATCCTTTGCAGCTGACCCATGAGAGGTGCTGATAGCTTCCAGATGGAGCCTTGTCTAGTTCCCATTGGCCAGATGTTTGGGCCTGTCCAGAAGGATTGTTTTGTATGTAGAGTGGGGAACCATGGAAATAGCATCAGCATTGACCAAGGACTTACCCCAAAATAAGAAAATTCCAGTCAGAGGTGTGGTCTATAGCTTGAGGCTTGTTCAATGACCTAACTGGCTGCAGAGTCCAGCTCCATTGTTTCAGATCTGTGTACCCTTGAGCAAATTAATTAAGGACTAAGAATTGATTATCTCATCCCTGGGATGGAGACAGTAAGAATTAAACCTCATAACGTTATTGCTAGGAATACAGAGGGAATATAAGACTCAGTAAGTGGTTCCGGTGTGAGGTTACTACATCATGTCCACTCTTCTCCGGAGACTGAGCACTCACTCTAGGCCTATACATGTGCTAGGTATTATTGAAAAGACAAAAATGGGTGGAAGACATTTCTGACCTTCAAGAACTTCAGTTATGGGAAAGAAGAAAACAAACAATAAATGAACCAAACTGGATGAGTGCTGATAGGGACATCTACACAGTCACCAAAGGTAGAAGAAAGTGACTTCCATACCGCAGCACCTGACTCCATATTATTGATTCATAGTCACTATTTCTCCCACTGTAAAGGTGAAAAATCAAAGCAAAATAAATTTTCTAACTGCACATAGCCAGTATATGTCAAAATTTTATTTGGTTTTCTTGTCCTTGTCTCAGCTGGTTCCCAAGTTCAAGGATGCTTGTATAGGAACAGAGGAGAAAGTGGTGTCTAGATTATTTCTACAGCTGTTATATATTGCTATAGATAAGGAAATTTATAAAGATCAAAGATTGTTTAGCTTGCACTACTCGTAGGTGTTATGTTCAGGATCCCAGGGATATAGCAGGCAAAGTTTCCTTCCCTTGGTAAAAGAGCAAGCAGGGCCATCATCTTAGAAAGCCCTGAATCCCAACACAGAGTGCAAATCTGGATACCTTTCTCATCTAACACCAATTATTGCTATGTCAAAGTTATCACGCCTGTGGCTAAATTGATCACTGTCAAGCTTTTTTATTCTAACGTCCATGTGAAGAAATATTTTGCACATTGACTGGGATACACACACACGTAGACACATTTATAAAGCAAAATGACAGCATTTTGCAGCATAAGGTCACTGACAGCTTTTACCCCATTGTACATTATTGCACTGATTCTATGAACATGTCAATTATAGCCTACAGATTTAAAAACACTGAATATAATATCTGGATTAAATGTACACTGCATTGGTGTTGAAAAACTGATACAGTTTAAGTTATCAAAAGAGACAAACTAATGTTAAATACTAAATGGAAAGGGTAGCATGCAGAAAGAATTCTATGTGCATAGGCAACAAAGTTGAATTAAAACAATTAAATTGATCTTCTGCAGAAGGATGTGTATTTAGACCCAAGCAATTTGCTAGATAGGTCTTCCTTTTCTTTTTCTCAGGAAAATTTCAGCTATAGGTGTCATTTTGGGTGGTCCCAGAAAATGGCTATTAAATTGGTCAGTGTGTACGGTGCTGTGCTACTGAAGGCATCCAGCTCACCGAAGAGGACCCTGCCAGCAAAGCGAGAGCTGGATCAGTCACTCTTTCATTTACGCTAGGAGCACATTATTTACATGAGGCTGAGTGGCCCTTTCTCAGACTCTCAGCCACCCTCTGAACCTTTGCCCGTGTATATTCTCAATGTTCAGTTGATCTGCTGCAATGTTTGGATGTAGAGTTTACAGCAGGCACTAGAGCAGGAGGTGTCAAAACACGACAAGAAAGGCTTTTTCTTGTTTGACTCCTGGCAGGGATCAGAGTGAAAGTGATGGAAGGCTTGGGAAAAAGCCCAAACTTGTCAGTTTTTCCAGCCAACTTGGCGGACTCCACAGGTTTAGAAAGTTCAGATGAGCTTCGTGTCCATAAACCTTTGGATACTTATAGAGAAAATAATCTCACTGTTTGAGGTTTTCTGAGGTTCAACACATCTAATTGTTCTAACTCCAGCTACAATCTGCTTACCCTCCCTCCCACAAATAAAAAAAAAAAAAGAAGAAGTTTTAAGCTGCAATCATATAGATCATGGAAAATGACAAACAAGCTGGTGAAGCCCACACTGTGGCCAAACCAGCCTGGAAAAACCACTTGATCTGCTTTGTAAATATACATATCCCCAAATTATTTGTTTTGTTTAATTTGCTTTTTGAGCTTGTGTCTTTGTATTTATTAGAACTGTGCATACTAAGGCATCCATTATATCATATTGTCTTCTGAATGCAGAAATTTCTGCTTCCCTGAGAGCGACTTGAACGGAGAGCTTTTAGTAAAAGATTGTTGATTTTGTTTTATAAGGGAAGAGTGCGTGTACAAGAACATATATGATCTATGTATATTTTAAAGCTACTGAGTGGTTAAAAAGATGACTCGTTTTAAAACTATTTATATAATAATTTGTCTTATTTCATCTTTCAAGCTGAAAAAAATCAAGAATGGAAGGAAATCAAGCAAACCATGTTATTTGGTTGTTTGGGACACTGAACACAGAAAAAGCAAGTCTAGAAAGAATGGTGAAATTGAACTACATTCATTGTTTTTACATTATGTGGTATTTAGATATTATTCTAGGGCTTTGTCAAGGTCAGCTCAAGACTCCACATGGATTTCAGTTATCCACAACACACATATTTCCTTGAGAACATTCTTATGGAAACCACATTTCCAACCTTTAAGTTGCTGGTGTTACTCTGCCTATGAACCTGGCTCAGGACCAGGAACATGTCTCACATATTACTGCCACATTTCCTGAGTGAACTGAGGGTTTCAGTTGTAGCCGAGTTTTCTCTGAACTGTAGATAAGATTCAAGAAGGAATAGTCTTACAGTCTGGGAATCCACAAAGCTCACTTATTCTGGAGAGCAAAGTTCCATAACCCATAACGCACATTCTGTAGGCCCGCTACTGCCACAGGTGTCTTTTGGATTTGTGTGTCTTCTGGCTTCGTCAGCAAGGCAGTTGGCATTCATTCTGTAACACATCCCAAATGTCTAAGTAGGTCACCAGAACTAGTCTCTAATAGATCGAAGCATAAAACACTTCTAAAAGGACAAAAGAATGAAAGATGAATCTTCCCATTTCAAAGATCAGTTGTCTATAGTTTTTACTATGATACCTGGAGGAAATGCAATATACTTCTAATACTTAGCCAAAAAAACTGGAAAATTAAATTAGACTCAAATGCCATGTTCTAGCAGAGCTAGACTTTTTGCTTCTGTATCGGCAAGTCAACAAAAAGAGGACTCTGTTTGAAGCTGATATTTTGTTTATTTCATTCTGTTTCTGCTTTTTAAAGGGCTCTCTAATGTGTCTATGCATTGTCGTGACACTTAGGAGTCTATCAATGGAAGTTCAGATATTCCAATTTGAATTGGAAATAAAATTCACCATGCAAAACAAAATTGAGCACATGTTTCTACAAATCATAATGAGCTCTATAATTTTAAGGAATTTTAGTATGCTTCATGTGTTCAAAATTATTAGGGTTGAGTGTTTTGCCTTAATCTGTAAAGTTCTAGAGCCAGTGTAGAGCACTCCATGGTTACTTTTATGAAAACTTCTGCACAAATAGTAAACGTAGTTAAGACTTTGCCCTGTAGTGAAGTGTATTTCAAAATCTGTGTATAACCCTATAACAACAAACCCCAAATCATCAACATAAAAAAACTAACAGCACCACATCCATAATTTTAGAAAATTAAATATCATTCATCAGCTTGTGATGAACTCAGTAATTACATGGGTGCATGCAAAACAGCAGTTATGGCATGGACAAGGTGATATGGAATACTAGTAGACTATAAGGCCTTCCAAACCCAAAGGACTTTAACTTGAATGGTGTCATTTCTAAAACTGGGGCAGACAGTTGGGCGGAGATGTCGGCAGCTGGCACATCTGCTCACGGGAAAGGTCAGTCACGCCTGTTTTCTGGCAGGGGATTGTAGCTTTTTCTCTACCCGCATAGCCATGCCATGGAACCAAAGCTGGTTCCTAGCAGCATACCAAACACTTAATGAACAACTTCATTATTCTCTCAGGAGGGCCCTAGCCACAAATCTAAGGAGTTTAGGGAAGAATTTTTACTAGATTTGTTTTAGTATTTTCCTCCCAGACTAAAACATGGATAAAGACTGTGGTCTTCCATTTGACCAGAAACATGCAACGGAGCACCAGAATTACACATTCTTTCCCTGTGAAGAAAACAAATTAGAAAGAAAAAGCCATGCAGGCAAAGGCAATTCTGCCCAAGGATTTATCTTTCACGTGAAAATTCTGAAGGGTGCCTACTTAACAACATACCACACTTAGGTTGTGGTGTGAGAGGAAAAGATTACCGTGGCAGTTTCAACGTCAAGAGTATGTTCACAGATGAGGAAAATAAGGCTACCCCAAAAAGCCTGAGAGTTGGATTCTCTATAAGCCACAAGGTGTGGCTTCTCTGTCTACAGAGACTCCTGTAATAACAAGAGGCAGCCCACAGTAACCCAGGGCTCTGATCACAGTGAGAAGTCAATGGTGAGCCAGCTCCCCCCTCGATAGCTTTTGAAGCTCAGTTGTACATGGTAGAATATACTAGAAAAAAACTCCTAAGCTGCCTGCATTTACAAACAAGCTTTCTAAGGAAGCAGAAAGGGAAAAGTCTTAGAATTTGTTTTCTTGTTTTCCTGTTATATATTGTGGCTGAGACCAAAAGAAATAAATGAAAGGAAATACCAGACAATTACTTGGCTACTATTATTCCAGGTTAACTTTACCAACTACAACTTACCTTATTCCATCTTGTAAGAAAATTAATTTTGGAAACTTTAATATTCAATGACAACCAACAAGATTTTAAGTACCCCGTTTACACCAGCCATTGATGGAAATAAATGGAAAAGGGAAAGTTAGGGGAGAGAAGGAGCCAAGGAAGAAGGAAGGAAAAGGGAAAGAAGAAGTGAAGGAAGGGAGGGAATGGGGAGAGAAAGACTGTGACTATTTAAATCACATAATCATAGATGTCTCTTCCATCAACATTCTCTTCCTAGAATGAGTGTTCCCTTCAGGAAAGTGATGTCCTAGACAAGTTAGGTTAGATAGACATGCAGACAATGTATACCCTGTGAAGTCTGTTCACTCCATTGTCAGAATTCTCTCTGTTGAGACCATGAACCATATAGATAGCATATTGTTCTGGACCAAAGGGCCATGTGAGCAATGGGCTTCTGGAAAGTGAGTAGAACTTGAAGTCTGACAAATACTCAGAGTCAACCATCAGACTGAGCATGGGGTTCCCAATGGGGGAGTTAGAGAAAGAAAGGATTGAAGGAGAAGGGGTTTGCAACCCATAGGAAGAACAAAAATATTAACCAACCAGACTCCCCAGAGCTCCCATGGACTAAACCACCAACCAAAGAGTACACATGAAGGGACCCATGGCTCCAGCTGCATATGGAGCAGAGGATGGCCTTGTGGGACATAAATGGGAGGAGAGGCCCTTGGTCCTGGGAAGACTCAATACCCCAGTGTAGGGGAATGCCAGGGCAAGGAGGCAGGAGTGGGTAGGTGGGTGGGAGACCACCCTCATAGAAGCAGGGGGAGAGAAGATGGGATAGGTAGTTTCTAGGGGGAAAACCATGAAAGGGAATAACATTTGAAATGTAAATAAATAAAATAGCCAATAAAAAAACTAAGACTAAGGAAAGACAACCTCTCACACACATATCACAAAATCTTCCCAGGCAAGGCAATGTGGAAGGAATTTTACAGAGGAAAGCCAGGGTTGAAGAGGTAATGGTGAACAATGAGCAACCCCAGCCAGTATGATTGTGTATATAACAAAATGTAAACATCTTCCTCCCAAGACTAAGGCTAAGCTAACCTTAAAAGTAGATATAATATGATTATGAGATTTTGGGGGAAACTGCACACCAAACTTTTAAAACAAAAGTGTCAAGAGGCAGAGATAAGACATTTAAAAGAAAGACAACATGAGAAAGTAACAATAGAATTTGCAATCATTTCCCAAGTCGAAGTCAACATGCCCGCCAGATCTTCATGGTAGATGAACAGCCTTTCAAACCCAAATAATCTGTCATGGAGCATACAAATCTCTCTCAGTGGGCCCTGGGGGAAGAGGAGCTGAGATGAGGAAAAGTGAAGCTGGTTTCCAGGTCCAGGGCTGCACTGTTTCTCTGAGAAGAGTTTCCATTGCACATGTCAGTGGTTCCCATGAAATTATTTGGCTTTTGGGACATAAGTCAGTTTGAAAACGACCTAAACTAGCGTACTCACTGGAGGTTACGTGTTTCTCCAGATGCTGTCTACAAAAGGCCTCACAGTAGAGTCTCCTTGGCATTCCATCAAGTCAAGTGAAAAAATTAGAACACTTAATTCATCAATCAGCCTGTCTCTCTCATCGCCTGCAAAACCCACTTACAAGAGTAGATTAACATAGGCAACCATCACAGTGTCAGTTTCTTTGCTTATCTTGGAGAAGCACAAACTGTCAGTGGGAATTATTTTAGCTACATCAGCTTTGCAGGGAAAAGTAGATGAACCACACATTTCTAGACTGGAGTGAAAACTCTGCTGTGCCCTTCTACTCACTTCATAAAGAGAATATCTCAGCATCTTTCTCATATGCCTGATCCTGCACTACCAATTTCGAGACTTTACAAACCCCAGGTAGACTTCACCAAACAGCACCAAAGAGCAGCCACTTGTCATCTCAATTCTAAAGACAAATTATAGGTATCCTTTCAAATTATTGGCATGATTATGGAAGGCTTGAGACATTACCACAGAGAGTCAATTTACTTACTGCAAACAGAAACATTCTCCTGTGTAACTCAGACCAGAAAGCAAGTGTCAATATTATTGGCTAGATATGTGTCGTATGAGGGGAAGTGGGAGGGCTTGGCATTTCCCTGTCACCAGGATCTCATAAATCATTTCTAATATATATTCGGTGATGTTCAGAAATCCTGTACATTCTGGCCTTTTCAATTTGTAAAGGGTATGAAACTTGCTTCTGTGTAATAATGAGTGTTATACTTCTAAGTCAAACTCATCAACTTATAATAGACAATTGCTAAGAAAATCCTAGACCTTTGCTAAAAATCACATGAGTAAAGTCCTCTTTGGTACCCTATCTTATTATGGCAACAACATATGTTCCAGATTTCAGCCATTCACAAGTTATTTCATGCAGAAGAAAGAGTGCATTACACATGGCTGGATAACGAGCATATGTAAGCACACAGACACACACATGAATTTATTTTGAGTTAAAATCTCCTAGGGAGACCATAAACCATGCAGCCAATGAAAGTTGTAGATATCCACTTGAAGGCTGACACTGTTAATTCACATAATTAATAAAGCTTGTTGAAAATGAAAGGTTCATAATGCTATATTTATTTGTAATGTTTCCAATTTAAGTAATCGATTCATTCATTGTTCTTGAATTCAGGTTGTGGCTTTCCATCTCTTAAAAGGCTCAGTCAGAACCACTTTCAGTTTATGGTCACTATGTCCTGACATGCTTTAATATGCCTGGTATAAACGATAAAGACTGAAGACATTTTGTCAAAAATGTTTACTTTCGATAGGATTTTTTTTTAGATATTTTCTGCACTGGACATGTGCTTGTTGATGTGGCAATTTAAAGAATTTCTAACTGGTAAAATATAGGAAATAAATGTTGACATGTAAGTTTAATTAGAACTTGGTATCATTTGTAAGCACATTTTTAGTTTTTAAGACAATATTTACCTCTGTTTTACAATGAAAAAAGAATATTTGTGTTTGTCTGGGTGATTCAAATTTAGGTGTGTAATGAAAATCTGACTCACATTGTACCATTTTATCCTGGCATGCAGTGAAATCTATTTCATTCTGACACTCACATTTATCATGTTTTTTTAATTTTGTTTTCTTTATTTTATTTTTTAAATATTTTACCAACTGAGAAGTTCATACATTGTATGTTAATCATATACACCCCTGCCCCAGTTCATCCAAGACCACTATCTATTTCATATGTATCTAATTTGTATCGTCCTCTTTTTAACCTGAGTCCAATTTGCATATTCTATAAACTCTTCAGTATGTGATTTTCCATTAGAACATGGCCAACCTACTAGAAGCCACACCCTTAAGGCAAACTCCTGGTAGCTGTCAATTTCCAATAGTATTTCAACTAGGAGTGGTACTATGTGACCATCTTCTCATTGCACACTGGTATTTTGTCTGGCTTGATATTGTATAGGTCTTGTGCATGATGCTACAACTTCTGTGAGTACATGTGTACGAATAACCTTTTATCAGGGCCAAAAATTCCTATGGAGGAACAGTTCATAGGTCATAGGAGAGACCATAGTGTTAAAAGGGCTCCTGATGATTTATCACATACCAATAGTTTATAGATATAATATTAAACTGATCAGAATAATTTATTATATACCCATAGTTTAATGCATCTCTCAACCCTTATCATAGAAGTTCCTTTCACTGTAAATGGAAAAATAATAAACCAAGAGACCAAGATGCAGAGCAAAAGAGACTGGTATGCTCAGCTCTATATTACACGTGTATTCCATAACCCTGCCTCTTAAGGCTCAAGAATCAATCCTGAAGTGGGCTGAAAAGATTGTAAGATCAGGAAGTTGAGGAGAACACGAGTGAAATTGGGTCTTCTAGACATGAAAGGACTGCTAGGATCATGAACAAATAGCATTTATGGTTGCCTGCATAAGATTCATGCAAGATAGAACAAGCCAGTAACATCCTAGCATGAAAGGAGGAGGAGTTCATGAGCTCCCCCTTTAGCTGATGATATTAACTCTTGATGGTTAATGGCTTCTGGGAAAGGTGGAGTCAGTTTGTTTAAAGAAATGGCTTCTGATACATTGACCCTATAACCATGAGTATGTGAGCAATAGAATTGGACAAGTTGGGTTATAAAAATAGAATGACAAGAGTTGAGAGTGGGTAAGAGATAGAGGTGGTTATTGAAGAAATTAGAGGGAAGGGTAGAGATGAATGTGGTCAAATATATTTTATGCATTATGTAGTGAAATTCTCAAAATTAATTGAAACTATATTAATAAAATCACATTTTAAATATATATGGATGAAATGTCATTATGTCCATGACCTATTCACAAATGACTCAAAAAATATTTTCCACATATATGAATGTTTTTATAGAAGGAAACAAACAAAAGCAACTAACCAAACAACAATTAGAAAATCAAATAGTCAAAATTCAGTTTTAAAAGGAAAATCTAGAAAATGCTTTATTGACTCATATAGGATCTGACATGCTGCTCCATTTTGAGCTAGACGGAAAGGCATACAGACACAGGAGAAGAAAACAAAAGGAAGATAACTGACTTGAAAAGAAGTTTAACATGGACTCAGCTGAAGCTCCATGTCAGAGTGTTCTAACACACAGAAGGCTGTAGGTTCCATCCCCAGTACTTAAATGAAAGTTTAACATAATATGTCAAACACAAAGAATCGTCATCCTGACCAAATGCTTCCTATAATTAGACTCTGATAGTTGTAATAGAAAAAAACTCCACAGAGCTAAAGCTCGCAAAGATTCCAGATACAAGACAAAATGAGGAGAAGATCACCCTTCAAAAGCATACAAGAAACTCAGATTCTGACCTGGTATCTTGAGATTATCTTCAGACATGCTTTCTAAAATGAAAATAGCTTGTAAATCAAGCCATGTGCTTCTACTCACAGACTATGCTCCAGGTCCTCTAATAGTATAGCTAATGTTTTAGTTTGCTTTCTCTTACTATGGTTAAACAAAACAAAACAAAAATCAAACAACAACAGAACCAAATGCTATGATCAGAAGCAACTCCATGTGGAAAGGATATATAAGCGTACAGATTATAGTCCATCATGTAGGAGAATTAGAGCAGGAAAAGAAGGCAGGAATCTAGAGGCAGAAAGTGAAGCAGAGACCATGGGGGAGATGTTGCTTACTATTTTCTTCTTCTTCACAGTGTGTTCAATCTGCTTTTTTTTTTACATCACCTAGGACTACTTGCTAAGGGACAGCACTGCTTAAAGTGGGTTGGGTCCTCCTACATTAACCAATCATGAAAATGCTCACACATGCTTGCCTACAGTCCAGGCTAATGGAAGGAATTGAAGTTCCACCTTCCCAGATGACTCTAGTTTGTGTCAGGACAGCAACCAAATTCCAATCATATATTTGATTGTCCAGTATTCTTACTGGTTCATGTATTGAAATACTGGTTTTTAGTAAGAGCAGCTGTATTTTGTGTTGTATTCCACTAATTTCTATCAGTTGTAAAATAGATCAGGTATCTTGTTAACACGAGAACTCATGTCTGAGGAAAAAGAACACCAATTTCCATTCCTATAGACTGTGAGAAACTAAGGCCCAAGCCAGGACCATCATCTCTAAGAATGAGCTATCCTGTTGTGATTTTCACCAAAGGAGACATCACTCTTGGATAGATGTTCAATTCTTCTCATGAGAAGGCTGTGGAAAGTCATCTCTTCTATAGAAGTCCTGGAAACTTTCAAGAAACTATTATATGTTTTGTCTTCTGCATTTTGTCCAAGGTTTGAGAACAAGTCTGTGTGTCGATTTCCAATATGATAATGAGGAAAGTGAATACTGAATTTCAACCTTCCAGAGACCTCACTGTAGTAAGCCTGAAAGAAATGACATGTGACTGTGCCTGATTATATTTGCAGGGCTCCAAACCAAAGAGGGTGATGTGACTCCTGGATTCTAGATTTCCCTCATCTTGAATTGGCTGGACACCCCTCTGCAAGTGGGAATTTACCCCAAAGTCCAGTGTCAAAGCTAATCTTAAGTACAAAGAAAATGTCCATAATCAAACTCTCTCTCTCTCTCTCTCTCTCTCTCTCTCTCTCTCTCTCTCTCTCTCTCTCTCTCTCTCTCTCTCTCTCCCCTCTTCCATGGAGTTCAAGCTTCACTTGAACAAAAGAATAAAGAGAAAGAGAAAAGAAAGGAAAGTATAAGGCTTGTTTAAACTGAATCTCCCTCTGTGGCAATTCCTCATCATTCTTTCTGGGAAACAGGGCTAGAACATCTAGGGCCATTTCTCGATGTTTTCTCTTCTTGGAGCTTGTGCCAAATACAATCCTATCATCATCACATTTTCCTCCCTAGAAGACAGTCTCCTGATTTGTCACCTGTTTGTGTGTTTTGTTTTCCATGCCAGCCAGTATAGTCTCTACTTATTAAAGATGATAGACAGACAGACAGACAGACAGACAGACAGACAGATGATAGATAAAGATAGGAGATAGAGTGATGGAGAGATAAAGGTATAGATAGGTAGAGGTATATAAAGATAGATATATTAGTTACTCAAGTTTGATATATCATAACTCCACTTTCTTCTCCTTCCCTAATAAGAGTCTTACTGGTCTTGACTAGGCTTCTCCTTTTGAAGCCTCACTCAGTCATCTGCTTGAGAGCTATCTTTCAGAACCAGGATAAGGGGATCATGAAAAATCCCTTTTCCTTTATCTCCCCAACAAACTTTAGTCCAAACATCCTAAACAATAGCCCTAGACACTAATGCAAGCCAATTCTTTCTCCTATGTGAGATTTTCCTCTGCCTGTCCTCTCAGAGATTGCCACACAAGTCCTGTTATGTTACCACTCAAGAGAGTGCCAACAAGTAGGCAGGTATCACTGCAGATCCCCTCCTTTCCTTTCTGAGCCTCAGAACTGCCACAGGCCACTTTGCTAGGCAAAGACTTTCCCCAGTTTTAGGGGAGTCAAATCTTATCCATGACCCCAAATCCCACTTAGTTCATAAGAGCGAGTTAATAAAATATTAAAACTGGTTCAGTGAAATTTATATTCAGTACTTGAAAAATTAATTTGCATTTGTGATGTCCAGGGATTTTCTATAATTTAAATTCTATCTCTGAAGAGTTCTAATATAGCCTCATCAATGAAAAGCAATCCAAGTTGAAGGCTGTGTATGTTTCCAGGTAATAGCTTCAATAAATCCATGTTCTCTTTTCCTCATTTTCAAGCCTTACATTAAAGTCTGACAAGAACTATATATTTCTACTCTATTTCTATCTGTTAACTCTGCATGCCATATATTAATAGGACCATAGATCTGCTACATTATGAATTTCTTAAAAGCAAATACTACATCAAGTCTTTTCACTGCTATGTCTCCTGAGTCTAGATCAATGGTTTACACGTAGTAAATATTAAGTAAACTTTTTAAATGATTCTATTTGTATAGTTATTTTTCTGCACATATAACCATGTACCTTAAGCATTCCTATTGTTTGTGGACACCAGAGAGTTCATTGGGTCCCCTAGAATGGGATGTATAGATAGTTATAAGCCATTCCATGAATGCTGAGAATCCAAGTTGAGTACTGGAAAGATAAGTCAGTGCCCTCATTGCTGAAGCAACCCCAACATCACATAACTTTGTGTTTGGGCGAAATTGCTATTTTACCAGTACATGCCATAACTAGGTAGGCATTTAAGATTGCTCATACAAAGAAATAACAGTTGTTGTATAAATGTAAGTCTATCTACAAGGTAGAGGATACTCATTGTTCTTATTTGGCTTTAGAGTCTGAGGTTAAATTCACGTTCATCCATTGTAAAACCCTTTTATTTATTTATTTACACATGTATCTACCAAACCCTTGCCAATGGACAGAATAAATTGCTTCATTAAACATATTTTTCTAAAAATAAATAATTTTCAGCAGGTAATTGACAACAGTATTGTTTGGAGAGAGAAAAGTGCAACTGTTTAATTTCCTCTCACTCAAACTAACTGGCTTTTTCCAAGATACCAGAATTTTCCTCTGAGTGCATGGCACACCACCAGCCTAGATGCTGACACACTTCATTTCTACTGGACAAGCTATTCTGTATAATTACTTAGACTCCAGGTCAGATGTTAGGAGCTCTGCTTATCCTGCACTGGGGCTGCCTTCAGGGTGCCCCAGCTGTCCTTACAAAGCTCATTTGTAATTATTTTCTTTTCAGTTAATTAAATGTGTTTGTAAGCTTTGTACAGTTACACATTGTACACTAAACATCTTCCTGTCACACCTCCATGCTCTCCTACTTCCTGCACCCCACATTCTGTTAGTTTCCTTTGTCCTTCTAGACAGTTCTAATTCTATGTTCTATATGCATTGTGTATGGTTATACACATACATGTGTATATAATCTAGGAAGCACATATGGATGAACATATGATATTTGTTTTTCTGAGACTGGATTGATTCACTTATGATGACTGTCTTGAGTTTCATCTATTTCCCTGCAAACCATTCTTCTTTATGGCTGAAAAATAAAATTTCATTGTGCTTGCATACTGTGTTATATTTACTGGGTTCTCTGTAGTTGGCCATATAGGCTTATTCCAATATTTAGATGTTATGAATAGTGATGAAACAAATATTTATATGAAAGTATCTCTGTGATGTTTGACTTAGGTTTCTTTGGATAAATAGCTAGGAGTGGAAACACACAGACATAAGAAATGCCTAATGTTTGTATTTTCCCCCCTCCTACCTAATGTTATTATTTTTAAGGAGTCACCACAGCCCCTGAACTAGGTTAATTGTCAGCCAGCTGTACAAAAGGAATCTCTTTTGTCCACATCCTGAACATCTCTTGCTATATTTTTTCTAAGTGATTTAAATTATCTTTCCATTGCATAGTTAGTGAAGATTTTCTGCTATTCTGTGGGCTCCATTTTCGTTGGATCTACTATCCACTTTGCTTACAAACAAAGTTTAATTTCATGAGGTAATATTTATCAATTATTATCTTTATTTCCTTGAGTCTTACTGAGAAAGTTCTACATCTTAAAAATGCTTTCTGTCCATTTTGCTTAACACTTTCAGAATTTCAGGTGTGACAGGAAAGCCATTTGAAACATTGATTTATAGTGTGGTAACATTGTGTGCACTAATATACTACTTACTGTGGGTATGGATAGAATTGGATAAAAAGCAGATTATGACCAGTGATTAGTACTAGATTGACATAGAGAAGGTAGACTAGGACAGATAAGTAAAAGTTCCCACATAAGACCAAAATGGGAAGGGAAGAGAGAGCTAAAAATATATAATCAGGGGGCTAGAGAGATGTTTCAATGCTTAAGAGCACTGACTGCTCTCCCTGATACCTGGTTTTTTTTCTAAGTACCTACTTGGAAAATCACAACTGGAGTCTATAACTTCAGTTCTAGAGAAGTATGAAGACCTCTTCTGGCCTTCACAGGCACACAGTGGTGCACAGAAATGAATGCAGACAAAATATCCAAACGCCTAAAATAATACGATAACAGTTTTTTTAATTAAGATGAAATACAGTCAAAGATATGGAATGGTCCCAGTTCTCAAGAGGCTGAGATACCAGGACTTCCTAAGCCAGACATGTATATGTTATTTGGAAGAGGAAAATAAGTAAGAAAAGCAATAAGGAGTGAAGAAGGAGGAGAGGGAGTAAAGAAGGAGAAATAATAATATATAAGAAGAACAGAACAACACAGAGGTGACTTTCTAAGTTAAAACTGAGTATTAAACAATGGAGAAATAATGTACAAGGTCAGGAGCTGGAGGAAAATAGAATATATGAGTGCTGTCTAGCCTGTTTGCTGGTGCTGCTTAGAATCCCTCAGTGTTCTTTGCTCGATGTCAAGGAAATTCTAGGATGTCTAGTCTCAAATGCTGATGACAGCACTGGGTCTCCTTGTTTCATCTCTATCTTCCTTCAGAAGGTTAGCTTAAAGATGTAGGTCTGGCCCATGGGCAGTACTTCATAGTTGGAACCTTGCTTGGTAGCAATACCTCTGGAAATCCTTTAGGAGTCTGCTTGCAAAATTCTGGGCCTGCCTATGAGCAGTTCTCACCATTGACCAGCATACTACTTGGAGTTTTATTGACTTGAGCCCTGACCAGGTTTCCAGCAGTTCTGTTTCAAAGTTCTTCAGAGCCTAGCAACATTCTTCTGGTCAGGTGGAAATGAGTGGTCCTTGCCTGAGTTTTCCCTGGAATGTGGCTCACAGAGAGTCTCAGACTACCTTACCTCTAAAACAGCAGAGGACTCTTTGAAATACTATTATCACTATTCTATCATGTGCGTAGTGCCAATTGGTAAGCGTCTAGCACAAGTAGGTAGTGTGAACCCACTACTCTACTGGGTTCTCATTTTGATCATGAAGACTGCACTCTCATATCCCTGGTGTTTAAACAAACCCTAGTATTTAATAATACAATGCAAGCAAACAAACAAACCAAGAAAATTCTCTTTCCAAAAGAGGATCTGTGTTGTTACCCCAAAAACACCTTTTGAAAACCTTTCCCTAAGATATAGTCACTTTAAATTAACTTTGCTAACTGGCATTTATTAATTCAAGTCTTAAAGATCTAAATTTTATGTTTAAAAGGTTGTAAAGTTTTTTCTAAGCTTCTATTCAATCTAGAATTTAGAATATTGACTACTCCCAGCTCTAAAAATTATACTGAAAACAATACATGGAGGAAACAGAAAAAACAAAGGAATAAGCATTTATTGAGTGTTTATTATATATACAATAATATTTTATTGATCTTGAAACATGTTATTCATTATATAATATTCCTATGAAGGAGCTATCATCTTCCTATTTAACTCCACCATCTTTATATACATGAGAAAGTAGCTCTTGAGACAAAATAATTTGGAGTGTTTATGAAGTCATTGGGCTTAGAGCCAAAGGCCTTTTCCTTCATCTTTTATTTAAAGCTAAAGCCTAGATCTTCTTTGTTTCAATAGGTTCATCAGTTAGCTGGTAAACAGATATATTATACTAAGAGAGAATTGCAGAATAACTTTTAATCACATTTGCATATAAAATATAAGCTCTTTAGGATTTTGAAAATATCCAATTCAATGTATAGAAATGGTATTATGTCAACTTCAGATAAGGATCACATTGATGTGTAGCACTACCAAAGGCTTCTTGCCTAGAAATTTATAAACTATTGTTGGATTATGAAGGTTTTGCCAATGGGATTTGCAAGTCTACTAAATTAAACTAGTGTAGATAAAGATCACCAAAAAGAAGGTCCTTAACTTGGTTCTAAAAAAACAGCATTGTAACTTTAGCTCTTTCATTTTAAATTTTTATTAAATAACAAATGATCGCAACTCATTCATATTTCTTCATTGGGCAGCTTAGAAACTACAACGAAGAAGATAAACCATTCCCAACATTGAACCTTTCTGTCCAACCATGCACTACATAATCTGTTTGGAGCCTAACATAGGGAGTCCTTCTGATCCTTACCTCCACCAAGTACCATTTCTAATCCCCCTTTCAATCCTGCACTCCACATCTAGTGTCCTGTCCTGGTGTAGACATCCCTGCATATAACACACACAACCTCCAGGCTTTGGCCAGGACATACATCCTGCCTGACATTATTGGTTCCTTCTTTAGCAATTAGGAAATGCAAGACAAACAAAGTTGAATTTTTATATTTCCCCAGTCAGAATGGGGAACAACAAAACAACCAACCACAAATGCTTGAAAGAATGTGAGGATAAAGAAATTCTTATGCAGTGTTGGTAGACTTGCAAACTGGTTCAGCTGCTTTGAAAATCAGGGTGGAGAACTCTCAAAATGTTAAAACCCAATCTACTAGATGACTCAGATATACCACTTCTTGACATCTACCCAAAGATTCAATATCCTACGCTGTAGATACTCTCTCATCCATGTTCGCTGCTGTTCTCATCACAATGGCTATAGAATGGAGCAACATAAGTGCACTCCAAATAACAAATGTATAATGAAAATGCAGTACTATGCACTATGCAACACTTTTTAACACTAAAAAATTTAAAGTTGTAGGTAAATGGATGGAACTAGATAATATTATATTGCGTGAGGTTTCACATGTCCTATCTCTTATATAGTTCCTAGTTCCAAATCTTCAGATGTAAGTCTAAAACCAGAAATTCCTACAGAATCCCAGAAAGTAAACATGACCATGGAGATAGAGAAACATCAGACAGGGAAGAGAAGAATAAAAGTGATTTGTGAGGAGAAATGGGGAAAACTGGGGAGATTTTACTGGGAAGAAAGGAAAGCAGTCAATACAGAAGAGGGAGGAAGGAAGGCAAAATAATATGAAGACTACCTGAAAAGTTAAAAAACAGATTATTATTTATTTATTTAAAAATACATGTAAGTCTGCACATATCCATACATTGTTTAAATGCAGTTATTTCACTGACATGGCCAATGTTCTCCCCAAGACTCATAGACCATCTAACAATAATACCAATACTGGGCATGAGAAACTTCCTTTTCAGTTGCTAACCACAAAAGTTTAAGAGACACATATAACAATAAATGATGCTACTGTTGTCCTTGGTACCTCCCACAGTCTGAAGGTACGTAAGTGCTTAATTCTAGAGTGAGGGATTTGAATAAGGATGACCCACATACATTCATGTGTTTTAATGCTTAGTCTCCAGTTAGTGGAACATGATGACACCATGCACTTTGGACAAGAGGACCAAAGCTAGATCTAACCTGAAATTCTCCTCTCTGAGGACTAGCTTTTATAGTACTGAAAAATGCTATGTAAACTTCTAAAGGATAGTAGTAACCAAAAGGCATACCCAGCTGTGACACCTATGAACCACAATAGCCACCAGCATGGCATATTAATACTAAGAATAAGGGCACATATATCTTGTCACTAATCAACATCTGTCTAATTTGACATAAGCAGCACTCAATAGGAGGGAAATCATGTGTACTACTAAAAAACTGGCCTAGTGAGATTGTGTATCTTAAGGAACATCGATTACTGCCATTCTCCTAGACCAATATAATTCCCAACTATTCCAAATATTTATCCTTATACCCACAGATAATTGTTTCTCTCACCCCCTTAAAGGCATTTCTTTTTTTATTTATTTGTTTTGTTTTGATCTTTATATTTTTATTGAATATTTTATTTACATTTCAAATGTGGTACAACTACTCTGGAAATCAGTCTGGTGGTTCCTCAGAAAATTGGACATGAGGACCCAGCTTATATCACTCCTGGGCATATACCCAAATGCTGCTGCAACATATAAAAAGGCACATGCTCCACTATGTTCATAGAAGCCTTTTTTATAATAGCCAGAAGCTGGAAAGAATCCAGATGTCCTTCAACAGATGAGTGGATACAGAAAGTGTGGTTCATTTACACAATGGAGTACTACTCAGCTATTAAAAACAATGACTACATGAAATTCTTAGGCAAATAGATGGAACTAGAAAATATCATCCTGAAGGAGGTAACCAATCACAAGAACACACATGGTATCCACTCACTGATTAGTGTGTATTAGCCCCAAATGCTCAGATTACCAAGATACAATCCACATGAAACTCAAGAAGAAGGACAGCCAAAGTGTGGGTGCTTCAGTCCTTGTTAGAAGGGGAACAAAATATTCATAGGAGGAAATATGGAGAATAAGTTTGGAGCAAGAGACTTGAGGTACTTCTCCTTGCAATGGAGACAATTACTGAAAAATACAGCCACTCAAATTTTTCAAAAACAAATGTTCATGAAGTGTCCCTCCCAAAGATACATCTATAATACAACTCCTATACCTGGTTTCAGAGAACATCATAGGGATAAAGGGAACAGGTAACAAGAAGGAACAGAAAGATTGTTAAAGCCAGAGAACCAAAGAATCTGCTGTGACACTGTTGTCTCCTAGAAGAGACAGGAGGAATTCATCCTTGATACCTCAACAAGATGGCTGCTCACGCAAGCCAAGAAAAAGGACAACACTAACAGATGTGAATAAAAGGAGTAATCATGTAGGATTCCATCCATAGATAAAGAACCACAGGGAATGAAGGAATGCTTGAGAGCTAGATTAATATCCCTTAGGGATGAATCTCCTGATTGTTTATCCAAAAAAAAGAAATCATCTGCCCTGAAATAAGTTACACTTATTAAGTATCCCTAAATGGACTTCATTGTGCAACAGTAACAATAAAAAAAGAGGCTATCAATTTTAAATGGATCATGAGTTAATATATGGGAGGAGTTGGAGGCAGGGCAAGGAATGGTTAAAATGAGGCATTTATATTTTAATTAAAAATAAAATTATAAAGTAAAAAAAAACACTATTTCAACACCTTGAGAAAAGATAGGTGCGGCATTTGTTACCCTAGTTCCACTAAGTAAGGAGGCTGAAGCAAGATGTTCACATGAGTCTAGTAGTTCAAGGCCAGACTTAACAACAGAACAAAGCCTCATTTTTTTATATTAAAACAATTAAAGATATTACTGAATGGTATCATAGTAGGATAGAAAAGGTAGAACATGGAAATCAACGTTTGCAACTTGTCTTCTCTTTCATGGAAACACATGCCACTGTCACTCAGTCTCCAACAGGTCTTCACCTTTAACAATAGCCATAAATGTATGTAGAGCTTCTTCCATGAATCCTCACAAAACACTGAAATCTCAACATTATTTTTATTTTAAACGTATTGAAATTCCAAATAATTGGTGCAAGTCAGAGGGTGAAAATTAATCTCAAACTAACTTATTAAACCAAGTGCTTGTGGGCTGCTAGGTTTTTGTCAACAACCCCAAACATAGAATTACAGCTTCTGGCACAAGAACTTAATGTCTGTGAAGGATTCTCTGCTGAGAAATGCCCCTCCTAAAAATCTATAAAATCTCATGGAGGTATTGACTTGATGTGGAAAACTAGTCCACTGTAGTAGGGGCATCCCTGAGCAAGTTGTCTAGAGGTCTATCGTAATCAAACCCTAACAATCCAGGAAGCAAGCCAATAAGCAGCACATTCCACCCCTGGTCTCTGCTTCCAGTATTGCCTCCAGATTCCTGCCTTAAGTTCTTGTCCTGACATCCCTTCATGATAGACTGTAAACCATGAGATGAAGTAAACCCTTTATTCCCAAATTCATGGTATTTATCACATCAATGGAAAACAACCAAGACAGAAATTGGTAGCAAGATTTGTTGTGACAGATCTGACCATGTTGTTTTGACAAGGGTTGTGGAAGGAATTTGAAACTTTAGGCTGGAAAATCCATTGAGTGTTTAGAACTTTATGAGCTGTTGTGAGAATTTGGGGAAAAAATAACTAGAGCAGTACAGACAATAGAGGACTGGCTTATGAACCTAAGATCCAGAGGGGAAGTTTGAGAGTTCTTTAAAGACTCTATTGGCACTATTCATGTGACAGTTTAAATGAAGAATGTGCGGCTCTCTCAACTTAGGGTAAATAATGAGCAGTAAATAAGATTTCAGTGACTTTAAAGTGGATCCTTTGATTTACTTGGACAATTGATGTGATGGTGGTTAGCTTTAAAAATTAGTTGTGATTAACAAAGAGACCAGCATCATTGAGGTGAAATAATCTGGAAGTATTTTCTCAGTTCAGTATATAGGAAGCTGTGATCAAGAAGAGCCAATACAATACTGTGCCTCATTCTGGCAGCTGACCTTGGTAATGTATAAGTCTCCCACCTGATATGGAATGGTTAGGCATGAGGGGTATGTATGGAAAGCAGCTAAGACTTGGCACTGTTGGGCCAGGGATACCATTAGTGAAAAGTGCAGCCTCAGTTACATTGGAAACCCTAGGATTGAAGGGTTGTAGGGAGAAGCTAAAATGTGGCAGAATAAGATTATCTAAAGAGGCCAGGAAGTGAGTGGCAAGTGTATAACCAGTGCAGAACTCAGTATATGAGTACCATGGGATAATTCCCAAGGATAGACAGCTGGAGACTGGAACTGGATAAGCCTACAAAGGCAAACTATGTGTGTACCAATAAATGGAAGGGAGGGCTAAGGCCCTTTGGAGGCCAGAGGACCATGAATGGGTCCCAGATGTCAAACAGTGAACCTTTTATACTGTCACGTTTGGGGTTTGATATAATTTGATTGTTACTTTGCCTGGATTTTTTCCTCTTAGAGTATGAAAGTTATTTGTTTATTTTACAAGATCCCCACAATTGAAAGACTTTGAACTTATAGAGACTTCGTTTTATGTTATAGAGATTGAACTTTTAAATTTTAAAGGATTTGAATTTCTAAAATTGGATCTTTTAAAATTAAACATGTATTATATTAATGATAATAATATTTCTCTGAGATTGGAAGACAAACAAGGAAAGAAAGGTTATAATTTAATAGTGCTATATTTGTGAGTCAAGTTAACAATGCTTCAACTGTGCAGGTTAGTTCTTGTCAACCTGACAAAACCTATCTAGGAAGAGGAAATCTTTATTGAGGAAATTTTCTCACCACAACAACTTATAAGAAAACCTGTAGTGCATTTTATTGATGGACGATTGATGTGGAAGGGCCAGACCTCTGTGGGTGATGCCATCCATAAGGAGGTAGTCCTGGATGTATAAGAAATTGCATCTAGCAAGCCATGAGAAGAAAGCCAGTAATCAGCTGTTTCCTCCATGGCATCTTTTTCTACATTCCTGCCTCTAGGTTTTCTTAATTCCTATCTGACTAACCTTCATAATGAATTGTAAGACTGGCATAGTCCTTTCTTTCCCATCACTTTTTGTCACAGTGTTTATCCTAGCAATGAAAACCTAAGATAGCTTACTTGCCTATAACCGTCACTAAAGATTCTGTTGTTTATTGTGCTCCATCTAAATAATGAGTTAGCCAGTGCCTCAGATCCAGGCAATGATTTAACAACTTTGGAGAGGGTGTTCCAGAATCCTTAGAAATCTAGCCATTTCATTTGGAATGGGGTATCAGACTTAACTATTTGGTATAAACTATCTGTTCTCATTGCTTCTGCTTCACTCTATCTCAGTTCTGACTCAGCATTTATAACAAACTCTGTTTTGTCTAAACCCTTTTTTAAATTTTAGAACTTACATTCTGTCCTGAAACCCCTTATTACATAGTCACCATAGATAAATGGACAGAAAAAGGTCACTGTAAGATAAAAATTCTACTGGGGCTGGAGAGATGGTTCAGTGGTTAAGAGTACTGACTGCTCTTCCACAGGTCCTGAGTTCAATTCCAGCCATCACCCATGGCTCATCCATCTATAATGAGATATGATGCCCTCTTCTGTAATGTGTGTCTGAAAAGGAGCAAACAGTGTACATTTTTAAAAAATCTTAAAAAAAAAAAAAAGATAAAATTCTACTAGGACACACCAAGCTGGGAAATTTTTAGCTGAACAATGTTTGAAATCTGACTAGCATGTGAAACAACTATGCTCCTTGGATTCATGTCCTTCTTCCTCACTTTAAAAAAAAAAATCACATAGTCTGATAAAATATAGATACTTCAGTTTTACATTGTGCATGGTGGAGGTTATAGAAACAAGAGTGTAAGAGTGGAAAAAGATACACAAGCGACAGGAATATGAAGCAGCTGTTGACTATTTTAAACCTTAACTTTGCCCTAAAATGCCTGTATGCATAGATCCATATTTTAAATTGCATCTGAACATTTTACCCAAGTCTAAATTTAGCCCCTTGATTTCTGCCTGTCTATATCATGATTTAGGCTTCATATTTCATTGTGTGGAAGGCATATGTGGCAGGCTAATGGTCCCATAAATACCTCAGTCTCATTTATAAATATTTATTGCCAACTGGTATGCTCATGTCTTTGAAGTCATGTGTGTGGCTCATTGCGAGCCTGTTTCCCTCCTCTGCTGGTAAGACAACCTGCTCAGCGTTTTCTTTACATCAGGAGATGGACACTAAGTGATTTATTTTTTAATTCTTCATCTCGCATAACTCATGTCTAATTGTCATAATTTTTCCTCCTTTACTTAACACCCCCACATAGTAAAGGTCAAAAGCAATAAACCAGCTGCAATCTGAATTGCCAGTGAATGAAGGCTGGATTACAGCTAACGATAAGGCCCACTTAAAACCTATTATCCTGGGAGTTGTGAAGTTTTAACTGAGGGCAAGCATCTCATGACACAATTTAAAAAAATGTCAACCTCCATTTTGTATTTGAGGCCAGGAAGGCCTGAAACTAAATGAAAGCTGATAACCAATAGATGGCTTCAGCATCAATGTGATGAATAAAATATTAAATTGTGTCCAAATTTGATAGCTTCATAATCAATTTAATACCCACTCAATCATGAAGAAAATTTGAGGAACTTTTTATGACAGTGTCTTTGAAATTTGTATTTATTTAATTTATGGAAGCTTCTTATTTACTTAGAAAGACAACTTTAATTTACAAGGGTCAGGAATACTCTAATTTAAACAAACCTAGAAGTTCAACTAATGTATAAAAAAAAAAGCAGGAAAGAAATTATAAAAGGACATGCAGATATAAAGAAGAAACAAAACTGTCTTTTTAGCTGAAGAAGAAAAATGCAATATGATCATTATGTCACAGTATATAAGAAAAACATTCTAAAATTGATTGTATTTCTAGTACTAACGAGTATAACCTGGACAGTGAAAGTAATAATAAAAACATATTTATAATAACTTTAGAGAGAGAGAAGAAATTAGGTTTGAGATTAACAAACTTGTACAGAGCTTATAAGTTAAAGAAAACCAGAGAACTGAAAAACACAACAGTTATATAGAATTTATGGATTGGAATAATCAAGGCATTATTTATGTATAAATTGAAATGCTTGAAATTTTATAGATATGAATTATTTCAAATATATATATGAAAAAGCAAGGATCTGGAGTAGCTAGGACAGTTTATTTTCACAATTTCATAAATATATTTTATACTATTCCTCCACATTATCTCATTTCTTAAGCAATTCTTCCTCCCAATGAACACTGTTTCTTTCCAGAAGTCCTTCTCTTATTTTCAGATCTTTTTGTTTATTTATTTGTAATATTTTACATTCATTTGGGGATGCCTACAACATGGATAAGCATGATATTTACTAGAAGAAAGGCAGTTTACCCATGGCTTCGCTGCTGAGGAATGGCGCTGAACAACCATTAACTCACTATAGCCCCTTGGTGAGAGATGGGACCTCCTTAGACCCTCCTACATCCATGACAGGATATTAATGGAATCAGACTTTTAGAAGTAACTACTGTTCTGTGAGTTCAGGGGTATCAGAGACATGTCAAGTGTAGAAGACAGCTTTTCTCAACACTCCTTCCCACCCATTGTCTCTCATTTCTCCTACATCTTCCATTATGTTCTCTGAGCATTGGAGAGAGTGATACAGCTGTTCCATGAAAACTGAGCATTCACGAGCTAAGAGAGGTTTTGTTTCATTTTGTTTTAAAGTGAAAAAACACAATTTTAAGATTTACTGCATATTGAGAGAAAGACAGAGAGACAGAGAGAGACAGAGAGAATGAAGTTGGATGAATAAAAAAGTTAGGAAGATCTGAGAGGAGTTGGAGGGGATAAGAACATAATAAAAATACATGGTTTAAATTTTTATAGACTTACTGCATAGCTACACTAGGCAAGTCTGTGCAACTTGTGACATGGAAAGAGGAGCACAGATTATTGAAATAAAGAGCCCAGAAATACACCCAGAAAAAAAAACATCCAGCTGACTTTGAAAAAATTAATCATGACTATCAGTTCCTCACATGAGCTCCTCCATAGGTTTTGCATGTCATGGCAACTTCCTTTCCCCAGAATGAATGAGAAAAGACAGATAAAAAGATAAAAAGACCAAGGAAGACCCAAAAGTCATTTAAAATCAAATTTCGCAAATGAATTTCTACCATTTCTATGATGTGCTATTGATCGTGCAGAGCGATCGCAATGTAATGTGTCAACTAAGAGGACCGTCCAAGGGGTAAACTTCAGAAGCCAAAATTGGAGTGAGACTGGACCAGAGGCTGGCTATCAAGCTAGCAAAATAACGATGGCTCTATAGTCTTCACTGATCCTGCTATATTAAGAGAGTAAAATTACCTCTATTAATCAGGAAAAAGTGAAACCAACAGTTCTATATATTTTCACCTTCTATTGTTAACTGTCAATTTCAAAGTCTAATGCTCCCGAAAACTTCAAAGTGTTAAATAGATATTTTCTAGAGCTGAACCATATACTCTTATGTAGGATTTTATCTATTTAATCTAAACTCACTGGACTTGGACATCAAATGATATCTTCGTATACCCGAACACCATCTCCTACTCACATATGTTCATACTCACACAGTCATGTTCCTACTATTTCATTGTTCTAATGTGCCATAAAAGCCTTCTTGACTGATATGAAGATAGATAGTTAATGGAGAAGAAGTTGGTTGGAGAGAGTAATTATACAAAATGACATATGTCCATAACATTTGGTCTTAACATAAAATATGTCACTGTAGATTCATCCGTCAAGCTTTTGATACAGGGCCAGGGCCTTTTCTTTGAAAGTGGATCTCTGATTAAAGGTTGACATCATCTTTCTTGTATGACTTTTACAATTTCCTGTGCAAGATTCTTTAAATCGCAAACAAAACCTTAAACATTCCTATAAAATTGTAGGACTATTGTCCTTTTCTGTATTTGGGATTATATGTGTATGTTCTTTAGTCTTACTGTCGTGTGATCCCATGGCTAATTTAACCACAAAAGTTTTAAAATTATTTATCATTAACTTTAGAATCATTTGATTTACTTATCAGTTTTTTAATAGATTGGGCTTTATATTACTGCAAGTTTTCATATGATACAACACAAACAAATGCTATAACAAGGTGTATGAGGAGATAAATCTGAATTTACAGCATTGTGCATCCAATGCAATGAGTGAAAGCAAAATCTCAGGTGGCTGACGTGGGACAGTCATTGTGTGTACACAGTGTATGGAGAATACTGGACGTCCACACGGAGACCCAGGCAATAGATGTATACAGTTTTCTGAGACACTGGAACTACATACAATGTCCCATTCATTGCATGTGTTCAGTCCACTGAGAACTCCGGACACTGTTCTATATTATGGACATATGGGTTGTATATCAATTCCAGATTTGATTAAATTAGTTTGATAAGAGATACTCTGTTCTTTCATCCCACATGAAAGCAAAGCTGGAGAAGGGGTTGTTTGTACAGAACTTAAGCCATTACCCTCACAGGAACTCTGGTGTCAAACTAGATAGAAGTGTTGCCATAAGGCCACAGAATTTAAAAAGATACGCAAACATGTTCAGCTGAAAACAAACAACAATGCCCACCTAAGGAGAAGCAAACAACTAGACCCATTCTTAAGTGAATACCTCAGTCAGAGATGCAGCCCTGCAATACATGGGAACAGGGCACATGGAGGTAAGGCGCTATTGATAACAACCCTTCTAAGTCAGAGGTTGACTGTCACATCCCAAGGCCCAGGGTTTGAGGAAGGATAGTGCCTCTTTTCATGCTTGCATTATGGACCAAACAAGAGGAAGGAAGTTGCTCCTGATAATTCTTGGGAAAAGCAAAGACAAGTATATATTTCTACTTAGAGTTTATGGAGAACACACTAGCTTGGACATTGAGCTCTATTTTAGGGTCTTTCCGTTTGCTATTTTGCAAATATTCTTGCTAGACTGGCCCTATTTTATCCTCAGTTTAGCAAAGATATGAAAAAATAGTGTTGAATTTAAAGAAAGTTTCCTATGTCATAGACTACTAAGTGCCCAACATAAAACCTGTATTTTCTAAATTGGAAAACTATTTTATTGACCATTACAAGATACATTTCAGTTTATTTACTTAAATAAAACCTTCACAAGCTAAGACAAAGAGAAAAATTTGCAAGTCAAATATTACAGGGCTTGTAGAACTACAATGATTAGGAAAAAATCTTCTAACATTTTCCTCTACCGAAATCAACTCACCTGTGCTCATTCTAAGACATGCACCCAATCCACCAAGATAGCTACACTCCACCTTTTTAGATAGATTCTTTTTCTGCTGCACATCTTTAGAGGGAGATGGGTTTGCAATAATCACATCTAAATTTTACATTGTGAGATACAGTAAATGTACAATACAGAAATCCAAAGACTATTGGAAAAAATCCAAAGTTCTATTGGAAAACTTGGTTGAAAGATAATGTTCATCTCTAAGAATGTACTATTTTAAAAGCAACTTGCACATGATTGTGCCTCACGGTCATCTGTCTTTATTAAGTAATCATTTTTAATCTATTTTTGTCTCTCAGTAGCTGCTACACACAATTAAATCTTTAGTTCCAAACAAAGATTAAAAATAAATAAATGGCCTGGGAGTCTGTACCTATGATGCCTTAACTCCTAAAGCAAGCATGTGCTCACCCTCGTCATCCAGAGATATAGCATAAGAGGTGTTATTTGTTTAACCCCAAGACTATTTCTAGGATTAAAATACCTTATTCAACAAAATACCTATCCAGATCCAGTGTAATGCATCTATACCTCCAGCACTCTGAAGGCCCAGGCAGGAGGATCATCAATAAATCCCAAACCATCCTCAGTTATATAGCAAAACCCATCACTAAAAAAATTAATTACACAGTTCTATCACTGGGTTGTAATTCACCTGGCCTGAAAAGGGACAGCCCAGACCAAATAGGTTTAGTATTTACTCCAGATCTCAAGTGCAGTTAGGCCATTATCAGAAAGCTAATGCCATACACTAACCATTTTCATGTGACAATTTTATACACGTGGTAGACTATACTTTGTTCATACCTGTTCCTAACTCCATCTTTGTAAGTTCCCTGGACATTTCCTAACAAATCTCCTTTCTACCTTCATGTCCTCTCCTTAATATTTCTTCATAAATCATTGGGTCCAATTACTGAAATACTGACTGACATGGCTGCTGTGACCTTATGAGAGTCTAGCATAGACAGCAGTGCGTTCATGAGTGTAGCCACCACACCATGTACAGAAGACAGTATCTCACAGCAGTCTTCCTCAAACTCCAGCTTTTCGAGTCTTTCTGTCACTAGTTCCACGGTACTCACTGAGTATTACATTCATACAGATGTCCTATTTAAGACTGAGCATACAGCAGTAATATATTATCAGCACTTTGACCAGTTATGAGTATCTTTTAAAATTTCTGTATTTTGCTGGCCAAGGATGAGAACATGAGTACAATTCCTGGGTAGAAACATACATATTTGGAATGTAGTTAGGTAACAAATTATTGCCCACAGGGCTGAACCTCCTGAGCATTATGTTTTAAATAAAATGGGATTTGACTAGGT